>NC_134601.1:109805141-110123058 GCF_037038515.1 Microtus pennsylvanicus
CCTCATTGAATGTTATCTCTCCCTGGCCCCTAGCCACTACCACTGTGCTACCTGCATCTGGAGTTGACTGCCCCAGGGACCCCCTTAGTGCAGTCACAGAGTATTTAATCTTCTGTGATAGTATTATGATTTGGATATGATCTGTTTGGGCAAAAATCTCATGTGTCTCTTGGTCCCTAGCCAATAGTGCTTTTGTGGAAGGTTCTGAACACTTGAGAGTTGGGTCATAGCTGAAGGAAGTAGATACCAGTGACGGTGCCTTTGAAGGTTTTATTTCATCCCTGGTACCCCTCTCTCTATTTCCTGTCATCATGAGCTGAGTAGCCTCTCATCACAGTGATATCCTGCCTAATCACACATTTGACTCAACACAGCCAAGGACTATGGACTTCTGAAACCGAGCCAAACCAAATAATTCATCCCTTAAATTTGTTCTCCCAGGTATTTGGCCACACAGAGACTTTGAACTGTGACATTTCAACTTAATGTTTATTTTTCAAAATTACCATGGTGGGAAAGGTACAAGTTCCCATCTTGGTGATCAGATCAGCCTCATGTCTGGTTTCTGTACCCCTGTATCCTGTCTCCTAGATTCTCTGCCTTAAAACCAGGATACCTGTGTAACTTGGACATCTTCATCACTTGGGATAAACCTCTTTCTGGAAAGGGTTTGTTAACTACATTAAACCCTCCCCCCTCCCTGGATTTCACTATTTTTGTGATATCCTTTGTGACATCACAAAGCAGCCCTCCTGGTTCTTCTGGCCTCAAGTGTCATACACGGCCCTTCCACTACTGCACTGTGATCTGCCTGAATTTTCTCACTGTTCTTTCCCATCTCACTGGATCCAAGGTCCTTACAACACTTGATTCCTTTGTAGTTTTGGGCAAGAAAAGCAGGCCTGGAATGCACAGCTAGTTTGTTAAATCTGTACTGATGTCAGTTGAACACAATGTTACCTTTCTGATGGGTAAAAGGAAAACCGGTTCAAGTCCACTCTGGACTATATAGAACATTTGAAGCCAGCGTAGTTGTCTTAGTTGGGGCTACTATTGCTGCAATAAAACACCATGACCAAAAAGCTAGTTGGGAAGGAAAGGGTTTATTTGACTTACACTTCAGCACCTGAAGGAAGTCAGGACACGAATTTCAAGCAGGACAAGAACCTGGATGCAGGAACTGATACAGAGGCCACAGAGGGGTGCTGCTTACTGGCTTGCTTCCCACGGCTTGCTCAGCCCACCTTCTTTTTTGTTGTTGTTTTTTGTTTTTCGAGACAGGGTTTCTCTGTGGTTTTGGAGCCTGTCCTGGAACTAGCTCTTGTAGACCAGGCTGGTCTCGAACTCACAGAGATCCGCCTGCCTCTGCCTCCCGAGTGCTGGGATTAAAGGTGTGCGCCACCACCGCCCGGTTCATCCCACCTTCTTATAGGAACCAGGATCTGCAGCCTAGGCATAGCCCCATGCACAATGGGCTTGGCCCTTCCCCATTGTTCACTAATTTAAAAAATGCCTTACGGTTGGCTCTTATAGAGGCATTTTCTCAATTGAGGTTCCTTCCTCCCTGATGACTCTAGCTTGTGAAAAGTTGACATAAAAATAGCCAATATAATGGTCTACATAATTAGGCCATATATCTAATCAGACAAACAACTGCAAAGACAATTTCCTAAACCACTTAAGGAAATATAAACCCAGCCTGGGTACCTTTCAAGACCCCATCTCAAAGTGAAAATTTAAAAAGGTTGGGAATTTGATTCAGTGGTAAAGGGCATGTTCCATTCATGGTCTTTCTTTCTTTCTTCCTTCCTTCCTTCCTTCCTTCCTTTCTTTCTTTCTTCCTTTCTTTCTTTCTTTCCTTCTTCCTTCTCCTTCTCCTCCTCCTCCTCCTCCTCCTCCTCCTCCTCCTCCTCCTCCTCCTCCTCCTCCTTCTTCTTCTTCTTCTGTTTTGCTTTTTTGAGGCAAGGTTTCTCTGTGTAACAGTCCTGGCTGTCCTAGAACTCACTTTGCAGGGTTTCTCTGTGTAACAGTCCTGGCTATCCTGGAACTCACTTTGTAGATCAGGCTGGCCTTGAACTCACAGAGATCTGCCTGCCTCTACCTCCCGAGTACTGGGATTAAAGGCACTTGCAACCATTTTTCAGCCCATTCATGTTATTTCTAATAAAATCTTCAGACGCCTCTCAGATTGAATTGGAGGTCTTCTCATGATCAGCCTTCATTCATCTGAACCTTCACCTCCAATTCTCCTGTCTCCAAGGTTAAGCTGTGCATTTTGATCTTGCTATTCAGCACAGGTCTCAGGCACATGGTGGCATCCCCTCTCGTCATTTCTAAAACTTGGGCTCTTTCTTTTGGTTGAGTTAGGAGTTAGTTCCTTAAAGAACTTTTTTTACCTTCATTGCCCCCACCAACCATGTGACTTCATCTTTCAAAAATATTTAAAAATTTTTAAATTAAAAAAAAAGAGGGCTGGAAAATGGCTCGGTGTATAAGCGTACTTGACTGCTTTTCCAAAGGATTCCAGTTCAATTCCTATCACCCACATGGCAGCTTACAACTGTCTGAAACTCTAGTTCCAGGGGATCCGATATCCTCACACAGACATACATAGAGGCAAAACATCAATGCAGATAAAATAAATCAATCTTTTAAAAAAAAGCAACAACAGACCAAGCCAAAAAAAAAAAAACCCAAAAAACAAAAAAACCTCAGGCCAGGTATGGTGCTGCCTGCTTACAGTCTTAGTACTCAGGAGTCTGATGCATGCAAACGGCCTTGAAATGTGAAACCAAACTGGGCCACATGGTAAGTTTGAGAGAATGCTAATCAGACCACCATGCTAGTCAGACCCTGTCCCCCCAAAACAAAAGCACCAAGCAAAGAACAAAAATGTGTTAGAATTTGAACCTAAAAGGGTGGGGGGGCTTCACCAGTAATCCCAGCATCCAGATACATTTTATCTTGTATCTCTGCAACAGGTTTCATGATAGACAAAACAAAATCATACTATAGTATGTACTTACTATTCTCTCTCCATTTTAGATTATTACCTTGGTTCCCAATGGTCCTCTGTTTGACATGTAATAAGTGAAGAAGTTTGCTTCAGGTAATGTACAACAGAGAATTGTATATATTTTCCAGAATTGCATAATCTATTATGTTTAAAATTAGCAATTTACTTATTATTCATTTGTTTATTCATTTATTGGTAGGTATATTGGTTTTGTAGAGACAGGATCTCATTATGTAGCCTTGCTGCCCATGAACATTACCACTATTACAAATAGTGCTTTGATGAGCATCATGATGGGCAAATATTTGTGGTCAAAGGTCATTGTGTGTGTAGACACACAGAAGCAAAACTGTTAATGCCAAGTGTAATGGTGCACACCTTTAATCCCAGCACTCAGGAGGCAGAGGCAGGCAGATCTTTGTGAATTCAAGGCCAGCTTGGCATACAAAGTGAATTCTGGGACAGCCAGAGCCACAGACAAACCCTGTCTTGAATAAATGAAAAAAAGGTGGAACTGTTAGGGGGTGTGCGTACTGTCAAGCTGTCAGTAAATCAGCCAAACTCATAATAGCACATCCTCACTTTCTCAAGCCTAACCAATTCTTCCCTCCTGGAAGTGGTCTCCCCGGGAATACCGTCCTAGGCCTAGGGAAGACCTAAGCCCACTCTTATGCTTTATTCTATTTGTTTACAGTTATCCCGTGTTTGCTGTCACCATGTTGTTGCTCAGCAGAAGTGCCAACTGTCAAGTCGGGGGATTTGCTTTGGCCTGCATAGCATGGCTCCTCTGCAGCATCTCCACAGGCCTCCCACAATGGCGAGTCTGGTACTTTAATGAAACAGTTTTCTCTGAGCCTACCACAGCCTTCATAGGGATGTGGAGAGTCTGTTTTTACCACCAAAACATCAAGCCCAGCGATGCCAGAGGGTGTCATGAATATACCTACCTTGACAACTTCATTCCTTTGGATATTCGTATCGTTCAACATTTGTTACTGGGCTCCAACATTCTCGGGTTATTTGGAACAGTTGCCACCATTCTTGCTGTTCGAAATATGTACACAGGAAAAGTGCAGAAGAATACCACCTACAATCCATTCGTTATTTCAGCCATTCTCAACATCATTGCCAGTACCTTTGTTCTCCTGGCTGTCTTATGCAATTATTTCTCTGTCATTCACAAAGCAGCAATTACATTTCCACCATCTTTCCATATTCCTTTATATCCATCTTATCAGAGAATTGGAATTGCTAATGTAGTGGCAAGTCTAGCTGCCCTCATGTTTTTAGGCAGCAGCATTATTTTTCTGTCATACACATCTGTGGTGGAAAACCAAGTGTATCCTGAAGTTTGAAAATAAATTTACAGTTTACATCACCCTTTAATTCCCAGGGATTATAGGAAGAATTCTTTGTTTGTTGCTTGTTATTTGTTTTCACATTTCAATCACGGTTCCCCCCCCCCCTCTCCTCCTAGTCCCTCCCTTCATCTCCCCTCTTCGCCCATCATCCGCCTTTCTCTCCTCCCAGTCCCTGCCATCCAACCTCCCGTCTCTCCACCCCCATCCACTCCCCTTCCTTTGTTTCTCTTTGGAAAAGGGGTAGGCCTCCTACGGACAGCAACCAGCCATGGAATGTCACGTTATAGCAAATATTCTTAAGGCATTTACATAAATTTTCCAAGGACTCAAAACCACACCAGAATAGCCTGTGACAGAAAATGGTCAAGTTGGCCTTCTATTTTTGTCTTGTTTCATCATTTCCTTGGTTGGATTATGGGCTTTTGCTAAATAAAATCTTGTTAATGTGCTGATTTTGTGAGATCCAAGTTTTGACTGTTGTTGGCAAGGGTAAATAATAAGCAAACACACTATTCATGGAATTGAATGTTGGAGTTTACTAATCTCTCACATCACCTTCTGAATCCAGATGAAAAACAAAAACAGATCTGTGCTCCCTGTCATGATGCTATCTTTGTGATGTTTTCCAAATCTTGCCTATATGTTACAGGACTCAGCAACTCTGAAGGTTTATGGATTTCCTCCTTTCTTCAGCCCATTTAAGCATTTTTTTCATCCCTATATATTGGTGTAGGAGGTGCTTCTTTCTGTATGTTGCTTGTATGAAGAAACTGCCTTGGCCTGATAATGGCAGAACTTAGGTAGGCAGGGAAAACACAATCAAATGCTGGAAGGAATAAGGGTGGAGAGAGAGAGAGACGCCATGTATCCTCTGCCTGAGACAGATGCCAGTTCGAATCTTACCCGGTAAGCCACTGCCATGTGGTAATACACAGATTAACAGAAATGGGTTAAATCAAGATGTGAGAGTTAGCCAATAAGAGGCTAGAATTAATGGGCCAAGCAGTGATTTAATTAATACAATTTATGTGTGGTTATTTTGGGGCTAAACTAGCTGGGCGGCCAGAACAAACAAGCAGGCCATCACCTTGCAACAATTGGCATTCCAACATGGTCAACTAAATCCACATTAAAACCTGAGAGTGAGCCGGGTGATGGTGGCGCACGCCTTTAATCCCAGCACTCGGGAGGCAGAGGCAGGGGGATCTCTGTGAGTTCGAGACCAGCCTGGTCTAGTTCCAGGACAGGCTCCAAAGCCACAGAGAAACACTGTCTCGAAAAAGCAAAATAAATAAATAAATAAAACCTGAGAGTGTTGCGAGAGCTCCATCTGTTTCTTCAGCCAATAGCCATTGAGATACCAGCCCACTGGGGCGTTGTCTCTTTCTCTTTAAAAAGCAGCAGCAGCCCTCCTCTCTCTCTCTTGCTTCTGACTCTGGTTCCGACGACTAGACTCCTTTCCTGGTCGTGTTGTCTAGGATGGCGTTCTGTAAGTTTTTTTCCCTCAAATAAATAATCTTTTTAATAATAATTTCAAACTGGTGTGGGATTTTTTTGTGCATTATCTGGCACCCACTGTTTGGTTTTAGAACCACCCCCCAACCCCCATCCCCCAGCTCGACTGCCTGCCGCCAGCTCAGCTTGGCATGAGCCCTCCCTCAGCCACGGCCTGTGCATGGAGTCAGCAGTTAAAAACTCCATGTCTCCTGAGATCCACAGCCCGGACAGTCTCTGCCCATCTGGTTTGATCTTGTCTGAGCAGGTTTTAAGCAAGGTTTGGGCAGCGCAAGTCAGAGAGCAAGCCATTGCCACATCTGACAGAAGTGCTGTTTGAAATCCCCGCCAGTCTGGGCAGTCAGCCATTCTTGCAGCTGCTGTGTCAGGACCCCCTGTATCAGGTGGGAGCAGGGCAGGCACCCGGGGTGAGCCATGCTGTTTATCAGCCGCTGGAAGCTCCCTGGGTTTTTTTTTATTTGTGTCTGGACTCTGGGTTTTCTTCCTCTGTGTTCATCTAACCTCTCAAGTACCACAGGATCTATCCTGACACCGTTCCATTGATTCAGGTCACGACCAGAAACAACGCCATCTGCTGGTTAAAAGCTAAAATGGCAGGTTTCGTTTTTTTTTTTTTTGAACAGTACATTGTTTTATTTAACTTGACTATATGTTGACAACTCTCAATTTCACCCATCTCTTTTCAATTATTAAATTGTTTGCTTATGGTCTAGAGCAATGATTCTCAACCTGTAGCAAACCTCTGTCTCCAAAAACATTTTTTTAATTTATTTATTTATTAAAGATTTCTGTCTCTTCCCCCCCCCGCCTCCCATTTCCCTCCCCCTCCCCCAATTAGGTCCCGCAGGTTTCGTTTTTAATGGGACTCTAGCCAAGGTTTTTGCTGAAGTCACACGAGGCCTCTATGACCTCAATTTACTGGTTATTAGGTTTCAGTTTTCTTCTCCATATTATGTCATTATGGAAGTATATGACATTAATTGATAGGATTAATACCATGATAGGCAAAATTGACTCCATATCTAAGGGTACTTAGGAACTTACCTGAAAGGGTCCAGGCTGTTGAATTTGACTTTCAGAAGTTATCACAGAGTTTTGATAAGGTAACAGATAGAATATACCTCCAGGATGGCAACTTACATGATATCTGGGGGCAGTTCAAGGAGGAGATGTTATCTTTGAAAGGAAACAGTAAGACATTGGAATCACAGGTACAGAATGGGGACCAGAAAATTAGTACCATAGGGAAATCACTAGAAACCTTTGCAGGTCAGGAGATTCAGGGCATACATGAGACAATGATTAAGAGATTTAAAATGATTGAGGAAATTATTAGGGGTGATGAACTGGGTGAGAAGACACAAGGGCAGGATACACTGTCACCACCAGCTGTCAGAACTGGTTTAACCAGGGTTTTAGTGACATACCCTCTAATTTATTCTGACAAAGCATCACCTTCTAAAGGCTCAAAGGAAGCCAAAGAAGGTAGATGGACATTGATAGGACTGAATGATCTGAAAGAAATTAAGCACACCGTCATTACCTATGGCTTGCACTCTACATTTGTTAGGGAAATGATAAGGACTTGGGCTTCTAATGTCAGAGCTACACCCCATGATTTCTCCCAGTTATCATCAGTGGTCTTGGAAGATGGACCTTCTTTGATGTTTGGAGTTTATTTCAGAGAAGAATCCAAATATATGGAACAGCAAGGAAGAGCAAAACATGTGGAGGTTTCCCAAGATCAAATTCTTGGCATAGGAGTGTATGCTGGTCTTTATGATGAAGAAGTATTGTCCCTATGCCACAAAGCAGCCATGAATGCCTGGGATATAATACCAGAACCAGAGGAAAAATAGAGTCATATACCAGGGTTAGGCAGGGACAGGCGAAAACCCTATACTGATTTTTTGCTAAGATTAATTAAGGCTCTGAACATAGGAGTAACAGACCCAGAAGCTAGATGACTAATTCTTGAGTCACTGACTTTTGAAAATGCAAACTTAGATATAAAAAAGATAATTGGGCCTTTAAAGTCTAGATCAGCACCTATGGATGAATAGATCCAGCATATTATGAATTTTCAGACCTTTAACTACGATAATGAATCTTAGGTAGGAGAAGTGATTTCCAAAGGAATGAGGGGACATCAACATGCCAAATGTTTTAGTTGTGGTAAATTAGGACAATTGAAAAGTGATTGCAGGCAAGGAATTTCTAGGAATACCATTTCATCTAGGAATGGCAAAAATAGGAGACCTCGGCCTTCAGGTATATGTAGGAGGTGTAGTAAAGGACAGCATTGGACCAATGAATGCAGATCAACAACAGACAGATAAGGCAACCCAATACCATTGGGAAACTCCTGGAGGGGTCTCTCGCAGGCCCCAAGCCAAAAGTGGCTCAGGTGTTCCCAGTAACTGTGGAGGACATGTCACACCAGGAAAATTAAAAACTCTAGAACCTTCTGTGCAAGACCATAAGGTTATAAATGATGGCTCAAAATTGAAGCATAAGTCAGAAATTCAAATAGAAAATAAGAAGCATATATTTTGGCAAACTTCTATAAATGATCAGAGATCAAAGCTGAGAGTGTGTATAAATGGAATTGTGATTGTTGGCTTGATAGACAAAGAAGCAAATGTGAGTATCATCACTCCAGAATATTGGCATCCAAATTGGCCTTTTCAAGAGGCAGATGTTCAATTACTAGGAATTGAAACCATATCTTGAGTTAAACAAAGCACGAGATGGGTTAACTGTATTGGTCCAGAAGGTCAAAGAGGAAAGCTAAGGCCATATATAGTTGATACTGCAATAAATTTATGGGACTGTGACCTGCTACAACAATGGAATACTCAGATTGACATTCCTGCAGTCTCAGGAACTCATAATTCTGGGAAGGATGCAATAAGGCACTATGCACAAAGGTGACCAGCCACCCAGGCTGTACAAGGACATAAAGCAACTAACAAACCTTTAGAGGTACCAACAGCCCTACCTTTAACATGGCTAACTGAGAAGCCAATGAGGGTTAAGCAATGGCCTCTAGCTGAAGATAAATTTCAGCCTTTAGAACAAGTGGTACAGGAGCAATTAGATGCTCAACATATTGAAAAGTCAACTAGCCCTTGGAATTCTCTGGTGTTTGTTGTAAAAAAGAAATCTGGTAAATGGAGAAGGATAACAGATCTAAGGGCTGTCAACAAGGTAATTCAACCTATGGGCCCTCTACAGTCTAGAATTCCTCTGCCTTCTTTTTTACCCAAAGGATGGTCTCCTATAGTTATTGATTTGAAGGATTGCTTCTTCACTATACCTTTACAAAAAAAGGATAGAGAAAATTTTGCCTTTACAGTGCCTACTTATAATAAATCTCAGCCTACTAGGAGATGCCAATGGACTATCCGACCACAGGGAATGCTCAATAGCCCCAGCCTGTGTCAATATTTTGTAGGTCAGCCACTGGAAATAATACATAAGCAATTCCCTAAGTCTATAATTTACCATTAGGATGACATTTTGCTATCTGATTCAAACATAGATACTTTAGAAAAAAATGTTTGAGGAAGTAAAGATAGTTTTGCCTAAATGAGGATTACAAATTGCTCCTTAAAAGATTCAAAGAGGAGATTCTGTTAATTACAGAATAGGTTTACAGAAAATTAGGACACAAAAGGCACAAATTAGGAGAGACCGGTTACAGACTCTTAACAACTTTCAAAGTTTGTTAGGAGACATTTCCAGTCTACGACCAGCTGTTGGGATAACACCTGATCTAATAATTCATTTAAACAAAACCTTAGATGGTGACAAAGTTTTTAATAGTCCCAGAGAATTAACAGCTAAAAGATAAAGGATAAAATAGATCTAAATGTTGTAACTGTAATTCTTGCTTGATAACTGGTTTGTTATATGTAATTTTGCTATGTTAAAGTTAAAGCCTTCCTTTTTGTTTAAACAGAAAAAGGGGGAATGATGTAGGTGGGTCTTCTTTCTATGTGTTTCTTTCATTGGTTAATTAATAAAGAAACTGCTTGGCCTGATAGGTAAGAACATAGGTGGGTGGAGTAGATAGAACAGGATGCTGGGTAGACGGCAGTGAGGAAGATGCCATGGCTCTCCTCTCCGAGATGGATGTAGGCTAGAATCTTCCTGGTAAGCCACACATTAATAGAAATGGGTTAATCAAGATGTGAGAGTTAGCCAGCAAGAGGCTAGAGCTAATGGGCCAAGCAGTGTTTTAAAGAATATAAATTGTGTGTTGTTATTTCCGGGGCTAAGCTAGCCATGCGGGAGCTGGGCAGGACAAAAAGAAGGCCCGCAGCTCTCACTACAGTGAACTTATTTGGCAGAGAAAATTTCACATAACATGTATTCCATGACATGGCTATTACTGATTATTCTTAGGTAGATCTACAACCAAATAAAGCAACAAATGGGGCAAAAAAATGTGCAATTTGGATAAGAAAAGAGCACTAGGATGTTTAATGTTATGGCAAAGTCATGTGCCAAAGAAATTGTGATTTTTCAGATTAGATTATTAAATGGGCTTTAGGATATCTGCCCAAGAGGACACTGTGACCTACCCTACAGTCCAAGGAGCTCTGGGACTGGTCACATATGCATAAGGGCTCTATCACCTTCACCGTCTGCTGAAAGGGCTAATTTCCAAATACACACAAGGGTCTCTAGGACCTTCCTTTACTGCTCAATGTGCTCTGGGACTGGCCACCTATCTACAAGGGGATTTAGTATTTTCCTCATCTGCCCAACGGCCTTTAGGAATATCCACATATACAGAAGGGTTTTAGAACCTTCCCCATCTGCTTAAGGGACTCTTAGAACTCTCATATATATTCAAAGGGCTCCATGATTTTTTCATATGCCCAAATGCCCCTGGAATCTTCCTTATCTGTCCAACTGGAAATCTGGGATCATCTGAGTCTGCATAAATGGGATTCAGATCAATCATCTCTTATGAAGGGGACTAAGACATTCACCCAAGACAGAACTGTTTTATTTCTACCAAAAGGAGCATGAAGCATACTCTCTATGACAAAGGTAGCTTCAGAACTTTCCACATTAGACCAAGAAGGCTTCAAATCTACCTGTTCTGCCAAAGGGGAGCTCATATCATTCCTTCTTACAAAAAAAGAGCTGAAGACCCTACCACTACTTCCCAAGGAAGCCATATACTTTTCACATCTTCCAATGGGCCCTGAAACCTTTCCTATATGCCTAAGGAGCTCTGAAACCTGCTACATCTGCTAAGGGGCTTTGAAACCTTCTACATCCACCCAAGGGCCTCAAGAACCATCCACACCTGCACAACAGGGCTTCAGACATATCACTTCTCATGAATGCATCCTCAGACATTTCCCCTCTCCCCAGATGGGCCCCAAGCATTCTAATTCTAATATCCGAAGGAGATTGAAACATGACCCCTTTGTACAAGAGGGCTTCAGAACTTCCCCATCAGACCAAGAAGGCTTCAAACCTTCCAATTTGCTTCTTCCAAATGCCAGGGAAAGGTTCTCAGATTTGCCCCTTCTGCTAAGATAGGCACAAGGTCTACCACTACTCAAAAGCACCTTGCATTTGCCAGATCTCTCCAAAGAGGTCTCAGTCATCCTTCTTTTACCAAAGAGGGTTTGAGATATTCTCTTTCTATCCAAGGAGCCTCAAACATTCCATTTCAGCAAAAGAGGGTCTTAGGGCTTCCCATTCTGCCCAAGAGAGTGGCCAGCGATCTCTTACTAATGAGGGTCACAGAGTATTGTACTTTGGCCTAGAGAGCCAAACAGCAACCTCCTCTGTCCATGGAGACCTCAGATCTACCAAGAGAGACACAAATATAGACCTTCCATCCAACAGGGTATGCTCCGCACCAAGCTAAAACAGCATCTTCCCTTTCTATCCAAGGAGGACTAAAAAGTGGGGTGCTGAGATCTGCTCTCACCCCTAGGGTGATGTGGGAGTGATTTCTTATTAATAAAGAAACTGCCTAGACCCATTTGATAGGCCAACCCTTAGGTAGGCGGAGTAAACAGAACGGAATGCTGGGAGAAAGAAGCTGAGTCAAGGAGTCGCCATGATTCTCCTACTCCAGGCAGACGCAGGTTAAGATCATTCCTGGTAAGCCAGCTCTTGTGCTGCATAGATTATTAGAAATGGGCTAGTCCAGGTGCAAGAGTTAGCCGAGAAAAGGCTAGATATAATGGGCCAAGCAGTGTTTAAAAGAATACAGTTTCCGTGTAATTATTTTGGGTAAAGCTAGCCGTGCGGGCGGCCGGGTGCCGGGAAAATAGCCCGCCGCTCCTATTACTACAGAGTGGCTCCCAGACATGATGGACTATATCCACTTAAAAAAACCTGAGAAGGCTTAAAAATAAGGGAGAGAGAGTTTAACACAGATTTTTGCTGTTTGTTGGTGGCGTGCTGTAGAGAGATTTCCTGATTCAGCATCAGCAGCAGAAAAAATGCTGTGTCATTTTAAAGTGCAGCTTTTTGGGGCTGTGCTGCCAGCGTGAACTCTGGCTTTAAAGCATTTCAATGGCTTTTATGGGACTAAATGTTTGTGTTCCCACTTGGGATCGGAAGGAGAGTGCTCTGAGACTGTGATGATGGATCAGCACTCCCTGAATCAGGCTTAGGCAGGCGGGAGAGCATGGCGGATTAGGACTGCACAGTGCTCTGCGTGTCAGATTTAGATGTAACTTGGATGAAAAGAATTTCTGTGCTGCACGCTCAGTCTCAGAATTAAAGTGCTGAGTGCTGCTCCTACCTGGCGGCCCCAGAGCTAGCACAAAATGGTATGTCCTCCATTTTGAAATTTTCCTGACTCAGCAGCAGGAAAAAAATGGCTGTTTTAAAATGCCGGCTTTCTGGGCTGTGCCGCCATTGCAATCTCTGTCTGGCTCCTGTGGGAGACAGAGCTTTTGAATGGAGCATTTGGAGAACAGTGCTACGATTTGTTTGATGGCAACTAGACTCGCTGTGTGCCTTAAAGAAAGTCATTGCCTGCTGTGGCTCAGAGGCACGAGCGGCTCCGCCATGTTGGACTGGGCGGGGCAAGCTGGCAGTACCTGTTTTTGACTTAGGAATGTCACAGCTTAGATTCTTAAGTGCCTAGTGATTTAAAGGCGCAAATCAAAAAGTGCTACTGGATAGTAAAAAAATGCAGATTCACAATAGGACAGATTCAGACCACTAAATGAGTCACAATGTTGGATAAATGTACTTAGGCTTGGGAAAGAGAAGAAAAAGAATATAGAGAATAAAGTTAATGGTTTAAAAAAAAGGTAAAGTCTTTAAAGAGACAGAGTACAGATAGTTAAGAGATTAAAAGAAATAAAGAAAAATAAGCCACGTAAAAATGGAAAATTCACAGAGAGTCAGGATTATGTACATTGTGTTTTCTTTAAAATTTTTGACTGTGAAGGAGCTAAGTACAGAGAGACATTTCATTACATGGGCTGCCAAGCTAAACCAGAATGGATATAAGGGTATTACAATTTCAAAATTTTGGTCTAAGGATATGATGCTTTGGAGAGGGTCTTCTTTTGTTTTCACAGAGGACCAGTGATGGAGGAAGGTCATTGGTTAAAAAAATAAAGAAACTGCTTGGCTGGCCCTCATAGGTTAGAACACAGGTGGGTGGAGAAAACAGAACAGAATGCTGGGAGGAAGAGGAAGTGAGCTCAGACTCGACAGCTGTCCTCTCGGGAGCACACGCCGCCCCAGAGAGACGCCATGCGGCCGGCTCCTGGGCAGACACACATGATGAAGCTCTGACCCAGGATGAACGTAGGCTAGAATCTTCCTGGTAAGCACACCATGGGATGCTACAAACATTATTAGAAATGGGCTAGTCCAGGTGCAAGAGTTAGCCTAGAAGAGGCTAGATAGAAATGGGCCAAGCAGTGTTTAAATGAATACAGTTTGTGTGTTGTTATTTCGGGCATAAGCTAGCCAGGCGGCTGGGGTGCTGGGGATGCAGCCCTGCCACTCTTATTACTACAGACCAGACCCTGTAGATTGCATCTATCCCGATATGGTATGATAGACCACGACCTCCCGAAAAGTTCCTGTGAACACCCTCAAAAAATTACTTCACTCAACTGCCAACTGAGATAAACCTGACACACAGGTTACACACTAAATGATCTGATTAACAGCGCCCCCATTCAGCAGGAAGCAGTTTGGAGAGAGAAAACTGCGCCCATGTTCCCAAAATATTGTTTATAAATGTTCTTTTACATTTAAAGGGGGAAATGATATAGGTATGAATAATTTGCATTGGTGTGGATTTTACAATCAACTTTGTTATATGTATATGTATTTCTGATCTTGATTAAGGTACTGTGATTGTGTAGTTCATTAAAAAATGTAATGTATAATTAAGAAATATAGGTTAATGGATAATCATCAGTAATAGTCAAGCTTGTAGTCATATTAGTTAGATTTTCTAGATATATAGAGATACATTTCAGTTAGATAGAATTCTTCATATCTTTCAAAGACTGCAGAATATGGCATTTAATGTTTTAATAACTTAGGACTTTTCATGACAATGAGACACTCTGCTCCTGGCAGCACCAATCTACTTCAAGAAGAAGATGGGCATCAAAGAGGATCCTTATGGAGTTTGATAGCCATTTGGGCAAGAAACTGTTCTTGCCTGGACTGTTGCATAAACTGGACAAAGAGAACCTGCAGAGAGAGGACTGCTGAACTTGCCTAAAGGTGAGATGGTCTTTTGGGGTTCCTGACTCATGAAAGAGTCTGCGAGACATTCTGCAGGACACAGGAGAAAGTAACTGAACTGTCTTTGGAATTGCCTTCTTGATGAAAATGTCTGCTGGATACTATGGGCCTGAAAGCTGAAGATGGATGCCCCAACGGTACAAAAGAACTTTGGGTGACTGTCCAGGCAGTGAGATGTCTTTGTCATTTATAGAGTTTGAAGTTTCTTAGTTCTTGTTTACTTAGGTAATATTATATCCTTCTGGAGTCTTTGATGGAGTTGAAGAATGGATATGTAGTTATAGTTTTCCATTGTTATGATAAAAGATAAAGTAGATATAAATATTGTAACTGTAATTCTTACTTGATAACTGTTTTGTTATATGTAATTTTACTATGTTAAAGTTAAAGCTTTTCTTTTTTGTTTAAACAGAAAAAGGGGAAATGATGTGGGAGTGATTTCTTATTAATAAAGAAACTGCCTAGACCCATTTGATAGGCCAACCCTTAGGTAGGCGGAGTAAACAGAATGGAATGCTGGGAGAAAGAAGCTGAGTCAAGGAGTTGCCATGATTCTCCTACTCCAGGCAGACGCAGGTTAAGATCATTCCTGGTAAGCCAGCTCTTGTGCTGCATAGATTATTAGAAATGGGCTAGTCCAGGTGCAAGAGTTAGCCGAGAAAAGGCTAGATATAATGGGCCAAGCAGTGTTTAAAAGAATACAGTTTCCGTGTAATTATTTTGGGTAAAGCTAGCCGTGCGGGCGGCCGGGTGCCAGGAAAGTAGCCCGCCGCTCCTATTACTACACTAGGGAGTACCAATCTCTCCCATGACAAACGGGGCTCTCAGGCCTGCCCCTTCTCCCATTGGAGACCATAAATATCCCTACATTTTCCAATGTAGACTTCAAAGGACTTCCATTTTCCAATAGGAAATGGAAACCTATCTGCTGTCCCTAAGGAGCCTTAATACCTTTTTCTTTCTATCAACAGGGCCTTCGGCTTTCTTACTCTAATGAAGGTGGCATCAGACATAAGCCCTTTAATAAAAGGGACCTCAGATTTTCCCATCCTGGACAAGGCAGCCTTAGACTTGCCCCTTCTAATAAACTTGGCCTCAGATATGCTCTTTGTAACCAAGGGGAGGGCACTTGGAAATTTTCCCTCTGATCAAGGATGGATCAGACCTTCACCCTCTGTCCTCAGAGGTCTCAGACTACCCTCTTCTGCCTAAAAAGGCCTCAGATCTTCTCACTCTGTCCAGTAGGGATTTGCATGAGTCCTATTTAAGAGGGGGTGTCTGTTACCTATTCTCTTTTATGAAAGGAACTTTAGTTCTTCTCCTTCTATGCCAAGTCCTCAGACTTTTCCATTGTTCCCATGCTCCATCTGATCAAGGAGGGCTTTAGATCTTCCACTTTTAGTAGATGGCGAATCAGACCTATTTCCACCCAAGAAGGCCTTGAACCTTCTTCAATGGATCAAAAAGACCTCGGACCTATACTTTCAGAACTTGGGGGATTTACATCTTTGACTTCTGCCAAGAAAGCATTAGATATGCTACCAAGGATCAAGAGGCCAAGAGCTCTAATCAGTCTAATTAAGGGAGGCTGTGACTCACTCCTTCTACTTAACAGGGTCTTGGACCTGACACAACTAACCAAACGAGCCTCATACATTCCACCTTTATGCAAGAGGACCTCAGAACCTCACCTACGGGCTTACAATGGCCTCAAATATGCCCCCTTTAACCAAGTTGGTCTCAGAATATTTTACTCTCCTCAAGCAGGCCTCAAACATTCTCTCTCTTAATGAGAAGACCACAAACCTCTTTCCAAGGGGACTTTTAGAGTTTCTTTCACAACGGGGGCCTTAGAACCCCCACTACTGCACAAGAGAACTTGAGACCTAGCTGCTCTTACCAAGGGACTCTGAAAGAGTGTTGGAGTTACCACTTATGCACAAGAGGTCTTCAGATCTATTAACTAAGAGGGCTTTAGACCTTTCTCACTGCCAAAAGGGACCTTAAATCTACTACTTCTAACCATGCGAACCTACCACTTTCATGTTTTGCTTAAGGGAAATCTATGGACTCTCTCCTTTAATCAAGGAGACTTCAGACATTCCCTTTCTGCACAAAGGGGACCTGAGATATTCCCCTTTAATCATGTGGGCTACTGACCTGGCCCAGTGACCAAAGGGATCTCAGACCATCACACTCTGATCAAGAGTGCCCCCGGTATCTCCCACATGACCAAGGAAGCTTAGGGCCTTCTGTCCATGAGCGCCTCATATCTACCTCTTCATCTGAGGGCCTTAAATTTTCCACGCCTGAACTAGGTGGCCAGGCAAATAAATACACCTGTGCCCAAAGGGACCTCAGAGAACTCTGAAGTGGCAGAAAAGTAAAATGCTTAGCATAGAATCTATGCCATCTACATTCAAATTGGTCATGGGAAGTGGAGAGGCTACATCTTTCAAGGCAACACTCACACAGCTGAATGTGAGCTTAAGGGGAACACGGGAAAAAAGGACTGAGCTTGTTACAAGAATGCTCAAATTGCTGCTAGTCCTGCAATGGAGTTCCCAAAGATTTGTAAACTGGTGAGGGAGTGCCTGACCCTTTCTACATCGTGCAATTTACCCTAAGACACTCACTTTCTCCAAAGGTCTTACACCTTCCTTCTCTGTCCTATAATGCCTAACACTTTCCCCTTACTGACCAAGGAGGTCTCCCACCTTATAGTTCTGACAATGGGGCCATGATGTGGAATTCCCCTCTGTATGCTGTGAATACCATTGGTTAATAAAGAATTTGTATTGTCCAGTGGCTTAGTAGAACAGAGCTAGGCAGGGAAAACTAAACTGAATGCTTGAAGAAAGGAGGAGTCAGGGAGAAGCCATGGAGCCACTGCCAGAGACAGATATGATGAAACCTTGTCCGTAGGCCACGAGCCTCATGGTAAAATATAAAATAATGGAGATGGGTTAATTCTAGATGCAAGAGTTAGCTAGCAATACACTTAAGTAAATGGCCAAGCAGTGATTTAATTAATACACTTTCCGTGTGGTTATTTTGGGAGTCTGGGCAGCTGGGGAAATGAAGTGGCATTATTACAACAGGACTGTGAGAAATTCTCTCTCCGAACAAGCCTAGAGTCTAGACTCTATAACCAAGAGTCTGGAACCCCAGTTACCTGCCTTTAAGCCAGTCATGAGAAGTGGAATGGCCTGCCCATAGCTGGACAGATGAACACAAACTAGAGGAGGCAATCTAGCCTGGGACAGACATATAACTTGCTTGAAGAATGCTGAGACTGGCGAATGGTCTCCTCTTGGTGAATATTCTAAACTGAAGAATTGGAGCATGCTGAATCAGTGCTGGAAACTTACTCCATGGTACAAGATAGAGGGAACATTCCATTTCCTTTCCTTCCAAGGCTGTATGGGACTTTCCCTTTCTGCCCAAGGGTTCAGACCTTCACCTTTGCCCAATTCAGCTGCAGAATATCCTCACAAGAGGATCTTGGTGTTTCCTCTATTCCCAAGGGCTCTTACTCCTTCTCACTTAATAGGAAGTCTGTCTCAGACCTAGCTATTTGTCCAAGGGTGTCTTAAACATTCATTTTGTGTAAAGAAGTCTCACATTTTATCGAGTAGACCTCAGACCAAGGTAAACTTAAACCATTCCCTCTGCACAAGAGAAAAGAGGTGGGGCTATGATCTTTCCACTTTGACTAAGAGAACTTAAGACATTCCATTTTTGCTCAAGGTGGTCTGGAACATGCCATTCTGGTAAAGGGAACCTGTGAATAAAGGGCCTCAGACCTATATTCTCTGTTCAGTGGGCTTCAGGCCTACCCCTCTGACAATGGAGGCTTTAAAAGATCCTCTGTCTGTGACTAACTCATACCTATTCCGTTCTAAAGAAGATGGCCTTAAAGCATCCCTGTCTCAGCAAGATAGCTAGGCAAATATTCTTGAGACCCATGGCACCTCAGACATTCTTAGTTTAGATCACAAAGTTGAACGAACCTGGCCATCTGCCTTCAAGGTGGTCATTAGAAAATGACCAGGTGGTGGTGGCGTACGCCTTTAATCCCAGCACTTGGGAGGCAGAAGCAGGTGATCTTTGTGAACTCGAGGCCAGCCTGGTCTACAGCGCAAGTTCCAGTACAGGATCCAAAGCTACACAGAAACCCTGTCTCAAAAAACAAACAAACAAACAAAAAAGAAAGAAATGAAATGCTTTCGTCTTTCATTCATAGACCTGAACAACTGAACAGAACTCTTGGAACATCAACAAGTTGGGACAACCACTCATTGTGTTAAAACCATGTTCTGATTGTTCTTGGATCTAAAGATTCCATGACATGTATGGATATTTGGAACTGGGAAGTGCTGGAAGCTAATGTGGTAATGCTGGGACCTTTCTCTACTGTACAAGGTAAACTGGGACCTTCATCTGTCCATTAATTAGGGAACTAGATCTATTGGGCCAACTCAGCTAGGGATTTTGCCCCTCTGGCCAGAGAAATTCAAAATATCCCCATTTAGTTCTCAGAACTTCTTTTTGACAAGGTTGTGTCCAAGCCAACCTCTTCTCAAGAGATACACATTCCTCATCTGATAAAGGTGTCACTAGAACTATCCCTGGATCAGAATTGACTTTCTTTCTTCCTCTTTAACAAGGTGAACTCAAGACACTCCCTCTACTAAGAGGATATAAAAACTTTCTCTGACCAAGGGGAACTTTTCCTTATTTCCCAAGAGGACATATGATGTGTCCCTCTGATTCAGGGAGCATCAGATCTTGCCCAGTACTCCATGGGGCCTCAGACCATTCTCTCATATCCAGGGGGACTAAGACCACTATTCTTTTAACTAAAAGAATCTTACATCTTCCCACCATGACTTGTCAGCACCTATGACAAAAACAACTTCAGATCATTCTGGCCAAAGATATGGCCATTCTGGACTGTTAGGAATATGGGGAGTGAGTCCCGGGAGTCCCTAGACAAGATCATCTACTCAGTGTTCCTCCACTGCACAAGGTATCCTTTAGCCCAACAGGACCTGGAAACTTCCTGCTCTACCCTACTTTGCCTGACACTTTCCCACTGGGGCAACCCAAGGGGGTTTCACCACCTATTCATCTGGTCCAAAAAGTGTCCTCGATCTTCACCCTTATTTGAGTGAGCTTCAAATATCTCCCTGACCGTGGGGTGGGGCTTTGAGCTTCCCCCTTTCTATGATGGCCTCACATTTGGGAGGTTGAGAGGCCTTGGTAGCTGATTCAGCTATTGTGCTTGTGTCACGTACTGATCTATGGGTAAGCATACCACCTCATAGTCTTTCTACCATGGATGGGGCCCAAGACCACCACAACCTCTCTACCACGATGGACTGTGCCTTCTCCAAGAGCCAAAACAAATCTTTCCTTTCTAAAACTGTTTTGTCGGGTATCCTGCCACAGAAACAAGAAAAGCTATTCACATCGTTCTTTCATTTGTCAGATGTCAGAGATACCAGGCAAGACGAAACGAACAAAAAGAAAACAGTCACTATGTTCTCTAATATCAAAATAGAGCAATTTATTCAAGACACTGAATATGATCTGTTGATTCTCTCTTGAAACAAATGAGCTACAACACACAAGGTGATTCTTTTTTCTTCTTGAAGAGCGTGAGGGGTGAGCGGGAGTGGGGGAATAGAGGACAGAAGGGGAGGGGAGTTTTGATGGTGCTTAACAGAATGTGGAAGATGCGGAAAGAGGACCATGTCTGGCTGTACGTCTGACACAGACAATAAAAACTGCACAAGCCAGAATTCAAAACTTCAGTGAGCTGCGGAACAAACATTTATGCATTTGACAACAGAATGGAAAGGTAGAACGAAAGGTTTGAAAAGGGAAAAGCAACAAGGAACAAAGCAGATCCTTACATGTGACAAAGTGCACTTCACTTGGCTCCATGATCTATTTCTTAGTTAGACAGAACAAAAAGTCAAGTCCTACGGTGTTGAGTGGGGTCAGAGAGTTGAACCTTGTAATGTCCATCTGGCCCTTCGGTCCTCTACAGGCAGCATCCTGATGTGCTGGGAATGGTGTGTGGTTACTTCAAACTCAAGGAAAAATACCTGTAAAGGCTATGTCACTACACTGCTTTCAAGGTTGAATTTGGTCACAAGACTTTAACCATTCCTCACAATGTTTTAGGAGTTATAAACAATGTTAGGTAACAAGCATTACATACGGGCCACCCCTTCACCACAAAGATGATGCACGTGCCCTGTGACAGCAGGGCAAATGATGGTGTCCAAATGCTGGCTGCTTCAGAAACAGCTGTAGATTTAACTGTTTTATGGGGATGGACTTCAGGGGTGTGGGCTGCATTCTTCTGCTTGGTCCCCTTGTGGCCAGCACTAAATTCCTGTCCATGTTTTACTGCAAGGCCAAGGAAATTAAATGGTCTCTAGGTTTCTTCTTGTGTAGATTGAACCTTTTTGTCCTAGTCTCACAGCCATTGACTCCAAAACAGTAATTCTTATGTGGCTCAGATTCATCTGGGTGGGTGTAGCCTGGACACCCAGAGATTGTCTGATGAACCCCTTATGTGCCATTTACCCATCACCATCGTTTAGCAATGTGGAACTGTCAAATGACAGCCATGTCCCTACAATAGGCTGAATTTTAACAGCTGATCTTCTATAAGATGAACAGAAATTTGGGGAAGAAAGATGGGTTTTAAGTGGACTTCCAAAATTATATTCTAAAGCTAAAGCAGTCTCAGGGCAGGAAACATCATATCCACAGAGACACCTGCTATAATCAAATTCCCCACGGAACTCAGGCTTTCTTTGCTAAGTGTTTAGGTGCCAGAGTCCAAACACACAGCTCAACTCAGTAACACAACACTTGCATACGAGGGCTCACATAATTTACATGTGAAAGCAGAGGCCAATTCACATTCTTGGTCTTACATTTGTTTGTTGTGGAGGAAGCGCCTCACCTTCCTGCTGGTTGATTTTTGGCTCCATATATGGATACTTTCCTCTAAGTAACAACTTTGCCTCAGCTGTAGACTGGACCCTGTATACTGCCATTTGCAGCTCCACTGACTTGGCCCAGCCCCCTTCTGGTCTACCTATCCCCCTTTACTAATTAAAAAACAAAAAAAAAAAAACAAGTCTGTATCAAGTTATGACAAAACCAAGGTCACCTGATTCAATGATGGCAAACTTTACCAGGCACACAACTCCTTAGTTTAAAAAAAAAAAAAAACAGAAACCAAAAAACTTCTTCCTTTTCCTCATTTTTTAAAAAAGCGTTGTCCTAATCTTCTGTAAGAGAAATTGTAAAGTGGGCAGAAATGATTTATGACATTCTACCTGGGTCATAATTCATTTTTAGGATTCAAAGTCTCCCTTGATACTCATTGTCTTCACAAGACTGAGTGGCACTGAGGCCCTTGGGTCAGTTTTGCAAGATTCACCAAGCACGCTCTTGATAAAGTGCCCATCTGTAGCTACACTGCTGTGAGAAAGTAGCTGGCAGGTGCCATGGAGCCACACTGTGGGTCAGGGTGGCTTCTTCACTGTCTTCCTATTGGCTGCTGAAGTAAATGTGCATCGAACAGTTCAGCATTCCGCTTGGTGCCGAACTGGTGGGGCTCTTCCCCACCAGCTGCCAAAACAATTCCCTTGTTCTTCCATAGGACGCTTCCCAATCCACGGTTTTCCTAACTGCCTTTCATGAAGCTGAAGGGAAAGGGGTAATTAGACACCTCAGACTCTGCCAGTGTCTTCTTAGTCTCTTAAATATGAATTTCACAAAACTCTCTATGTCTGATGGCCATTTTAGGATTTTAAAGTCATTTTAACATAAAAATATTTTTTTCAAAAAATACTCCAGGTTCTTTCTCTTATAAGTCTTTTTTTTTCTGTAAAAAGTCCCCCTCCCTGCCTTCTTACATAAAGCACTTACTAAGCTCTGAAAGTGCCTTTGGGACCTAATGTGAAGCAACTATGAGAAAGGGACAGAGAGTAAGCGATGGGAAGGGGTAGGATGAGAGGGAAGGAGAGTGCTGTCCATCAAAGATCCGTTGTGTGCATGTGGCCATATCTATGTAGGATTTCATTAAAAGTGAGACCACACCAGAGCAAGGACATGAGAAGGAAGGAGTGAGGAACAACAAGGGAGGACAGAAAGAATAAGCCAAAAACAGTATCCATCTGAGGTGGGAGGCCCCCAGACCACAGAATTTTAGCAGATAGAAAAACCACCAAAGAAGGTTCTAGAAAATACAGCGTTGGGATTACAAAGTCACACGTTTCATTGGTACAAACTGGTCTTTTGGAGAGCAACTGTAGTATCCAAATTGATAGGAGGGAAATACCATAAGGGACAGGTTTTTCCTCCCTTTTGGTTTATCACAGCATTTTTCTTTTTTGTTTTTGTATTTTTTTTGTTTTTGTTTTTCTTTTTTTTTAAACCTTTTATTTTTTGGCACAGCTTTATGTTCTTCCTTCCCTGTTCAGTCATTAGAGCCTGTTCTGGATGGAAACCAAACCATGCATCATGTAGCTGATGGCTTCATCCTTCCCCAGCTGAACATTTTAGGTGGAAACCATATTCCTGTGATACAACCATGTGTATGACTTTGTATTTGTTTTAAACTTCTGGATGTAGATTAGGGGTGGGGTGGGGTGGGGGGGAAGAATCCTGTGGCCAGGGACAGGTGATTTCCAAGTAGACTCGAACAAGTCAAGTTCACACAGTTTAGAGCCCATCATAGGAAGGATGCTGCAATCCCACACATTCACTGCTGGTCCATTAGAATGGTTTTCTACATTTTGTGTTTACTTTCGGAGATCTAAAACACAGACCTGGAAGGAAAGATAAAGTGTCTGTTACTTTGAGAGATAATATCAGGTGCCTTCAATCAAATGCTGGCAAGGTACAGTTTAGCTACCAACTTGATGCTTGTAAAGGTTTTATAATGGAAGACTCAAAAAGAGAGAAAAACCCTAGGGGCTAGTTTCTGAACATCAGAACAACCAAACTCTAGCAAAGAGCAGGGAAAGGAAAAATCAATTCATGGACCATTCCAGAACTCACAGTGTCTAAGGTAATCAGCAGGGGTCACAAATAGGATGCCTACATAGTTGAGCAGATAACAACAAATTTCAGGCCACACTAATGACTTGGTCCATCAGTCAGAATTGCACCTCATCCTAGAGTTATTGCAACCTCAAGTTCAGAGGCAAATTAAAAATTACACATGCTAATGGACCACAATAAGATCCACAGAAACCAGGAGGCCTATCTGATGAAAGCTATGGCTTATCATGACGATGTTTGGCCAGAACATACACATAGCAACGGAATAGGAACAAGTTTCTCAGCCTATATACTAATGATATTTGTGGCCAGATATTTCTTGGCCAAAGTGGGGCATCTAGAGCATTGTAAGAGACTTACCAGCATCCTTTGACTCCACCAGTAAATAGCACCCTGCACCAAAGTAGTGACAACCTAGTATGACTCCAGATATTCCTTAATATCCTAGGGTATACACATGTGTGTAGAGTCACTGCAGCTAAAAATAATCAAGTTCACTGACATTCTGGGGCAAAGACAAGGCTATTTTCAACCCAAAGAGAAGCCTCCTTCCCATAGTCATGCCTGCATGTGCACATAGTATGTGGTAACCAAGCACCTGTTAGGTGATAAGGCAGAGCAGGACAGAGAAGCCTTACAAGGTCTTTGGAAGGATCTAGTGCTGGATCAGGGGATCAGCTGCCCTGTACCTCTAACTCCCAGTAGACCAGAGGTGCCACTTACAGAGCCATCCGAAGCACTGGCACCCACTTTGTCTCCTCGAGCATTCCAGCACACCTCAAATATGCCGCCTGTGCCTCGGTAGCTGTGGACGAGACCTCCACTCTGAAAAGCAAAGCATTTGTCATGATAACTCAGAAGAGGTCCCCAAAATGACAGTAGTAAAAGGGGGCACTCTTCCTCCATAAACCTCTATCTGATCAGTGAGCTTTCAAGAACACAAAAGTTAAGGGATTTCCATAAACACCAATCTATTGTTACCCACAGAACTGCCACCACATTTCAGCTAGTCATGACTATGCCCAGCAATGTCTCATGGCACTTGGGAGCACAAGAAATGATGCATACCTACCAGAGGGGGAGCTTTAACTCATGACCTCCTCTTGACCTTTTCCCACCATTCAGGGCTGGATTTAAAAACTGGGGCATCAGGGTGATAGGCATGAGTTCTACCACTAAACCACATTCCCTGCTTTCCCCACTGGCTTTGCTAAGTCGTTATTTAGCTTCTATGGCTACCCGAGCACCCTCTTATTAAGCCATCCTTTCTTGTCTCCTTCCTAGAGCTTGGTTCAGTCCTCTGGGCTGAGGTCTTTCTACCTATTCCAGTCCCTACCTAGTTTCTGTTCTGATTATCTGTCTCCTCCTTAGAGCACTTGCGTGAGCACACCCCCAGCCTACCAACAATTAGACAATTAGATGCATTAGCATATCATGAACTTAAAACTCCCATCAGTTTGAATATGTAGTTTGGAAGGATGAATACATACATTTGTGCTGCGGTATTTGTAGTGGTTGGCTTGACGTATGTCATGAGATATGGGAGTCAAGGTTTCTCTAGACTTGCCTAAGCCAGTTCAGTTTATCTTTATAAAGCATGTATGAGAAAGCTAATCTTGGTTGTCCACTTGACTATGTCTGGAATCAACTAAAACCCAAGCATCAGGGACATGCCTGTGAAACAATTTCCTGATTGGATCATTTGAAGTGGAAAGACCCACCCTAAATCTGGGCCACAATTTCTGGAGTCAGCCCACATAAAAAGACATGAAGACGTAAGCTTTTACTGTTGGCTTCCTTGTCCTCACTGGCAAGTTTATCTATCCTGCTGCTAAGTCATTATTTGGCTGGTAATAGAGCCTATGTCTTCAGAATTCTAATGTAGACTGAAGACCAGCTGAAACATCCAGCCTAGTGGCCCGATCAACTACCAGATTGATTCTTGCTTGGCCTTTCCTTTTTGATCAGACAGCTATTCTTGGACTAGCCAGACCATGGCCTAACAAATCCCTCTTTGGTACAGCTTCATTTTATCAGCTGTATTCCTTCAGTGAACTAAGACTTATATACAGTCACTAACCCCAGTGGTCACCAACTATTCATTAGTTCTTATCCACAACAATGACGTATTGATGCCACACACATACTTACTTATTATAATTAATATATATGTATATATTTACCATTATCAAGCTACAGCAAGTAGTAGCAAAACATAATAAAAAATGCATTGAAATTAATATTAGTTTCAGTTTACACAGAAAAATAAAGGGTAGTAAACATTGTGGCTGTGGACAACAGAAAGCCAACAGTATTATATATGTTTATAATAAGAGAATTAATGTGGGTTCTAAGATGTCTCAAAATAACTCCCTGGCTTCCTTCAATATGAACCTAATACCACTGGTTCATTTCACCATTACCTCCCACCCCAGCTCAAAATCCTACAATATAATAAGCCAGCATGCAATCCTAGCTACTCCAGAGGCTGGAGGAGGATTCAGTTTAAAGCCAACCTGGGCTGTACAGTGGGTGAGTTTTAGGACCCTGGATCCAATCCCTAGTATTAAATAAGAAAAAAAAGGAAAGCAAAGCGAAAGAGGGAGGGGAGTGGAGGGGAGAAGAGGGAGGGAGGGAGGGAAGGAGGGAGGATAAGAAAAACCAAAAAGTCTAACAACTATTCCTATAACATTCATGTCATATTGTACCAGGTGTTGTGAGTCACCTAGTAAATGTATATGTGCATCAGCTCTACACACATACCATACCACACCATCTTATACAAGTGAACTGGGCTGCACAAATTCAGGTATCGGGGGGGGGGTGTATCTATCCCTCAAAGATACTAAGGAGCGCCTGCATTTTCATCTTGCTGGCACTTTTAAAGTGAGCTATCACTAGCAAAATCTGTTTTCTCTGGATGAGGATGTTATTCCTGCACACGTTTCTACCTTTTGTTTTGCTTCTTAATAATACAGCTCATGCAGGTGACAGGCATCTATGGGCATACCCGGAAACATGCTGCTAACTTTTGGGGTATGTCCCTGAAATGTCTGTGGAATGCTAGAACATGGCTTATTTACTGCTTCCCCTGCCACAAAGGGGCATGAACTTAAGAATTCATATCCTTCTAAATGTCAACCAACCAAAAGGAATGAAAAGGTGGGGCACTGAGTTCTCAAGTCTAACAAATTGGCTCTTTCTTCTCAGTAACTTACCCTAACTACTTTTCAATTGGGATGACCAAGGGTTTAGACATAGCACAGGGAAGAACGATTGCCTGCCACCTCCAAGGCTCCACATGTTGGATTCCCAGCACCAAAAAGAAAACCAAGAACTGCCCAGTGTAATACTTCCACCCATTCTACCCCACTAGTTTTCATCCACTTCTGCTCAATAATCAGAATTCTCTCATCTCTGTCCGGCCAGATATCCAGTAGCTATACTGATTCCAACTCCTTCCTTTTTCAGTTCCTGCTGAAATGACAATCTAGTATTCAAAGATCCTGTATTAAACAAGTAATACTTTCAAATGTTAAAACTCCAAACCTCATATTCCTTTATCTCTGAGTTGTTCCACAGTGGACAGGAAGAAGATAAAGTTGGTTGTCCTGTAGTGTCTCCCTGGGAAGGTTTTATAAAGGCCACCTACAGGGGCTTCCCACAAACAGCAGCATTTCTAAGGTGACAAAACTAGGTCATGCTTTTTCTCTAACACGAAGTAGGTCCCTGCCAGGATAAGACAGCTGAAGACAGTGGTTACTCCAAGAGAGAATGCTCCTGAGGTGACAAGCTAAATGTTCTGGCTGGAAGTCAGATGGAAAGAGTCCAAAGGACTCCAGGCTTATACGTAGGGGAAACCGTACATCATTGGGGAACACAAAGACTACACAGAATCTGTGATCTCCATGGGAAGGCTCACTCTACTCACTCCTGAATAACTCATTCCCCCAGCCCTCTTGCCAGCCCAGGAACTGAAAATATGCTTTTCAGGAAGGATTTGGCCACAGGAAGTCAAGACATTACCTGAGTATTCCAGATATGGACACACTTGTCAAAGGATCCACTGGCCAAATATTTCCCATCAGGGCTGAACGCCACACTGTAGACGGGCTCCTGATGCTTGGTCAGTGTATGGATGCAAACACCTCGCTCCACATCCCACAGTCGAACCGTAGAATCAAATGAAGCACTAGGAAGACGGCAGGACACAACCACAGAAATGGGTTGGCTTTCAAGATCTTTATGATGTATCTCATGCGAACTGCCTATTAGCAATATTTGAAACATACTTGAATTTGCTTCGAGAAAACATTCTAGTGAGCCTTTTCTCTCCAGAGAAAAGTGAAGCTGCCACCAAACAGAACCCAGGACATTGTACAAGCCAGATAGGTACTTTCCCACTTAGCCACTGTGTTCATTTCTTTCTCTAGTTCCCTCACCTCTGAACACAAAATGTTTTTGTGTACTACTCAACTAACCTTTCTAAAACACCATCATTGTTTATAATATACCTGCTTGAACAACTACAAATCCAGCCAGATAGGACTAGAAAAAAAAATTTAAAAGCTGAGTAAAGATGCACTTACACATAAGAAAATCCAAACCCACATGTGCATATACAATCACAGTGGCAAGGGCTACAGAGTTTAATTATTTTCAGATTTATAAAACACTACATATCACACAGCTGTTACCACCTGGCTTTCTGTATCTCCAATGGTCTCACGAGGTTTAGTGTGTCCTTTTGTTCTTTTAACAGGGCAATATATTTGTTCCTGATATGTATTATGTGATAGAAAGAAGCATCTCCCTAGTCATTAAAAATGACCGCTACATGTAGTATTACATCACTGATATGCAAGTGGGTTTTTGGATAATTATTGAAAAAGGAGAATTAAGACCTTGGGGATCTTCTAGTTCAGTCACTCAGTGTTTATAATATTTGTGTGTGTGTGTGGCTTAAGTTTCTTTTGGGATGAGTTTTTGGTGATGATGTGTATTCCAATCAAGTGATCTACCACTGAGGTATAGTCAAGTGTCACCATCTATTCTTGGAGACAGACTTTGGTTGAACACTTACCACAAAGCTGTTCTCACTGCCAGGAAAGACTGCTCACTCGACTACTACCTTATAGAAGAACTACCTATTGTCACTTCCTCCTCAGCCTCTGGAACAACACAGACCAAGCTTCCCATTGCTCCTTAGAAACCAAACTTTCCTTTGGGGGTCTGGTCTTGTCCAGACTAAGTATATGAATAATTCAAACCCCTAAGATCCATTATCATGGTTTCCAGATCATTCTAAAAGTCCTGGATTCTGGCTCATAATGGCCTTAGTTCATCTGTCTAAATGCTCTCACTACCAAGAGGAGGGATGGGGTGTATTCCGTGGTACACTACTTACCCAGCATGCACAAGGCAAGAGCTTCCATCCCTGCACCAAAAGCTCAAGAATGGATTGTTATGTTTCCTGGACTCTAACATGCATCAGGATACAACAGTTCTGCTGTCTAAAGTCCAAAGTGACTTGGTTTGGATGAGGTACCTCTGGCCCCTTGCTTCTGGGCCTTGGCTATTCAACAGTTCCAATATTAAGAGATCTGGGTCACCTTTGGCTAAAGCAGGGAATCACTTATATCTAGTCAAAATCCCAGTACCACAGACCTGAATGGAGCTTCAAAAGAACAAACTTGAGCTCCAAGCTAAACTCTTATTTTCCTTTCTTTGCCTTAAAAACTTTCACTCTAGTAAGCCAGCCCTCCATACCTGCACATTCATAATTTTATAACTATGGATAAAAAACCATTGAGGGGGAAGGGAAAAATGCATTATTGTGAAGGCCTGTAACTTTAGTGTCTCAGAGGAAGTGGTTGGTACACAGCAAGTTCCAGGTACTCAGGGCTACATAATGAGACTCCATCTCAAACAAACCAAGCCAAACCCATAAAAAACTGTATTGGACATGTGCAGACCCTTTTGTTGGTCACTGTTACCTAAACTACATAGTCTACTACAGCATTATCATTGTATGGGTAATAGAGGCCATTTAGAGATATTTAAAGTACAGGGAATGCATTTAGAGGCTATAGGCAAAGGGAAGTAAGCATCTATGGATTTTGGTACCCATAAAGGGGGGGGGGTCCCAGAACCACCTCCATGGATACTGAGGGAGGTTGTACTTCCATGTCCTTGGCCCCCTTCGCAGTGAATTCCCATGTTGTTCAGCGTGGAAGGGATTCAACCCTGCTATTTCTAAGTGTGAGTGAGTCTTCCCAGCTGAGTTACTCACTAAGCAACAGAGAGTGAAGATGTGCTCAGGAAGCAAACAGAGCTGTGAAGTTGCCCTGCTTTACCTTGCTAACATGATGTTAGAGTTCGGGTTGCTGGTGCCTGGTCCTGTGGGACTCCACTTGATGGTATATATCTCTTTGCTGTGAGCTTGGAGGTCATGGACACATATATCCTGCTTCATACTCCAGATCTGGAAGAGGCATTGGTAACAGTGTGAGCTAATACTGTGTCCCTAATTGAGAATGTCTCAGTACTATTCATTCTAGTGCACCTAAGGTATCACTTAGGCAACAGGTCTGGGAGATATTCACAAGCCAGCAAGTAGTCAGCCAGGCACAGTAACTCAGACAGGACCTTGTTCTCTTAAGTTCCAGAGGACTCCAGTCCAAGGAAAGTAGAGGTCCTGTTCTTTACTCAACCCTCTTGTGCCAACATATTTTCCTTTCTCCTCTTTTTCTAAATTTCTGAATAACCACTCAGCTGTAATTACAGGATTCATCATCAGACACGGAGCCAAAGGTTCAGGTGGTAAGCAAATTCTTAACAAAGTTCCTTGACACAACAGGTTCGCCACTGTCTACAGCAGTGTCTCCTGTATGTTAAGGCAATGCCCAAAATATAATACATGGTTAAGAATTTATTTCTTTTAAGACATTTCCTTTAGGCTCCAAGAAGCCAGCCCAACCCACTTGAATGAAGCAGGCCCAAACGGATCATTAATGGAATAAGTACCATTCAATTTTTTATTATTCTTAACCCCAAACCTCCTAAAGCCCCCCCACCCCAAATCTCCCCTTTCATTTCCCAAAATCTCCTCTTTAATTTCCCAAACCTCCTCTTCTCTACTAATTTTTTTCTCTACTAATGTGACTTTTGTTTTCCAGCATCTTAACAATGACCCAGCTACTCAAGAGCCAGACAGATGCGATTTCTTCAATCAGCCACCTCAAAATCCCAGCGGACAGGACATAATCAACAGGGCATCGTCAGAATAATCGGACACTCCCTGGATCCCTCGACCCCCAAAGCCAGCAGGAAGCAGTCATAAGAGACCGGGCTACGCCCCCATCCCTACCCTTTAAGACACCCACCCCATTTTTTTTTTTAAATAAAACCAAAAGGGTGGAAAAAATGGAACCATGCCCCAGATGTCAAAAACTCCATGGAAGAACAAGACATTTAGTTTAGAAACCAGGAAAATCAAGGAGAAAAGAAAATGTCAAAGTAATAGTCCAGGTGATGAGGGTGTAAAGGGCTGTGTGCCATACAAAGGTTTGCATAGGATTAACCACCTCATCCCTTTAGGAACCAACATTACCTTTAATGTCATGTCATCAGAGCAGGAGGCTAGCAACATTCCAGAAGGATCCCATTTGATAGCATTGACCTCATTCTGCAAGAGAGCACAGCATTTCACAAAATAAATTAGAGCCTTTATGTAGAAAGGCTGGCATCCACCAGGGGCAGCAGCATGCTGCCAGTGCTGCAGTGCAGAAGGACTTTCAGAAGTTCACAGAATATCAAAGACCACAACACAAGATCACACCCACATGATTATTCTTCCCTCAGTTTGCTTTTCATTCATGAAAAAATACTGATATATATTATAAAAGAAGAGCCATACTCATAGTCATATTTCTTTAGGGGAAATTTCCTTATTAAGAAAGCCAAATGAAGAATTTGCATACAACAAGCACAGCTAACTAAATCATTTATTGCTTCGAGACAGAGTCTCATGATGCAGTACAGGCTAGCCAGGAGCTCCTTATGTATCCCATGATGGTCTGGAACTATTTTGTCATCCTTCTGAGTATTAATTAGAACTACAGGTATATACCATCAAGCAGAGCTAAAGCTACTTTGTTTGATTCATTCATTCATTACTTGGCTTTTTGAGACAGGGCTTCTCCGTGTAGCCCTGGCTGTACTGAAACTCACTCTGTAGACCAGGCTAGCCTTGAACTCAAGAGATCCGCCTACCTCTGTCTCCTGAGTACTGGGATTAAAGGTGTGCAGCACTACCACCACTGGGTTAAAACTGTTTTGTTTTTAAAAGTGAACTTTGATCATCACTTTCTGTGCTTTTAATATAACAGCTCCTCTTTATCATTCTGTTGAAAGACCTGTAACTTGTTGGATAGAAGGTAAAGGTAGACAAAGGTTTCGGTGCCATCCAAATGCACAAAGATACACACAAGCAATTCCTATGTACAGGGAAACTACACCCAGTCAAGAAAAGGCACTGAGAAATAAAATCCATTGTCTTGTGGATTTGTGTTGTGTAGCCATTTTTCCTCTGAGGTTAAAAACTTCCACTTCGAAGGGAAACTTCTTAAGACAGGATGTTTTCAGGGAGTTGTAAGTAAGATGAAATACTACAGGGAAGCTCATTAAGACAGGAAATGAGCAACTCAAAAAACCTCCAGGAAATCTCTAAAACTAACCAGATCCACCAACCCATCAACTCCAATCACAAGATTGTATATATGCAAAAAAAAAAAAAAAAACTGCTGAGTCACTCTCAGACAAACATAGGTCCCTGGAAGCAGCAGAGGTCAGCTGAACTGCCTAGAAGAAACAAAGACAGGCTACTTGACTGATCAAGCTACACAGAAAGGGAGGGTCTATGGTTGTTACACTGAGCACCAGGTTTTCAGCTTTCAACAGGTTATCACCCATACTGAAGTGATCTTTGATGGTGCAGCTGTCTTTGAGACATTTCTACTTCTGTAAGTAACCCCTCTAAAACCCACTGGTTCATCAAGCTGAATTTTGAGACCATACAACAAGGAAACTGTCAGGTTTTCTTTGTTTCTGAGTACCAGAAACCCCAAGACTAGAGGAGAAAGGCTTCTGGTACAGAAGGAAGAAGGGGATGTGGTTATATAAAGGGCCACCTGCAGCTCCACCATACAGACAGGGACAGCATACAGAACAAGGGGCAGAGGGAAAGATAGTGGAATTTATTGTCTAGGGGGTCTCTTTAGAGGGGTTTTGGGAACACTACTGCCATTAACTGCCTCCTCTACCGAGCCAGCTGTCTTGTCCTAACAAACAGCTTCACGCACCAGACTGTTTTCTAAATAATTTCATACTTCAAAATGTTGTGGTTGATCCCCTTTGTAAGAACACCAAGTTTTGAAGGGTGTGAAATTGGAAGAAGCTGGGGAGAGGAAGAAGCTGGGGAGAGGAAGAAGCTGGGGAGAGGAAGTCACAGCAGTGTAGAAGGTTAATGTGACAATGTGTATGTCTCCAACTAACTGTAGCTGTAGAGAAAACTCACAGGCAGATCTCTACATGACCTGTCTGTCTCTAGCTGATCCATCTGCAATTCCCCATGGGAACTCCCCATGCTTCCTTCCTGGGAGTAGAGCTTTCTTTCTTGCTGTCCTTTTGCATCTCAAGTCAAACTTCTAGAACCTGCACACAGTCTTGGGAAGTAACAGTTTCAGGACCCAAATAGGTGGAGCACTAGGAGTGCTCCCAGCACTCAGCATCAGTGAGAATCATTTATGGAACCAGGTGGAAGGGTGTGAGAGAAGTAAATTCTAAGCAGGGAAACAGAAATCAGACATAAAACGGGTACCCCTATTAAAAGCTGGGAAACAGACTGGAGTCAGAAGAGAAACAGCTTCAGGATAAAACAGAGGTTAGCAGAACGCCACTCTGAGGTATTCCCAGGACCACTGACACTTCAGCTGGGTTAATTCCATCACTCAGGGCAGGTACTGTGGCTCTAAGACGCAAAGCATGGTAGATCAAGTGGTCTCCCCTGTGCAGTTAACTTTTAATGCACTCACTGAAAAGATGGTTTCTACATCACACTTTTACAACTCCCAACTCTGAGAATCAGAACTGCTACTTACAGTATGTCCTTGGAAGGTTTTGACTGGGCGGTCACAGCTAAGCCTGCACACATGAATGCACATGTCTGTGCTGCATGAGGCAAAGGTAGTGTTGTTTTGCCAGTCCACATCCAAGGCAGGTGCTACAGGGCAAGAGACAAGAGAGGACATTCACCTTATTAACTGAATACAGAGTTTGGCAATGCAGACAAAAGCATCACCCAGGGGTCTTGTCTAGTGACCAGGAATGCCAGTTCCAGGGTGAATTTGCTCTACTGAAAGAAACCATGAAAACCATCTTTCATAGACCTTAAAGACACTCTCCTTCCAATTTACAAGCATTAAGATGCCTCTGCAGAGAGACCCCACCTTTTTATGAAAGAGAAAAACAAAACAAAACAAAAAACAAAAAACACAGGGACAGGCCCAGTTACGTGTAAAAGGGAGATAGCAGTTATTTTTTGACCAGAACACCAATTTTGTTATTGCCAATACTTTGTTTCACATTAGTCCCAAGGATCTTGACATGTTTCTGCTCTTATACAATACTATGCAAGCTTAAATAAAAAAAAAGAAGAAGAAAAAACTCTTGGGAGTGCCTCTGTAGAGCCCCAACAACAAACCTACCTGAATGAAAAGGAAACTGCTGTTTGGCTTCTCCTGTGTGGGCATCCCAAATTATTGTTGTCTGTGCTCCGCAAACAGAGGGAAAAGTCAGTTACTATTCTTCTCAAAGAATTATCTAGAATGTTTTGTAATAGAAAACACAACCAACCCCCTTTCCTTCTAAGAAATTAATTTAACAACATATTTTATTTTATCCCTGTGTATAGCCAAACTGATATCATTTATACATGCAAGAATGTAAAATATTTATACTTGTCATTTCTGTATTTCTGACCTAAGTCTATGATGTACACTGTGCATTTCACACTCAATAATGTGAATGTCACATTAATGAAAGTAACTAGTACACAGTAGCCTTCACCAATATGTGGGAAATCTACCAAAACTGATGGGAATTTCCCCTCAGCTTTCAAACCTAGAAAACCATTAAGTACCAGTTCAGAAGGCACACCCGCATATTCTTTGGACATTGTTCCAAAGGAGTGTCACAAGAATGAACATCTCCAACAATCCCCCATCACTCTATAAACTGGGGGAACAGGGGAACCGCCATAAATTCAAAGTATGGACTGAGAAATCAAACTCTAAATCAGCCTCATGAGTTTCTATGAAGTATGATCCTGTATTGGGTCTCAGAGAATTCTGCCATCTGTAATGGGAAGCAGTGGTTTATCAGGTGAGGAAAGGTTTAGCCAAGGGAAGGAAAGAGTCTGTGATTACAAACTGTTTAGTGGATGAAAGTCAACACAGAAACTGCTTCCTGGATTAATAAACTCCATTTTACTGCCGCCTAGATTAATACAACATTTGGAGATTTTTTTTTCTTCTTTTTATCACTGGGCTGAGAACACATTCTGAATGAAGGTCTACAAAAGTAAATGTATTATGAGGTGATGTTTTGTTCAAAGTCAGCAGTAAGAGCAAACCAGAGAAATCTGAACCTAAATGAGTTAGCAGGCTAAAAATAAATCCAGATCCATAGCTAAAAGGGGTGCATTAAAAGTTGATACTCACTCACCTTATCTACACCAGCACTCAAAATATAATTCCCCTTTTTGTTCCACTTCAAGGCAAAGATGGGGCCTTTATGCTGACCTAAGGTGCTGGCTAGGTTACCTGAGATGGGAAAACACAGAGATGACGACTTCATAGTCACCAACTGTTCACTCATAAAGTCCACCTTACTTAACACAAGAGGGATGAGGAACTTACCATCTTCTGTCCATATTCTTGCAAAACCATCATAGGAACCTGTTGCCAACAGTGTTCCATCGCTCTGGGGGACAGAAAAAAGACAAAGCACATTAGTATCTTGGTAATTTCCTGGGCCTCCTTTCCACATGGAGCTGTGTGAAAAAGTCAGCCCTCTCACAGGCAACACATGCTCACGATGATGGGAAGAATTTCCCATCCCCAGACTGTTATCTGCCCAGTAGGACCTGATCATGAGGCCCTGATACCAGCAACCCAGGGTGGGAGCTGAGACAGAACTGTCTGCTTCTTTCTGTTTGCATATGCTTCATCAGGAGGGTAGCTGTGTAATCATTTATTACATGAACTGCAGAAGCTGCTTACGTTCCAGTCCAGTGAGGTGACATCCTTATTACTGGGAACGTCGTGTCCACCTTCGCGTATACAGTGCCTTAGCACGAGCTGTGTGGAGCCCCCGTTGCTGTTCTCATTCAGGTTCCATATCCTTGCAGTGGAGTCTCCAGATCTGCAAAACCAACATGAAGTATTAAGTTCTGGTTCAAATGGGACTAATGTGCTCTGTCTTCTCCACCCCTCTTGCTCAATTTTCATCCTCATCCCCCTCTTCTGCTTACTGACTTGAGATGTGTCTGCCTTGCTCCCCACCCCACAGAGAAACAGCTGAACCACTGGCTTCACCACAGTAGAAGGTGCACAAAACAGCCTGTTCCTCAGTCTGTACATATTAGGAAGATACGACAAACGTGTGCTTTCCTCAAGGAACTGTGCCAGAAAGCCCTCTCAAATCCTCCAGACCAAGGTGCAAATTCTTACCCAGAAGCAAGTAGGTCACTAACGGGATTCCAGGCACAAATGAACACCTCAGACTCATGGCCTCGAAGGACCGTCGCTTTGCTTGATGGAATTTCAACCTCCCCATCTATTTCCATTGGTTTTGAATGATTATCTGTCAAGCAAACATGAAAACATACATGGCTCACCAACCCAATAAAAAAGTGCATCCTTAGACACTACTGTTTTAAAACTACTTTGTTTTTATGTACCAAAATCACAATACATCGAATGACTGCAAAAGTGGACATTTCTGTATGATGGAGGAAGGTCATTGGTTAAATTAAAAGAAACTGCTTGGTCCTCATTGGTCAGAAGATAGGTGGGAGGAGTAAACAGAACGGAACGCTGGGAGGAAGAGGAAGTGACCTCAGACTCGACAGCTCTCCTCTCAGGAGCAGACGCCTCAGGAGAGACGCCATGCTACCGGCTCCTGGGCAGACACGCGATGAAGCTCTGAACTAGAATCTTCCCGGTAAGACCGGTGCTCACAGATTGTTAGAGATGGGTTGATTGGGATATCAGAATTAGCCAGTAAGGGCTAGAGCTAAGGGCCAAGCAGTGATTAAATGAATACAGTGTCTGTGTAATTATTTCGGGGCATAAGCTAGCCGGGCAGGCGGCTGGGGTGTTGGGGACGCAGCCCCGCCGCTCCATATTACTACATCTGTAGTTTGGTCTACAGTCTGTGTTTCTGTTTAGAGAGTGATATGCTGTGTATTTGTTCCCAAAGTGTTCGTGTGCTGGAAACTTGGTGTCCACATGTAGATACAACAGCAGGTGGTGTCTAGTGGAAAGTCACTAGTAGCCATTTCTAGGATGCTCTGACTTCTTTGTCTCCCATGATGCTCTTCTACCTTGTGTTTCTGCCACCACGTTCACCATGGTCACGGCCATGTGTAAGCATTGCCTGTGATCTGACCCGAGTCTTTTCTCCTTCTAAACGAGTTGCCTCAGATATGTCATTACAGGAACACAAAGCGAACTCGCACTGCTACTCTCAAAAGAATCATGCAAGAAGGCCAATGATTTGGCTCCACCAGACAGAGTACTAGTCCTGGAGGACTGATGGGCCTGAGTGCACTGCTCCAAACCCTTGTTGAAGAAAGAGAACCACTCCTGAATGTTGTCCCTCTGAACATAGCCCGCCACTGTAGCAGCAGAAAGGAGAAGCTACCTTGCAGTAGTAACACAAAAGCAGACCGTGAATCTTGTGGTCTGCACCCCAGGTGCATCAAGCCCAAGGAACGGTGTGCAAATCAGAAACCTCAGTAGGTGGCAGCAGGGGTATGCCTTCAGGAAGCACCATGAACAGTCACCAGAGCTGTGGGTGCACACAGAACATACCTTCTCTGTTGTAAGTTGCCAGTATGCATTAAGACATGTGTTCACCCCTGCTCTGTCCAGATGCAGGGCTGATGTAGACGTCACCCTACCTGTTCTGACAGCACAATTTATCCCTTAGCATGGGACACCAGTGGGAAGCTGGGATTGAAGGTTACTACAAATGACACACTTTTATGTTGGGTGACTTATAGAAGCTCCCCTTGTAATGTGGATACTCACAGAGGAGCAATACTTTCTAAAACCAAGGGATATGAATGAAGTTGTAGAAGATGGAGATCTTGTGGACAGATCAGAAGCAAAGATGAGAAAGCAATTTAACAGACTGGCAGTGGTCAGCACTTTAAAGTTTCCTTTAGCTATATACAGATTCACGAGGAAAAACAAAGAAAAACACAACCATGTCTCTTGAAGGTCAGATAACTCTCCACTTACTTATTGCATGGGCTCCATTCTCTTCCCCATTCACGGTGGCTTCTCCATTCTTTGGTGGGTTCTGCTGGGCAGCAGCTGCTGGTGTTGTGGCTGCTGTGGTTGTGGCTGTGGCTGCGGCAGCCGCCGCCGCTGCAGCCGCTGCACTGGCTTGCTGCTGAGCGAGCTTCTCCCGAAAGGCTTGCTGTCTTGTCTGTACCACATCAGGCATCACAGCATCAATCAACGATAGGGACTCAATGGGACGCCCATCAAATACCGTGCCATCCTAGGAAAGCAAGACAAGGGCTACCCATCAGCTACCATGGACCAGAGAAGTTGGCATGAACTAGGAATAGGTGCAAATAATTTTTGTGGTGGGACAGGGTTCGAGAGCAAAGACGAACAGGGAAGTGGATGAGGAGGACTGTTCATGGACAGTTAGCAGTGAAGATCATCCTTAGTGGAGATTTGATAGATGTCAAGCCAAATTTTGGCATTAAGGACATCTGAACAGTATTCCTTTTATCCTATGATAAAACCTACTACCATCAATGACTATTTAACCAGTAGGGTAGGACTACCTACTTGAAGGATATGTCTCAATGTGGGTGAGCCATTTTCAGTCATTGCAACAGTGGGAGCATGGATTTATCTTGCCACCTAGTGGGCAAAGCATGGCATGCTGCTCACCATCCTAAGGTGCACTGTAAATCCTTCCTCTGAGCACTACTGCCACAGAACCCTGACTGGATGCTCCCACCAGAGTGAGCATCTCTACAATGGCCACCATTAAAAATGAAGGAGCAATGAGCCCAATATGAAGACAACTAACTGTACTACTCACAATAGGCTTTCTAGTCCATCTGATTTAATAAGCACTGGATTTGCTCAACAATGACTCTCTGGTCTCTGCATAGAGATGAAATAGCACCACGATACACCAGACAACAGATTCACTTGATCCTAATGCATACGTTTTACTGTACTTTGTGTAGTTCCTACCATTACACAAACATTTCCACATATCCTTAAAAACACAGAAGTTCCTCCCTCAGGAAACATTCCAGGTATTTGAATCAGGAATCTCCACATAACTCCAGGCTGTCTGCTGGATGAGAAACCATGTTCCCATATGCTCTGAACTTCAATTATCCCAGAAACGGAGAGGCACAAGTTTTGGTTGAATACCATCTAAACAACACATCGCCCCTGGTGGGTTTTTTGGTTTGCTTTTGTTTTTAAGTTATAATACAATGTGAAAAATAAGGAAAATAATACAACATGGTATAATATCACCCATCAGTCTCTTAGCCCTGGATTCTGGCCATTAAGTGGCCCAGGCTGATCAGTCTTGATTCTTCCATATTACTTTCCTCTTTCATGGAGAGCCTCAGCAAACAAGTGACTGGGGAGATGTCTCAGTCAGTGAGAGAACTAACTGCTCTTCTAGATGTCCTGGGTTCAGGTCCCAGCACCCACATGGTAGCTTACAAGTACCTGTAATGTCCATTTCAGGCAACCCCATGCCCCTTCTGGCTGTTGCAGACACCAGAAACCCACTGTGGTATACAGACATGGATATAGGCAAAACACACATACACATAAAACACAAATTAACTGATGAATTTAAAAAAGAGGTCACTGTCAATACTGCCACATTTAAAACATATTCTTGGGGTTCTTTTTTTTAATGCCTGGAAATGTGACGAAGATTATCTACCCACAGATAAACAAAAACCTCTTGGAAGATGAGAGAAATAGAAATCAGACATTACTTTTGTGTTCTGAAGGACAATTTTTAAAGTTAAAAGAGAATACAGAAAGAAAGCCTGGGCAAGATATTTCTAAGGGTGGACTAAGGGTGGAGAGAAGGAGATAGGTGGTATGTGTTAGAGCAGGTCAACCAAAGTATGTATGAAAAAGTAATAAGGAAACTTGCTCTTTTGTAAGTTAATAAAGTATGAGCTGAGGTATCCTACGTGCATAGCTAAAGCTGCTCCAAGAAGCCAAAGTATTTTTAAAAAGCTGCCAAAGGTGTGCTCTTTATAGGTTGCTGGTTTGGTAGGCCCTAAAAACCAAAATAATACAGGCTATTTATTGCTACTGCTGTCCATTTCCCACCAGAACTAGTTACTGGTCTTTAAGAAGCAAGACACAAATCAAGCGGGAACTGAGATGGATAGGGTATCTTTCATAGGGCTAGAAGGTACTCTGAAAACTTCAGAGAAAGAATTGCTACTCAGCTATGAACCCCTCATGCTTTATACCACCAACCTGCCAGGCAAGATGTATCCACTGTTACAACAGTGGCCCGACTGTTATAAGGGTAGTTAACTGTTTTTTGATTGGATTTGAGACCTGCTTCACAGTATCTGCTACTGTAAACCTGGCCAAAAGCCTGTGGCTGGAGAAGGTACTGTTATGCTTTTGCTAAATGGACATGATGTGCTTATCAAATTCTAAATATTTATGTTTAAGATCATAGATTGGTGCTGTTCTTAGCTTTGCAGTGGGTAATACTCACTATAGAAACTTGTACTGGTAAAAGTGCTGAAAATAAATGATCACTGAATGTGCAACTCTAAATCAGACATCTATATCACTTACTCCAAGGCTCAGTCAGGGAACATCAAAGAAGGATGGTGACAGCGAGAAAATGTAAGAACAGGAGAAATGGGTAGAGTGTCAAGAAAAATTGCTGGTCAAATTTCCCTTTGGTTATGTCCCCTGTCAGTTTCACACAAAATACAGACTCTTCATGAGTATTCAGTGAGCTCTCTTTGGCCAGTGTGCCCTGGAAAATCATAAAGAGAGCTTGCCTGCCCATGCATATGCTGGGCCAAAATAGATAAAAGAATGAATTGATTGTTTTCATTAGTCAACACCTTGTGATTCTGCAAACCTACACAAGGGGGCACCCAAATCTTGCTGATGGTGCAGTGGCCTGTCTGTAGCCTCCACTTTTTCCCAGGTACCTTAGAATGCATGCCAGACCCATGTAGTAGAACCACACATTCTCCAGAGATCTGCTGGGGGGTGGGGGTGGAGGGGTCCTGGAACTCTGCCACATTCTCAGGAATGAACATACCTCATTGATACTGATCTCCGCCTCCACATACTGCAGTCCCTTCTGAAGAATGGAGATGAGGGCAGCCGGCGGCACTAGTGTCCCATTGATGTTGGACTGGCTAATGTGGCTTTCGATCCCAAACGTGAAGGCGGAGTGGGAAAATCCTGCAGTAAGAGGGAAGCAGAGGTAGGTGAGAGTAAAGTAGGGAGATGGGTGTGGGCTGGAGATGTGAACATGGAACTGTGTACACTAAGGGGCTGCAGAATGGAAGCTCAGCTTCTGAATGAGGGTTGAGCAGGCAGGGGGAATAGGAAACGCAGGAGAAAGGGAGAATGGTGCTGATGTGTGAGTAAAACTAGCCTTTGATGGCAAAGCTTGGCTATTACATGGGTGTTGGGGAAAGGAACACAGATCCACACCCTTGCAAAGCAAGCACTTTACCTACTGGACCATCTCTTCAGCCCTTAAATGTACTCTGACTTGCATTTTCAACTTAAGATAGGTTTAAGGGAAATTAACTATATAACTATATAACTGAGAAGAGTACTATAGTTTAGCTGTGATGTGTACCCAAAGGCCCATATGCTAAAGGTTAGAGTGACAACCAGGGGCAAAACTGGGTGGTGATGGGGCCTTTAAGAAGTGGGAGAAATCAGGTCATCAGGTGTGACATTTAAAGGGGGCACTAGTGACATCCCTATCCTTCCCATTTTTTTCTCTTTGCTTCCTGGTCATCATGAGGTAAGCTACTTTGCCATGCCATATACTCCCATCACGATGTTCTCCCACAAACAGTCCTAAAAGCACCCGAACAAAAGCAAAAATGGACTAAGGCTTCTGAAGACAGAGAAACCACTTCCCCTTTAATTTGCTTTGCTTGAGGTACAGAAGAAATCTAACTACACATGTAACTCTGGAAGGTGGGAACACAATATATCTCAAGAGTGTGACCATTTAAAAATAGGTTCATTGTGGGTATAATTTATTGAACACAAGTGTGCTGAGATCCTAGAGTAGTGGTTCTCAACCTTGCTAATGCTGTGACCCTTTAATACAGTTCCTCACTGGGCGGTGTTGGCATACTCCTTTAATCCCAGGATTTGGAAGCAGAGGCAGGCAGATCTCTGTGAGTTCGAGGCCAGCCTGGTCTACAAGAGCTAGTTCCAGGACAGCTAAGACTATTACATGGAAAAAACAAAATAAATAAACAAACAAATAGAAATATAGTTCCTAATGCTGTGGTGATCCCCCAACCATAAAATTATTCCATTGGTATTTCATAACTGTAATTTTGCCACTGTTATGAATCATAATGTAACTATCTATGTTTTCTGATAGTCTTAGGTAGGCGACCACTGTAAAAGGGCTACTTGGGGTCATGACCCACAGCCTGAGAACCAGTGATCTGAACCAATATGACTTTCTTTGCAAAAGGAAATGTGGATACATTGAGACATCAGGACCAAGGTAATGCAGCTTTAAACCAGAGGATGCTAAAGATTGCCAACAGGCCATCAAAGTAAGGAGAGACATGGAACTGACTCCCCACACAGCCCTCAGGAGTCACTTGCCAACAACTTCACCAGAGACTTCTTTTCTCTATTAGGGAAGTGAACATTGGGGGTTACCTATTGGCCCCCAGTGGCTTGTTGCTTAAGCTGCAGGCTAGATATCAGAATGGGTTTCCATTAGTATTGTTTTGTAGGTCTTAAATATCTTAAAGTTGTTAGAATTAAAAAATAATTTACTTGAGAACTACAATCTCTCATTACAGAAATCACATTGACCATGACAAAATAGAATTTTGTCCCACATGAGGCTCTCTCTGAGCACATCTGCTGCTACTACCCACATGGCCTATTTTGTCAATAGGAGATTTATGTGTCTAGTCTTTTTATTTTGTTTTGTGAGACGGGGTTTCTTTGTGCATCAGCCCTAACTGTCCTGCAACACAATATGTAGACCAGGTTGGCCTCAAACTTACAGAGATCCACCTGCTCTCCCTACAGAGTGCTGCAATTAAAGGCATGCACCACTACCACTTGGCCTAGTCTTCTAACTGTATACCATGAAGCAACATTTTGACCATGTCTCACTCATTATGTTGACTGGGCTGGCCTTGAACTCAGAGATCCATCTGTCTTTGTTTCCCAAGTGCGAGGATTAAAGGCACATTTGTCATCAGGTCTGGCTCAACTGCTCTTGATAGTAACTTCAATTTGATTTACCTCTATCATGAGAAGATCATTCTCCCACATTCCAATCCAGTAATGAAGTGCCCCCCCCAACCACTCTTTCATCCCTAATACTCTTACAAAGGGGGTCCTTAGTTATTTTTGATGATCCTATAGCCTGGTTTGCACTGGTGGTTAACCATTCTGCCCAATGAACTTCCTTCAGAAAAAACAAGTTGTTACCTGATTCCTGGAGGTAGCGATATACCAGAAAGTTCACCTCGTCGCTGGTAATGCTCATCTTAGCCTCACCTTGCGGCGATGAGGTCTTCGTCTCTATCAAGTGGGAGCCACCCTCTGTTAGAGAAACACCAGAAATACTGTTTTGAATATACTGTGTGTATTTATCTTCTGAATATATGTATGTGTGTGTTTGTGTGTTGGGGAGTGCTACAGATAGGTCCAGGGCCTTGAGTATGTTAGGCAAATGCTCTACTACTGAACTACACCCCTATGATTTTTAAATAATGTTCATACTTTTGTACACATGATGGAAATTAATGACTGATTCACATTATATTTTGTAATTGTGTGATTATATAAAAATTTCATCGTAGCTCAGGGCCTATCCTACCTATGGCCCTGGTTGATCTCCACCAAAACACGTGCACACAGAATAACTACATACAAATATGTTAGACACAGATAACAATACTAAACTGCATTTGCATTTACTATCATATATTACAACATCACATACATATTATAGGTTGACCAAGATAACAATACTAAACTGCATTTGCATTTACTATCATATATTAAAACATCACATACATATTATAGGTTGACCAATTACCATCATATTATAGAATATAAATGTATTCATATGTGCATATATGTGACAGTTGATTTTAATTGTCAACTTGACACAATCTAAAGTGGCTTGGGAGGAGAGTCTCAATAATAGACTATCTAGATCAGCCTAGCCTATGGCTGTCTGTGAAGGAGTCTCTTTATTGTGTTAATTCATAAGGGAAATCCCAGCTCATTGTGAGTGGTACCCAGGTGGGGCTGGGTCCTGAGTGTAGGAATAAAGAAAAAGCAACCTGAGCACGTGCTCTTCCTGTGGACTAGCTGCTTCAAGTTCTTGTCTTGACTTCTCAGTGTTGGACTGTATCACAAAATTGTAAGCCAAATAAACCCTTTCTCTCTTAAATTGGTAGGTATCTTATCATAGAAATAAAAAATGTAATTAGGAGTGTGTGTGTATTACGTATATGTGTTAAACATTCCCCAGATAAAATGTTTTTCCCCAAAGAGAAAGTTGGTATAAATTTTAGGTCCGGATAGACTAAGATATAAACCATACTAAGGAAGCCAGATTCAGGGTCAAGAGAGCGCACAATCAGCTGACTTTGTATTTAGTGAAACTGCAGGGCATTATAATTAAGAATGTGCTTAGTAATGGAACCCTGCACATATGGAATCCTGACCAGACATGGGCAGATGTGGCTGGGTCAGGCACTAAGCACTTGCCCAAACAGAACACACCTGAGCAGACAGAGTAGTGATGTCAAATCTTCCTTGGGAGAATGATGATGTGGTCCTGGGGAAATAATGCATCACAGTGTCTTCCCCTGAGGTATTTTAAAGGGGTCGGTACCATACACCTAAAGGTTACTCTACCTACAGGGCATGAGCAGCTCTAAGGAAGGTGAATAGGTGTGTGGGACTGAGTAGCTTACACATGGCACCTTGACATCATTTTTGTGTCAGGGCTCCAGGTGAAGAGATGCAGTGCAGGGACCATGAGGGACAGAGAGAATCCTATGAAAATAGACTCTGCTGCATCAGTCTATTAAGAATGATGAATTAATAAGAAAATGCATTGTATGCATGTATGAAATTGTCAAAGAACTAATGAAAATATATCTTAAAAAATGCTTATTTTTCCTTAGGTGATAGTAATGTATTTGTGCAAACACTGCCACAAAAATTTGACCTGAGATTTCTACTTGATGTCTTAGGGGGAAGAAATAGAGACTCAGTAAATACCTATAAATTCAGTGTAACCTCACAAAAATGTAACTTAAGAAAATTAGACAATTCAATAATGTGTACAGGAAAACACTAGGGTCTGAGCAGCCCAGCAGACCCTTGGTGAGGCTGAGTATTATCATAATGATAACAGTCTAAGGTGCAATGACAGGAATACAGTCTCTCACAATGCTGCAAACCTCTGATTTTTTTTTTATCAACAATTTGTTACGACAAGGTAGTGGAAGTGCAGAGGTCACACGGAGTTATTAGAATGACAGAAAGAAAATAATTTGGAAAATGAGTTTTTACCAAAACAAGTAAACTATAGTTTTCAGTATTTTTCTCCAGGCTAGCTATACATTTGTGGAAGGAAATAAAAACTGCTTGTGCTAGCACCCATGCCAGGCGGCTCACAACTTCCTGTAACTCCAACTCCAGGGAATCCCAACCTCATTTCCCCTTTGTATTTTTAAAGAATACTTATTTTTATTTTAGGTGTATGAGTGTTTCTGCCTGCATACAGGTATGTGTACCAGGTGTATGTAGTATCCAAAGAGGCCAGATGAAGTGTCACAGCCTCTGGAACTACAATTATATACTTGTGAGCAGCCATGTGGATGCTGGGAACAGAATCTGGGTCCTCTGCAAGAGCAACAAGTGCTCTTACTTAACTGCTGGGCTTTCTCTCCAGGCCCCATATACTCTTTTTTTTTTTCAATTAAAAATATGCATAAGGTATATTGCATGTCAGTGTCTGCAGAGGACAGAAGGGGGCATCTGATGCCGAGAAACTCAAATTATAGGCAGTTAGGGGCTGCTGAGCCCCATGTTCTCTTTTTATACCACAGAGTTCATACAATTAATGCTGCCCATCTATGCATGGGTACGGGGCCATCTACTGGAGCGTGAACAAACCATCCTTAAATAGAACTGATTATTCCTCATCTAGTAGCGCTATCAATAGCTCTTCAGCTGGGTGGGGGAAGCTTGTGAGTCTCTCTCCTACCCATGCTGGAATGGTGACTGGCTTGATCTTGCACAGGCAACAACTATTGTGAATTTGTGAGTTCAATGGTTGTGTCAAGAAGATACTGTTTTGCAGTAGTCCCCCAACCACTGGCACTTACAGTCTTTGCACTTCTTCTTCGGCAACATTCTCTGAGTCTTGGGAATAAGGGCTATATGACAGATATTTCATTATGTTAGCCAGTATTCTTATCTGACAGCTCTGAAAATGTTGCTAAAATTACTCAAAGGGGCCTCGTGAATGAGTCAGGAAAACATACCACAGTCATCACGTAGACTCAGGCCCTGTTTCCTAGTAACAGTTCACATCACTGATTGTCACTCAGGAAAGGAGAGGCTGACAAAGCCCAGCAAAGGAAGCAGCAGTGCAGAAACCCATGCTGGCCATCTGGTATCCGGTCACTTGCAAGTGGAAACCCAGCTCTCCTTTAAGACTTGACTAGTTAGTAGGATGGCACCCACTTCAGCCTGGAGCTCTGATAGGCTCCAGGAAACTTTCTGCAACCCTCCTAGTTATGAACAAAAGAGAACATTTGCTATGTTCATAGATATATGCCCAGCCTCAAACAGAATGGGGAAGACAAGAGTGTTTCATCTGAGTTTATTTTCTCGCCTGAACTAGTTTTCAATAGAGACACCTTCAAGTAGTTGATGTGATGTCTTTGGAGTTGGAATTGTACAGGAAAGGAAATAAAAAAATTCCATTTGTAGTTGAATCCACAACTTATCAATCCCCTCTCCCCCCTTTCCTGTCCTGCAAAACAAAAGAAAAAAGAAAATGGCATTAAGGTTGATGGCATCTCTGAACCTCCTGCACTAGAGAGAAGTATCAACAGAAATAGTAATTTGGTGTTAAAGACTTCAAGAAATTAAGAGAACATTATACCTACTGTTTTTGTTTGTCTGTCTTCTTTTCAAGACTTTAAGGTTGCAGAAGTTTCTGTTCCTTCACAAAACAGGTCAAGATTTAGTATCCACAGACCGTTAAGTGATTTATTTATTATCAGTTTTCAGGTGTGCTTAACAGAATTTGATAGCTATTAATCGTTGGGAAACAAGACGATTGCGCAAAATCAACAAGTTCTAAATTGCTATGTAATATCTTTAAAAATGGAAACTGGAGACTTCCCTATCCCAGAGAGATGGTGCTGCTGTAAATTCATTACTTGCCACCAGAGGGCAACCTTGTTCTGCAGTGGAGAAGATGGTGCAAAGTGCTCAAATTTTAGCGTGGGTGATACATCTGATATGTCATTGTATGGCAAAAATTCTCCTTTCACAGTTTGTCTCATGATGCAGAGAACTTTTACGGCCATGACAAACTGTCTGTGTTTCTCAGGGAGGTAAGAAAGTGTCTTGTTCCTGCTATTAGCCTGCTGTTCTTTATGCTAAAAGAACCTGCAGTACAAAGGAACAAATACTGAGACTCAGACTTAGGGGTCCTGTTTCCACGAGGACCCAAGATAGCCAACCAGTGGATGAAAATGGTCTCAAAGTACCCCTTCCAGCAAGGACAGGCTCCAAATGCATTACATGCATGTATGGATACTAAATAACTTTTCATAAGGGTACTTCTCTCTGCTGTATTAGTCTCAGCAGCTCTTACCTCCCTGGCTTCTTTCTCCATAGCATCTTTAGTCTCTAAGTTAAATCCATGTGCATTCCACAATCGGTAGTATTTCAAGACAAAACTCTTAATTATAGGGAGCTGGCTTTCAGAATTTTCTTATGGCCACAAAAATGAACTAATACAATGATCCTTGAGTCCTCTCTCTTTCCTGTTCTACGGTAGATGTTTCTTTGTACATCAGATTAAAAATGGGATAAGGGGAGGAGATAAAACCAAAAAGGTGGCCATATTCATTTTATAGTTTGATCCCAAATGTGGAAGATTTGCAAACGAGGAAAGGTTGGGAGGAAATAGCACAGTGGAATAAAATGCTGTCATTAAAACAATATTTAGGAGAAAATGCCTATGCTAGTGTTGTGCAGGAAAAAAAAGTAGTAGGTGTGGGTTAGGGAGGTGGCTCAGTGGGGAAAGCAGCACCTGACATATACCTCTGGCCTCTGAGAGAGCCTGCTTGTATCAAGAACAAGCACACTCCCAGTCATGGGTGCACACCTTTATACCCCCACCCCACCCCCACACAAATCGGTCAATCAACAAAAAAAGGAGGTGTGTGCATGGTACTACATTTTGCTTTGCTTTGGGTGTTTACACTCTCATCTTCATTCATAACTAGCTCTAGGGATAGTTACATTAATTTACATCACTGTGTGGTGCTTTTTGTATTTTCCATTTTCTATTACAAACATGAACTGTTTTATATTTATTAAAATATAATTAAAATCCAGCAAAGATTAAGTACAGGATTGAGAAAGGAGAAGAAGGGAGTCTTCTATTAGAAAAAGAACTCTGCTTTTCACATAAGATTATCCTCACCAAAAGGCATGCCAAGAAAGTTGTATTGTGCCTGGCTGCCTTATTTACGTTAATTAAAATTTGCCCTCCCAAGATTTTCTTCTAGACCCCATGTACACACCCATGACAGATGCTAATGTTACACAAAAGGCATGCAAGGAGGCAGACCCAGAAGGCAACATTCTTGGACACGTTTACCTGGTAAGAGCAGACATCTGCTAAGGAAGTCCACTTCACACTAGTGGAGGATGTGCACAAGTCAAGCAGCAAGATTTTCTTAAAATCTTCTCTTCTAAACACAGATTTCTGTCCCCCACGACTGGCAAATCAGGAGGCTTGGAAGATACCAACAGACAGACATAAGCCTGTCTGGGAATCAGGCTCAGCTATAATTGTTGAGGCTTGGCCCCAGTGACCTACCTCCTCTACCTAAGCCTCACTTCCCAAAGTGGCCACAACCTCTCAAAACCATACCACTCACTATCTGGGGACCAAGTATTCAAATACACAAACTTGTTGGGGCATTCACATCACAATATCTGAAGAGCCTCTTCTCTCTACCTGCATTCACAGGCAATTGCATTTGGTGATTAAGTGTTTACCACTTTAAATTCCACAGGCAAAAGACTGATAACATTTTTGTGGTTTTGTTTTATTGTTTGTTTGTTTTTTTTTTGAGACAGGGTCCTGTTATATACACCAGGTTGTTATATACACAATTTTCCTACCTCAGCTTCCTGAGTCCTCAGATTAAAGGAATATATCACCATACCTGGTTTAAGACTGGTAATACTTTGTGTGGTATTTGTGTGGAGTATGTGTCTAGGCACATATGAGATATAGGGGTGCACATGCACATATGTGCAAATTCAGAAGCCAGACATAGAGAATGGATGTCAATTTCTATTGTTTTCTGCCTTAATTTTTGCCACTGGGTATCTCACTGAACCTGGAGGTTGCCATTTGGGGTAGACTGGCTGCCCAGTGGGCCTCTGGGACTCTACCAGTCCCTCTCCTGCCTCAGAACTAGGTTTACAATAGGGCACACAGGATCACCACAAGATTGGGAGACAGAGGAGGAAAGAGGAGGGGCCAGTCTGTGACTTTGGTAGGCCTTGCCTCTTAAATATATACTACCACACTGCTGCCAGCACCTAAACCCTTGGGACACATTCAAACCACTGGAGTCAGTATTTACTGCACCCAATTTCGACTTGGGTGTTATTAGGTCCTTATGCTTACCTGACAGGCACTTTACCATCTGAGCCATCTCCCCAGCCCCAAGACTGATAATATCTGAAATGCAAAATAAAATAAAAAGGCAACAGCAGCAGTGAGCAGGGTTCCTCAATCTCAGTCCTGATAGCAGAAGGCAGCACCTTCTTTGTTGTTAGTTATTCCCATCAAGGGCCTTTGTGGAGCATGTTCCTGACAGTGGAGATTTTAGCTCCAACTCAAAGGGCTACAGCTTAAACAATTGGGAAACCACTGTGTTCTTCTACCTTAAAGTCAGCAACCATTGCCAGAGTCTATATATACAAGCTGATTGACCTTCAGCAAGTTCAATTGGCTTCAACATATCACTTGGCCCATAAAACATAAACCATTAGAAGATGCTTGCTGACCACTATGGACTGAATACAATGGTTTGAGTGTGCCCCCAAGGATTCAGATGCTGGAAGCAGTGTGGTAGTAGACATATAAGAGGCAAGCCCTCTTGAGGTCACAGACTGGTCCCTCCCCTCCTCTGTCTCCTGGTTTTGTGATGTAATCCCCTCTTGCATGCATTCCTACCAGTGTGATATGATGACCACGAGGTTAATACAGCTACAGGGGCCCCTGCATGAGCCAGACCTATACTGTTTTGAACTTTAAGATTCCAGAACTGTAAGCTAAACAAACCTCTCTATTTTAGTAAGTAGCCAGCCTCACATATTTCCTTTTACTAACAAAACACAGACTAAAACAATAACTCCACCCACCCAATCTCTCTTGGTCTTTCCTAGGCAGGTTTTTCCATTTTTACTACAGAAAACAACTGCTTCGGCCCATCCTGCCTAATGATCTTTACAGTGACATCTCTAAGTGGACAAACCTCACAAACAAACCCAACTATTTTAAAAAGAGGTCCAAGAAAGGACTATGAACAAGGGATACTGATCACTACATACTCAATCCAACACCTAATCAAAACACTGAGGCAGAATAGTTCCCCTTCCCCATGTTTTCCTTGACTAATCAAAATACAGTCCAAAAGTTCCCAAAACAGGGGGCTGAAGAGGTGGTTCAACAGTTAAGAGGACTGGCTGCTCTGTCAGGACTCAGGTTCTATTCCCAGCACCCCCATGGCGGCTCACGATCTCTAACTCTAGTTCCAGGGGCCCTGATGTCCTCTTCTAGTGGGCTCCAGGAACAAATGTGTTGTACAAACATACATGCAGGCAAAACATCCCCACGCATAATAGATTAATTTTTTAAGCTCCAAATATTGATGGACACAACAGTCACTTAAAAAAATTAATAATTCTCCACTATTCCAGATCTGGAAACTATAATATGGTCCAGAAACCCTTCCCTGAAATAAATACACCAAAGAAACAAAGCATGTCCATACAAACACTTGCATTCAAGTGTTCAGGACCTCATTTTCTAGAGCAGACAAAAGATGTCCGTCAACTAATAAACAGAAAAGGAAATCCAAAACTGCCTGAAATATTATGTATCTCCTTTTATTAAAAGTTAAACCCATTTTCACTAGTTCTGCTTTAACTTCTGAAAATGACATTGTAATATTTTCAAAAGGTCTATTTAGTGCATGGGTGTGTGTGGTGCACATGTGGATATGCATGAGCATATGTAGGTCAGAGGTCAAGCTCATGTGGAATTACACACACAACTGCCTCATGTGACTCTTACATGGATGGGTTCTGAATCCAGGTCCTTATGCTTGTAAGGGGTCATCTTGTGTTTAAAATTAGGAAAGCTTTGTGGGTTTTTTAAGTGAATCACTTACTTTAAAAGGCATTAAAAAGGAAGCTGAACATATAAAAATATGTAAATAAAACTCTAAAATAAAAGGAACAATCATTTATTTATTGGTTTGTTTACTTGCTTATTTCACTACAGTGCTAGGGATGAAACCCAGGGCTTCATGCATGGTAAGGAAATGTTCTACAGTTGAAGTGCACTCTAACTCCAAGGTAAAAACTTTACAACATCAGTTTTGTTTTGGATGTGCATTTAACTTGATCAGTTGGTGCGCACACCACTGCCTGCTCTTGGGTAAATTCTGGTCTGACTAGATTTATGCAGAGTAATCTGTATGACTTACTACAAAATTTCAAAGTCAGCCAGCAAGTCAATCTGTAGACAGATAGAAATCATATTCACAAACTAATGAAGCAGAACATTCACATGTGGGATCCAAATAAAAGCTATACTCCTGTGCCGCATCCCAATAAAAGTTGCAGCTTACATGTAGCTATTGCATGATATTAACAAGAAAGACTGATTATTGAAGGTGTTGTCTCCTTATAGTGATACTTGGAGAAGCTTATTTTAATTCAGCCAAGATCCAAAACTTTTAGACAGTCATAAAAGGTGAAAAGTAACCATGGAAACCATAGTAGGTTACTGATATTCCTTCCTTCCTTCTATCCTTCCCTCCCCCCCTCCTTCAATTTCAGCAGAAAGACCTGCAACTTCTTCCTAAAATATAATTTGAAATCAAGTACCGAGCTTTGCAGAATGGATGGCAGGCACAAAACAGAGGGACCCCATGAAGGAGGGTCTTACCGTCACAGTGAGTGCATATGTAGATCTCTGAAGCAATAGGCCACCCAGCATCCAATCATGGACCTTGAGAGGTACCCACAAAGACCAGGACCACCCTGCAGAGAAACAGAAATACTTGAGAAAAAACTGTCATAAAAATCCATGAATCCATGCCCTTCTCACTCCTATTGTCCCTTTACAGATCCTTCTCATCCTAAGTCAAATTTTACATTTTATTCATTCACTTTTGTCTTCAACTTTTATATTAAGACACAGGTTCTAAATTTATAGAATACAAAATGGAATAGGGATTAAAATAACTGGTCAGAAATTATTATACATGTAGCAATTCTGACATGATAAAAATCACTACTAGCACAGATTCTGCTGGTGCTGCTTTCTTTCACTTAATAATAATGTCCTAGGAAGCACCTTAGTTTTATGACAGTAGTTTATGCAACCTGTGCACACCCTCAGGTAAAGACATGCATAACATTTAGGGTAAGTCTAGCATGTTTGTTGGTGCATCGGCATGCCTGCTCATATTGTATCTTTGGCTCCTCTAAAAGCAAAGGCACTATCAACTAATAAATGTCTTTATTCTTTTGTTTCCCTCGGTGCTAGGGGTAAAACCTAGAGCCTTTCAGGAGTCAGGCAAGAGTTCAATCATACCCCAGCTCCATTTCAACCTTTCGAGTGATGTTTTTTACAAACTGCCATTTCAAAGGGCTCTGCCTGAATTTGCTTCTCTATTTTTACCTACTTGTTTACTAATTTACTTAGTACCTATCTGTGTGTGCACTTGAGGCTCCCAGAAGACAACTTTCCAAAGTCAGGTCTCTCCTTCCACCATGTGTATCCCTGGTATCCAACTGAAGCTAGTTAACAAGCTTGCTGCTGGGTACATTAACCCTCTGAGCCATTTTGCAGGACCCTGAAGTAATTCCAAAGAAGCTAGGCTCCTAGTTCATGAAAACATCATACTGTACATCATACCAACATTTTCTTTAAGGGGCTGGAAAGAGGGCTCAGTGGTGAGGAACACTGGTTGCTTCTGCAGAAGACCCAGATACAATCCCCAAATTCCATATGGTGAGCTGGCTCATAACTGTAACTCCTGTTCCAGGAGATCCAATACTCTCTGGCCTCTATAAGCATGACACATGAATGTGGTACATATACATACATACATGCAGAAATTCACACATACACATAAAATTTTTTAAAAACTTATTTGTTATTTTTCAGTAACTAGGAACACAAATCAGCTAACCAATAATTGCCTGACAAGATGTACTCCTAGCCTTGTAAAATTTCTTTAGTTATAAATGAACCCAGCTCCTGGAGTTCAAACTATCCAAAACCTTTGGAAAATGCAAGAACCAAGGAAATTAAATTCCTGCCTCTCAAATTCTTACTTGATCATCTTGAGCAATAGTTGAAAGGTGCAGGTTTGTTGTAACTCAAAGCCACCAGTGAAGCTGTGAGGGAGGGTGCTGCTTATTACCCATCATAAACTGTTTTCAGGAAACTCAAACAAATCAGTTCTACAAAGTTATGTTTATAATTCTGCTGTTTAAAAGAAGGAAATGAAAGAGATTTGACAGTCAAGTTCACAGACCTCCACGTTTCATTCCAATATTAAAAAAGAAAGAAATCATAAGAATCTAAGAAAATAAAAATTCACCTACAAAAATCTCTGAATGGAAATTAAAAGGCACTAAACCACATTGAACGAGGCACAAATATGCTTATAAAATAAAAACAAATAAATGCAGTGGGAAAGAGGGACTGGAGAGATGGCTCAGCAATTAAAGAGTACTCTGCTCACTTGCAAGGACTGAGGTCAATTCACAACACCCACATGGCAGCTCCAATTATCTGTAACTCTATTTCCTGAGAATATTGGCTTCCTCTGGTACTGCATATGCATGTGACACCTATACACACATGCAGGCAAACACTCATATACATCAAATAAAGATAAAAAAAATCTTTTAAAAAAGGAAAAATGTGGTGGAAAAGCACAAAACTCTTTGAAGGAAGCTGAGGGGGAAGCAAATGACTACTCAGAGTATGTTGTAAATTATGGGGTGGGGGATAAGCCTTATGATGAAATAGCTAAATGCTACAAAGTATCAAAATATAAGCAGCTGTCACCACAATAAGCTCCAAATTGCCTGTAAATTAAAAGATTAAACCCTATCATAATTCAATAAGCAATTAATATACTAACAGTTCCTATTACAAGCTGTTCTGAAAAAAAAAAAACTTCAGAATTGAATCCCTTTTCCTAGGTCCAAGACAGATGGTAACTCACAAATCAGAGTTTCAAAACTGAAAACTATCTTTTATATATGTTATGAAACTCTGTAAGCCTAATTGATTTTATCATCTGTGTGTGATCAACACAAACACAAACACAAAGGGGAATTATAACTTTGGTTAATGGCATTCTTCTGGTTATACAACCTGTCAAAAATAATTAGTTGATTGCTAAACACAGTAAATTAAAATGAGAAACCAGTCCTTTAATAGCTGGTTTAGACTGATTTCCCCATGATTAGTACCATAAACAGAAGAATCATCAATAGTTGATGTTCTCAGGGCTGGCTAGATGGCTCAGTGGATGAAGTGCTTGCTTTGCAAAAATGAGGACCAGAGTTCAGATTCTCCAGAATCCACATAAAACCTGTGCATGGCACTAAACATCTATAACACCAATGCTGTAAGGCAGGGACAAGCAGATCATTGGAACTCACTGGCCAGACAGTCTAGCCAATCAGTAGCTCCAGGTTCAGTACAAGTACAAGTTTGCCTTGGTCATGGTGTTTTATCAGAGCAACAGAAAAACAACTAAGAAACTCATTCTATTTTTACTATTTAGTTATTTTCCTAAATTGGACAAAGAATTCCTGGAGCATAAGGTAACCCCCAACCTTTCCACTGAATCCTGTGCTTCCTTCCGTTATGTTATTCAAAGAATCATTTTTATGTCTCCTAATAGGAAGAATACTATCCCATGTTGATCTCTGCACTCTAGGTTGGACACGCGGTAATTACAGTAAATGTAACCCGAAGGAAGGAGAGGGAGGGAGAGAGAGTAGGAGGATGGATGGACCATATATGGTCAAAGAACTTTGCAGTAGTTGACAACACAGATTAACACAGTAATCATACAATCTCTCTGCCACATTGGTTTTCTTCCTTTCTGTCTTTATTGCAAAATACCAGAAGGAAGTAAAATATTTTCACAAGGATATTAGAGTTCAGAAAGATTTCTTTGGAAGTTTTCCTGTGTGGGTTGGAATTCAGGGACCTGCACACGCTATGCAAGTTCTCTACCAGTAAGCAGCATCCCTGCCCCGTTTTACTTTTCTTCAGTGACAGCATCTCATTAAATTAATGATGCAGAGTAGCCTGGAAAATGAGATCTTTCTGCCTCAGCCTCCTTAATGCTGGGGCTACAAGATTTTAAGTAGGTACTCTTTCTACACCCCTGGTGACATCTCAGCACATTGATGTCCTATCTGAGCATGCCTGATCCAGTATTCACCTATTTTTCTACTCTCTAACTCTTCATCCAGTTACTGTTCAACACGGCAGAGAAGTCACAGATGTAGCTAAATGTCCAAACTCAGGAATACCCTCTGTTAAGGCCCATTCTAAAGTCATTCCCACTTTGTTCTAAACCCTGTTTATTAATTTACAGAGCTTCAGAACAGCTCTGCACATTTGAAAAATACTCTGAAGAGTTTTTAGTTGTTTTTTTTTAAATGTACATTTGTGTTTTGCCTGCATGTATATCTGTGTGAAGATGTTGGATCCTGGAGTTGCAGACAGTGAATGTGCTGGGACTAGTTATGAGTGCAGGGACTGTGGGCCAGTGCTGGGACCACAAATGAGTGCTACAAAGAGTACTTGGGATTAAAAACAAGCTTTGGGACCACAAGGATTTCAGGTATAGGTACTGGATTTAGTTAGGCTTTTCTGTAAGCTGTGGGGATCCAAAGCTTGGTCCTCATCCTCGTCTAGCAAGTGGTTCCCCCACTGAAGCACATATGATCACATGGATCTTTTAAATTGCATATAAGAAACCACAGAGATAAACAGCAAATGATATCTCAAAGTGTGTTCCTCAAAGGCAGTCAGTTATTTTGGGAATTACATTCTTAGCCTATGAGAAGAGCATTAGCAATTAAAAGAGTCCTCCTTAAAAATGATGTCAAATTTAAAAATATTTTCAACACAAGAGGAAAGAAATCCTGCCTTCAAGACTCATTTACCCCAATACAACAAGAACATTCCAATTGGAGCTCGCTATAACTAAATATACCCCAACATCCTCAAGATTGCACTTTGTTTTTAGTTGAAGTAAAATGAAATCACTTAACATAAAATTAACCATTTTGAAAATGTGCACTTTGGTGGTATTTAGTACAATGACATCTTAAGGAACCACCACCCACAAAACACTTCTATCGCACTAAAGGAAAATCTTCCTCCTACTCACAGTCATTCTACCCCTCCTCTCGGGAGTATCAGAACTGCTAGTTGGATATCTGTGCCCATGGATTTGCCTACTCTGCACATTTCACATAAATACACATCACACAGTGACCATTTGTGTCTGGCTTCTCTCACTAACCATATTTCTAAAGCTCTTCCTTCCGCAGCAAGGATCTAGCCTCATTTCTTTTTATGGCCTTGTACCATGTTGTTTGTGTTAAGTGACTTCCCTTCCAGGGGCCATAAGGCAATGTCAGGAGAGACCAAGTGGAGGTGAGCTTCAGGACAGTGACAGAGACAAACAAAAGCACATATGCACAAACACATATGGTCCATCTGTTCTCCAAAAGAAATATAAAAATCAATGTGCAATTCCTAATAGGCTCTGGAAGCCTGAAATCTATGACAGTATTTTACTGAAACAAAAGTATGCCAAGATGCTAATGACTTAAAAAAAATAAGTATAATAATAGTTACAAGAAGTAGGGCAGGTCTCCATGAACCTTTATCCACAGGGAATTAAAATCAGGCCACCATCCTCAATTTTCTTTTTACTCATGAAACTATGACATGGGCACAGGAAGGTGAAAACTGACTATCTGAATTGTTTTCTCAGATCACCTATCATTTTATTGATTTCTTTATGTTAAATTACTGTCGAATAACTTTCCCTCAGACCAAACCACAGCTTATTAAACTGTATGTGTATGACCCCATATGGTGTCATGTAACCAAATGGAGAGCTTACCAAAAACAATTGGCAATAGTCCAAGGTTTCTGAAAGTACAACCAAGAATCAATTCAAACTTGGAAAGAATACAAGGGGCTCCCAGCAGGGCTCACCCATGCTGTATGTGTAACCTCACTTCAACTTTGGTTCTGAACAAACAACACATGTACTGCCCATGTCTCCACCACACTCTCTGAACTGAGACTGTTATGTTATGATCTACAGTGCTTTCCCCAGGTATACAGACTTCTGCTCTCATAGAAACTGCATGGCTTAATTATGGACAAAGACTTCATATTTTTCTATACCACTGCTCAGCATGCTAGTATCAAGTTACTATATTTTTTGATGTCATAAAAACTGATGTCTGAGTTGCTGAACTGAGTTTCTCCCCTCTCCCCTGTGTATATGCAGGTTTGACTTCTGTGTAGAAGGCCTTGAGGTGGATCCTAGGAATCATCTTTGATTTCTCCTCCACCTTACTGATTGAGGTAGGGTCTCAATCAAATCACTGGGATGGCTACTCTTCCTAACCAGCTTGCTCAGGGAAATCCCAGGATAGAATTATTACAGGTGGGGATCCAAACTCAAGTCCTCATATTTGCTTTGAACACTGAGCCATCTCCCAAGATCAGACATCAGTTTCACAAAGTAATAATAATAATAATGACAATAGAAATAGTGGGATGTTGGCTTAGGACAGAAATTTCCAAAATTTTCTGAAATTGCCTTAAATATTTTGTTCCACATATTTATACAAAGTGGCATTCTTGGCAATGAAGATTATAAATTCAAAATATTGATCAACTTTGAAAAACCAATGAAGATAGCTCTACATAATACCACAACATGACTTAATTTTTATGTAAAATTAGGCACATCCATCTTATTCGTATAAAAATCTGCTTTTATGTTAATGATAAAGTTGTACCAAAAAACTTTTCTAGAATAAATTTGTTTATGATTTATCATCAATAAATGTTTTATATTTACTATATATGCAGAATTGTGTAAAACTTACATGGGCAAAAAGGTTTCATGAGTAGAATTACAACAAAAGCAGCCTGACTTCGGCACAGTCTTTTTGTCATTGTTGTACATCAATGCCCTATGTTTAGACACATTCCTGAATAAAGAAGAAATCTCTACCTTTTTAAACTTAGATTTATAGTGTGTATGTATGGTACTGCCATTCTGAACAATAACTCTAATTTTGTATACAAATTCTGAGGGCCTAAATTTAATGTCCTTTAAAAACTGAGTCTATATAGCATAAACACAAGGCACAGCTATAAATTTAAACCAAAGATCACTGAAGAAATATATAATTAAAAAATAGTATAGGTAAAATGATTTAAAAAAACAATACTGTTTCATGTCTACAGGCTGAATTGGAAACAGAGTGTCTCTGTGGGGCAGGGGTAACATTTCAGTGATGTTATCTGCAGGTGGCCTTCTTGGTTTATGACATCAATTTTTCCCTTAACATGTGGAAGGAACCCTCTGTGACAGGGTCTGAGCAATATCTGAACATATATTTAATAGGAAAAATGGGGACTGGAGGGATGGTTCAGCAATTAAGACTAGCTATTCTTTCACAGGACCCGGGTTCAATTAACAGCACCCATAGGTGGCCAGAACCACATGTAACTCCAGTTCCTGGTATACCTGTGGTACTCAGAAGTACATACAAGGGAGAGGCAAAACAACTAGATAAGTAAAAACTTTAAAAAAAAAGATTTTAGAAAACCTTTTAAGATTACTTACCGAGTTTGCATAGTAAGTTAGCAGGTACTGCCAACTGCTGTTGATAACACAAGTGTTCAATGTTCTACATGATACCTACAAACAGGCAAGTGCTTTCTTGGTAACCCCAAGTCTGCAGGGTGCAGGAAGTCAAGACCTAGTTAAAAGCACATGAAAACACAAACGCAGAATTTTCCACCATTATCTTCCCAATTTGTGTTAGAATTCATAAAAATGAAAGGAAAAAACACAGTTAACTACAGGAATCAATAGCCAGTGTTTATAACATGTATACAAATGAAATATGTGACAATAGTTCAGGACTAGAGATAGATATTGTGAAGTTCTAACATGATAGAGCAATGTCAACAGATATAATAGAGGATGACAAAGATGATGGCTATAAACACTAGAACCACACAACAAAAAAAAGTGAAAATTCAGCTAATCAAAGAGCAGAATTGTAAAATTCTCTAATTCATTAAAGTATATAGGAATGGTAAAAGGATAGAAACAAATGCAGAAAATGTAAAAACACAAAGTGAGTGGTATTAAGTGGTGTGTTGAAAGAATACAACTGGGTGATAAGCCAAGTACCACTGATGTCTATAACAAACAAACTGTGTGTGCATGTGTAAATGTATATGGTAATGATATATGGCATGCTTATTGTGATGATCATATCACTGAGAATATTTATATATTAATTACACATATTCACATATATTATATCAATAAACTGAATGTGAATGAATGTGAATCACAAACATTCATATTAACCTATGTGGTAGTTAGTGTTAACTCTCAGCCTGACAGGTTCTGGCATCACCTGGGAGGCAAGGCTCCAGGCATACCTCTGAGGAACTATTTGGCCTCTGGGCATGCCTGTAATTAGCCTAACATTGATTAGGCTAATTAAAGTAGGGAAGATCTATTATTGAGTGGCACCATTTCCTGGGCTGTGGTCTTGAACTGTATAAAAAAGTAGAGAGCTAACTGATTTCCCAGCTTCCTGATTGTGGATGAAAAGTAATCAACTGATCCAAGTTTCTGAGCCTTTGATTTTGTTTGAAGTGTGTGCCAGAAAAGACCTTTACGCCTTCAAGATGCTTTGAAAAATTGTTTACTATATGTGCGTGAATGTTTTGCCCCTTGCATGTGTATCTGGGTATCACAGGCATACCTGGTGCCCTCAGGTCAGAAAAGGACTTCAGATTTCCTAAATATGGAGTTACAGATAGTTATGAGTCATCATGTGGGTAACCTGAACCCACATGATGGAGGAAGGTCATTGGTTAATTAATAAAGAAACTGCTTGGCCCTAATAGGTTAGAACATAGGTGGGTGGAGTAAACAGAACAGAATGCTGGGAGGAAGAGGAAGTGAGCTCAGATGCCATGCTCCCCTCTCCTGGGCAGACACGATGAAGCAAGCCGCCAGGTCAGACATGCTGAATATTTCCCGGTAAGACTGGTGCTACACAGTTTATTAGAGATGGGTTGATCAGGATATCAGAATTAGCAAGTAAGGGCTAGAGCTAATGGGCCAAGCAGTGTTTAAAAGAATACAGTTTTTGTGTTGTTATTTCGGGGCATAAGCTAGCCAAGCGGCCAGGAGCTGAGTGGCAGGAACGCAGCCCCCAGCTCCCTCAAGAGTAGAGAAGCAGTGCTCTTAAGTGCAGAGTCAGCTCTCTAGCACCTCCTAGTTGTTTTTTGTCAGGAGTATTTTACCATAGCAACAGCAAAAGAGAGTAATACTAATACTAGCTCTGAAAACATATATTATACTCAATTTATCTTCCTGAGTTTTGTGACTTCTTTTATTTCCTTACTGAGTCTGGAGAAAGTATTTTTAAAAAATAAAGACAATAGAGACTAGGAAGATGACTCAGTGGATATAGTGCTAGCCTTACAAGCATGAGAACTAGAGTTCAGATCCTCAGAACCCATGGAAAGTCAGATACAATACTGTGTATTTGTAATCTCAGTATGCTTACAAGAGGGCCCCTGGGATCTTACAGGCTAGCTAGCTAGAGGATAAAGCAAAAAAAGCGACCCTGTCTCAAACAAGGTGAAAGATGAAGACCCACACCTGAGGTTATCCTCTGGCTACCATATACGCATCCTGCTGTGCTCTCGCTCTCTCCCACTCTCTCTGTCCTCTCTCCTCTGTCCTCCCTCTCCAAAAATAACATACAGTAGAAAATATAAACTGGATATGGAGGTGCATGCCTGTAATCCCAAGACTTAGAAGGGTGAGAAGAGAGTATCAAGAGCTTGGGACCAGTCTTGGCTATATGGCAAGACTGTCTCTTTTTCTAAAAAAAAAATGAGGGCCTGGCTTGGTGGCTCAGACCTAAAATCTGGGAGGTCAGAGCAGGTGGATCTCTTGAGTTGAAGGCCAGCCTGATCTACATAGCAAGTTACAGGACAGCAAACACTACATAGTAAGACTTTGTCCCAAACCATTTAAGGATTCTATGGAGTTCTGCCTATATCTAGTATGGTTGGTAAGTGAATATCCCATCATATAAAGAGAGCACTCTACTGCAAGAAGACTGAAAAATGATCTGGCCACCAGGCTCCTTAAGGAGTACAGTCAAATCACACTGGGGCATTTGAGAGATTCACTTTCCTCATTTTCAAGGAGGTAATTCAGGTATCCACACACTCTACTGGGGATGATATTGGCAGGAGATAGAGAGTGCTGGGTAACAGAAATCACACACAACTGCCACCATGTACCTTTATTATGAGTGCTGTTCTCACTCTTCTTAATCAAAGAAAATGACGATGTTCTTCATCTTTCAAGTTATGCTCCTAAGATAGGCATTTTAATAAAGTCATTGGTTCACATTATAGACATCTAAGAACAAAGAAGCACCCAAGAAGTCCATAACATAAATCAATGAAGGTAAAATGTACATCTTATTAGGCTACCATAGATGCTATGACTATACTATCAAGGCAAGTATTGTAATCTAAGTGGGAGCAGAGCCAATAAGAAGCAAATGGTCAAATGAGGACATGTTTCAAGGCATCTCTACCCACAAAGACAAACTATGGCTGAGGGGTCCTACAGGCCTTAGTTTCCTGACCTCTACCATGAAGCAGTATCACCACAGCCTAGATAGTCCATGTACTGCAAACACATGGAAAAGTTAAAATAGATAATCTACAGCTGTCATCAGGGTGAACACAGGTCTGCTTTCTGTCACTGAGGAACATACCAGTGAAGAGGAGAGGAACACAAGAGGGCCTGTGGTCTTGCATTCTGGTCCCTGGGATTTGCACCTTAGGAATTCCAAAATATGTTTTGATAAGGCTCCGAGAACATGGACACAATCAGCCTTGCAAAATCTTCCAGCTATTCTGAAGACAAATATTTTTTAATTCCTAACATAAACACTCAGATCTTCTGCAAACACTGATCCCTCAGTGCCCTTTCTTATTGTCTGGTGTTGCTAATGGGAATGGACTCAGTGTGTGGAAAACACTAAACCAGTAAAAAGCAGGATACCCTCCAAAAACCACATTCAATATGACTCTCTCAGGTACGTCAATAATGTGGCTGCGGGTCCCACTTTGCATATTACCTTTGTTGTGAATAAAGAACAGGGACACCAGCTTATTCTCAGAGGTGGCAGATACAAAGGAGATGGTTTATAGCGTGAGACCACTGGGACAAACACAAAGCAAGAAACCTGTCACTTAAATAAAAGCCATGTTCATCATGTTTCACGGAGCAACTAACATATCTCTCATGAGATTCCAGGTATTACGTACGGATGCTATATTGTAAGTACCATACACTAATGATAGAGACCATGTGAGATAATGGATCCAAGCTATACATATTTGCCACACAAGTCTGACAGCCCGAGTTCAATCTCCAGGAGCTACTTTGGAAGAAGAGAACTGACTCCTGTAAGTTGTTCTCTGACCTCCATTCCTACACTGTGGCACATCCATGCCCATACTCACACATCAGGCACTTATATTTGCTGTCTCTCCTACCTCTCCTGTCCTCTCCCCTCACAATAATAAATAAATAATGTAATTAAAAAGAAAGAAAACTCTAGAAGAGTAGCAGGGCCAGGTACACAGAAGATAAGTTTTGCTCTCATATAAAAGACCAAAAGAAGCTCAAAACAGGAGTAAAAAATAATTTTTTAAATATTTATTTATTTATTATGTATACAATATTCTGTCTGTGTGTATGCCTGCAGGCCAGAAGAGGGCACCAGACCCCATACAGATGGTTGTGAGCCACCGTGTGGTTGCTGGGAATTGAACTCAGGACCTATGGAAGAGCAGGCAGTGCTCTTAACCTCTGAGCCATTTCTCCAGCCCCTAAAAAATATTTTTAAATAACTGCCCATTTAATATCTTTCTAAGTAGGGGAGCAGAGTCCTATCCTATCATCACTGCTGGTCTTTTTAGGATTACTAGTCTGGGTATGCAGTACTAAAGCCAACACAAATACAATGAACTTCATTTGAAAGGATCAATAACATGTCAAGTACCATGTACTACAAAGATACATCTCATCTTAAGACTTTCAGGAAAATCTGACCACCTCCCCCAGAATCATCCACGGAAGCCTGATCATAGGTCACTGACATTGCATTCCATCGACATTCCATTATACCACATGGCCTGTGTCAAGATGCCTTAAATAACTCAAAAAAATAAATAAAGAGGGCCAAGGAGATGGTTAACTAGGTGAAAAAAATAGTCATGCAGAGCCTGGCCTCCTAAGTTCCATCCCTAGAACCCATATAAGATGCATAACTGTAACCCCAGAGTTGCTGTTCCTGGCAAGAAGCAAAGAGAAAACAGTCATTAGCTCAAAGGTCAGACAGCCCAGAATACCAAGCATGGCAGAAAGAGTAAGAGAGAGACCCTGCTGCAAACAAGGTAGAGGCAAGCATGCCCATGCACGCGCAGACATATCATGACACAATGTGCCAGCATTCACATATAAATAAACAGGATAAAGAATATTCTGACTTCTCAATTTCTTTGTGTTTTACTCTAAAATCAAACTATTGACTACATTTCTTGTTTATATTAATCACACTCTCCTTATGCACAGCATAAGCTGCCTTGATTTTCCTGTCTCTGAATTCCAGTGTGGTCCTATTTCTTGGAAATTATACCCCATATCATTAGGAGGACACTGTCTCCCCAGCCATGTAAACTAACAAACTCTCTCAAGAGGAGTTTATTTCCCAGGGGAAGCTGTCATTAGATGAGCTACAGAATTTCTCATGAAGGCTGGGTATCTTGTAGGAAATAGTCCAAGTTTGCTGTGTTGATGAATGGGCAAAAGGCTCTCAACTTCTACTACATGAAGCCATAAGATACAATGCAGGTAAAGCCACACATGCAGTAAGGACACAATGAGTAGAACTGCACACATATCACCAGAATGCTGTGTAACCTTTTCTGTGAATCTGTGTGACATATATTTATATGCATGTTCACCACGAATGTAGGCACACATGTTTGTGGAGGTCATAGGTTGACATCAAGAATCTTCCGAGATCTCTCCCCAGGATCTCTCTATTGAATTCAGACCATTCCCAAATTCAGCTAGTTTACCTAGCTACCTTGCTCCTGAAAACCCCACCCTCCTTTCCAAGCTAGCACTACAGAGAGGTTGCAACATCACAACTTTTAAGGTATACATAAAGTGACCACATAAGGGGATGCTACACAGATTTGTCCTCTGTGTAACATAAGTTTTATTTTTTTAAAGAGCAAGGAGAGTTTAGTAAGGCAAAAAGGACCAAACAGGAAAAAAATGCTAGCAGATTTTGCTTCTGGAAGAGAACATTAAAATCTTTACTAACCCTCAAATTGAATTTGTGTGCATCGTGCCAATCTGACTACATGAATGGCACTCTGAACAGTTCTCCAGGCTGGTTCCCAGATGATTTTATCTGCCCACCTTTCTCTTTTTTTAATCTTCTCCTCTTTCCAAGCAAAAGTGTCTTTCATACAAATAAAATTTCCAAATGCAGTTTCAGAAAAGTGAAAGCACACGTGCCCCATTTCCTATAAAAACTAAATTCCAAATGTGCTAGCTATTTTTGCAACTTTATTTTCCTTTGAGCCTGTCAGGTCCTAAAATAGTGATTTAAATAAAACAATATGCTCAAATGTAAGCTACACAGATATAGGTATGACGGTTGGAAATTATGTTCCTGACAAGAAATCAAACACAAAGTGTAGTCCTAAACTGGAGGGCTGGGGAGATGGCTAGTGGGTAAAACCCTGGATATAAAGATCTGAATTTGGATCCACAGAACCTATGGAAAAGCAGCTGCAGCATATATCTATAATTCCAGCAGACGTACAGAGAGATGGGAAGAGGAGACAACAAATCACAGGCCAACTAGCCTGGAATATATAGCAGCGAACAAGAAACTGTCTGTCTCAAAAAGTGTGGAAGCTAAGGACCGACTGAGGCTGTCCTCTGACCTTGAGATGCAGATCATGGGAGGCACATATGTGCACACAAATATAGACACCACATACACATACAAAATGTAAAACTAATAAAAATAACATATATTGAGGACATAGTTCACAGAGGGAATACATGCTCTTTCAAATATCCCAGTGTGAAAACCACGTTAGTGTTCTCAGAATGACATTTATACCATTTAGTAACATTATAATGGGTTAACTTAAAAAAGACAGTACCTCTTAGCTGCATACAAATCTTGTTCCCAAATTAAGCATGAACAAAGGAACAGAATTTTGAAGACTCATCCCAAGTTGGGCACCTTCGTGATTTTGTAACATACCTTCAATTCAGTGGGAATTGACAGAAATGTGAGAAAGCTAAGTTGTGGAATCCCAAGCACAAAAGGGGATACAACTAAAATGAGCAAAACTCAAGATTGGTTTACTTAATTTTTTCTTTTTAAATACCTTTCTACCCCCCTGGGGTCTTAAAGAACTATAATTGATTCCTGTAGATGGGTGTATCAGTCAACAGACATGTATGTACGTAAGTGTCTAACTTGGGTTAGCCAATTAACTCTTTTCGCCCCACACATCTCTTATTTCTATTTTAAGACAAGGTTTCAAAATGGTTATACTGTCTGAAATAGCCTAGAACTAAGGATTTTCCTGTCTTGGCCTCCTGAGTACTGAGATTAGAGGCATCTGGCTCAAATTTATTCTTAGAGGATAGAGCAAAAACAGCCCGAGGCTATGTTTCCTCTGCTATCACCTCTCTATTCTGTTGTTGCATCAAACAGTCACATTCAATATAAAAAAAAAATCAATGTGCAGAGCCACGTTCCAGGAAGATTTCAACTATAAACAAAAATTTCTAAGTTTCAAAGAAACTATATGTATCCTGATACATAGTAAGGTAAGTCTGTATTAGATAATATGACTACATATGGTTACATTAGAAATGAACCTTTAAATCAGCACAAATATCAGAAACACTTAAACGTTCACATTTACTTCTATAGCATTAATAACAGCCAAGATATAAAATTGACCAGTCTATGTCTAAGAGATCCTACTGCTATGATAAAACACCATGACCAAAGCAACTTGGAGATGAAAGGCTTTATTTCAGCTAAGAACTGCTAGATTCAATCTGTCACTAAAATAAGTGAGCAGGAACTCACTGAAGGCAGAAACTGAAAAAGAAGTCATAGTGGAGTGCTGCTTGCTGGTTTGCTCAGTGTTTTCGTATATAACCCAGGACCACCTGTCCTGCAGTTACACTACCCACGGTAGAATGGATCAATCCACATCAATCATTAATCAAGAAAATGCCCACGCAGACTTGCCTACAAAGCCAATCTTAATGGAGGAATTTTCTCAATTAGGATTCTCTCTTCCCAGATATGTTTAGGTTTGTTGACAAATATCAATCAGGACAGTATCTATCAACGGATGGATGAGTAAAAACTGTGGTTTCTGTGTATGAAAGAGAGCGGATGAGGGAAGGGGAGGGAGGGGGAGGAAGGGATAGAGAAAAAAGAGGAGGGAGAGAGTGAGGGGAGAGAGAGAATCCTATTCAAGGATAAAGAATGAATTATATCATTTGCTGGAAAATTCTGTTTAAGAAAAGTAAGCCAGACTCAGTCAAATATTGCATGTGTTGTCACATATGTAGAATAGGGGGAGGGGTAAGAAAGGGAATTAATACTGTACAATATTAATTTTAAACTATTATGTAGTAGAGCTACCTTCAGAATTTAGTGTACCTTTAATGTATACCAGGGACATGAGAATCAATCAATATCATCTTAGGCTTCCAGATTAAAGGTGACACAACTTCAAGCCATTACCATTTTAGAGGTATAGAAGCCCAATTCCATAAGGTCCTTTCAGCTGTAGACATTTGGGGCTGAGTCTCTAGAGATGCTAGGTTCTCTTTTTAATCTAGAAATGGTTGTATGTGGAAGCTGGTAATGTGCAGGCTCTTTGTAAATCTGTATTGATTCTATGAATGAAATTGTGACTCTGCATCAAACCATGGCATTGTAACCCTAACTGCTGAGAAGCTCACAGCTTGGTAGTATGTATACACACCTCTGAAGGTGTTTTTTAAGACATTAGACAAATCTCCACAACCTGTTTCTACCCTAGCCCATCAGTACCATCACTACAGTGAAAGCAGTCATTTGTGTTATTTAGTGGTAGGGAGGGTGGGTGGGATGAAGCTAATCATTCAGGACTTAATTATTCTAATGTTGGGCTTTCTTCCTTTCTTTTTAGATTGTTCCCTGCCCCACCTGTCTTTTCACCAGAGTATGAACTAGCTAGTTTCCAGGATCTACAGCTCTAGGCAAGGCAGAGTCTACATGATCTGTAATTACAGAGACACACCACTCGGGATCTAAACTGGACTTCTGCTGTAGTCTCACCACTTTTGGTAGTTTAATGGGTACATTTTCGAGTCTTCCATTTTGTGTGGATTGAGAACCTCTCCTTCAAATGCTGCGATGAACATCACAAAATAAAACATTGAAACGTAAAAAAAGAATGGACATTCTGGGTTGAAAGAGTTAAAATAATTTACAAAGCTCTGTTAAAGGCAAATTTATGCTGAAAGATTTAGCAAGAATTAAAGGGTTAAGACTGGGCAAGGCAACCCAGTATGAGGAATAGGACTCAGGGACAGGCCCTGCTTCCACCACTAGGAGTCCCATAAGTAGATCAAGTTAGACAACTGTCACACATACATGGAGGGCCTAGATCATGGCTGGGATGTAAAATAAGTGAATTTAAATTCATAAAAATAATTAAAGTGTTAAATTATTTTTAATGTTTTTAATTGAAGTAAGAGTTTTATCACTGTCCCTTAAGCCCCTTCCATGACACCCCCATTATCAATATAATAGCTTCTTTTTTCTTTATTACATGTGTACATGTATGTGTGTACATACAAATACATATAATTCTTTTTTTCTGGCTCAGGCTTAAGTTGTCAGCCCTGAAAGCATACATACAAATAATACTATATGGACTGAGCAGGTTATATCTTGGATGAGATAATATGTGCACAGAAACATGACATTTGCTAATGACTACAGCAACTACAGGAAAAACCAATTTCTCTTTGTAGTCTTTTTAAGAGAGAGACCCTGAAGAATGTTCTTTTCTCCGACTGAGCAAAAACAAATGATATTCTACACATTTCTTAAATTACATAGGTCAAAACTGTAACACTCCAAGCATACCAAAATAATACTATAAACTATGTTCAGCAATGGCTGGGGATACAGCTCAGTGGTAGAATGCTCACATCCTGTGCTCGAGACCCTGGGTTCCATCCTCATTCAAACAATATTTGAACAAGCTGTATGCTTCTTTGGTGAACAATGTCATATTAAAACACAAAAATCACATTGATTTTATAAGGTTTCTGTTCTTAGCATCATGACATGCCAAGTGCTATGTGTGGCATATGCTTTACCTAGTAGGATTCAAGGTGTTTGCCTGATGTGTGCATTGTTACCTTCTGTGCATTTCACCCAGTAACTGCCCAATGAATAGTCACTGGGTTGTTCAATCTGTTAAACAAAGAGCTAGTCACAAAGGTATAGGACCACAGTATGTGTGATGGTTAATAGTGATTATCAATTTGACAAGATCTAGAATCTCCAACATGAAAGGAATAATCAAGGTGAGGCTAGTCACTGGGCATGACTGTGAAGGATTACCCAGATTAGATTAACAAAGGTAGAAGACTCACCCTGAATCTGAGTGGCACCACTCACTATATGACTGGGAACTAGAATGAATAAAAAGGAGAAAATGAGCTGAGCTTTGGCCTCCATTTTCTGTTTCCTGAGACTGGGTGCAAGGTAGCAGATGTCTCATGCTCATTTCTGGAGCCATGCCTTCCTCACCATTATGTATTTTCACCAGACCAATGGGCCAAAACAAAACTTTTCTCCCTCTAGCTCCTATACAAATTTACTTTTTAAAACCAGGCATGATGGTGTACAAAAGTAATTCCAGGATCCAGAAGGCTGAGGCAGGAGGCTCACAAGTTAGAGAGATGCCTGGGCCACATAGTGAGACCTCATCTCAACATCTAAAGTACCCAAAAATATTATTACAGCCTTATACATTTCTTTTTCTTACTACTCAAACTCCAAGACCAATAAAAGTGTCTTCACTTTTTACATTCACCAAATCTCAACTTGGATGTAAAATTTTCACTGAAAATACGTGACTGAAAAGAAAGCTCATAAAATGCACACTTGAAAAGGGGAACTTTTCGGTCATAAAATTCTTCTCTAATTGGCTCACACACAAATTTTTAAATTACATGTCTACAGCATTTTTCTTCCTGAACCACTTCCAAATCCATTAATAACCACAAACTTGTCCTAGTTTAACACTAACCCTTGCCTAAAAATAGAGCAACTTTCCACTTGAAAAGTATTTTCCATTTTATGAGTTGGTTTGCCTAGTTTTAAAAAGGAGCCTGAGAGCTTCAAACCCTGACCATATCATCACTGTAACTGTAAACATATAACCAGATGACATGCAAAATCCACACATTGTTCACATGGGTAATATGAAAGACAAAGGGCAGCTATAGAAATTACATTATTCTGAGCTGGGCGGTGGTGGCGCACGCCTTTAATCCCAGCACTAGGGAGGCATAGGCAGGAGGATCTCTGGGAGTTCGAGGCCAGCCTGGTCTACAAGAGCTAGTTCCGGGACAGGCAACGAAGCTACAGAGATAACCTGTCTCGAAAAACCAAAAAAAAAAAAAATTACATTATTCTGCATAAACCAGGTATATCTGATTTTTATGTATAAGTGTATTTTTACTTGTGTGTATGTATTTGTATCATGTATGTGCAATTCCTGCAGAGGCCAAAAGAGAGTGTCAGACTGTCTGAAATTGGAGTTAAGGTGTGTAAGCTGCCATTTGGTTCTAGGACTGGAACCCATCTTAAACTGCATCTTAAACCCATCTTAAACTCCAGGCCCATTAAATAATTCTTTTTCAGATTTATTTTTATTTCCTTATATGGTGGTTTGACTGCATGTATATGCCCATGTGTGCAGTGCCAGCTGAGGCCAAAAGAGGGTGTTAGACACCTGAACTGGGGTCACAGTGTGTGAACCACCATAGTGGCTGCTAGAAATCAAACTTGGGTCATCTACAAAGGCAGCAAATGATTTTGACTGGAGCGATACCTCTCTAGCCTTTAGGTAAAGGTCAATGTTATGGTGCTATTATATATGAAAAGAAGCCTTAGTATTAACACAGGGCCTAGTATTTAAATATAAATTTACTAGTTTCTTTCTACTATTTCACTGCTGAGTTCCAATTCTTACTTGGTGAAGAAAACAGGGAGTTCATGAAGACTGCAGGCTCTGAAATATGCTAATGGTAGTTGGGAATGTTGAAGAAGTACTTGAAATCTGTGCGTCCAGTCTATATGTAAGTATGCAAGCATGTCCCCAAATGTGCATGGAGGCCAAAGGAGGAAATGAGTGCTCTACTCTATCACTTTTGGCCTTATTCCCTTGCAGCAGTCTCTCACTGAAACTGGAGCTAGCCCAGCAGCCAGCAATACCCTGTGATCTTCTTCTCTGCCCCACAGCTCTGGTGTTGTAGACATATTCCCCCACTGAACCATCTCCCCAGCCTCCAGACGTGAATATTTTCAAGGCTATATAATCACTGTTTTAGTTCTGTGCTCTCAACATCCTTCTCTCTCCTTGACCAGTCTGAAACACATTAATAATCTCACAGTGTTCTGGCAAAAGAGAAGTCATCCCTAAGGAAAAATTTAAGAAGTAGTTTTCTCTGAAGTTATTTTTAATAAACTAAATTAGTATAACTTCCCTTAGACACTAGATCAAGTTGTAGGTAGAAGCTGTGGGTGTTGGAATAAAATGTTGTGGGCAAGTGGTTCCTACACTGAGCTGACAGCAACCTCCCTGCATCGAGCTCTGTGACTCTTACATATTTTAGCTACTGCTGTAACAGGCAGCAAGGTGAACTATAAACACACAATGAAGAATGACTCTACCTATGTGAGGTTCCCTTGTATACTGAAACAATACTAACGTGATATAATTTATGACCTTCCTAACAGGTGCCAGAGAGGACAAATGGTGACATTAGTGAGGTCTTCCTTCAGTTAGTTGCACTAGTCAAATCTCAAATTTTGTTGGGTGACTCCCACTAAATTGTTCCATCTTGGACCACTCTCTGTTACTGTACTTATTCTTATTAAATCTTCTTTCAGACAGGACATCCTGTTGCTGACATTTCTCAGCTTTGTTACAAAATCTAATCATGTCTCACTCCTTAAAAACACAGGAGGGCCTTCAGAGATGGCTCAGTGGTTAAAGGGCTTGGCACGCAAGCTTGGGGACAGGCGTTCAGATTTATAGCACTCATTTAAATACTGGGGAGGTGACCTGGCCTGTCTAATTGTTCCAAGGGCAGAGAGAGGGGCATGATCCCCAAGGAAAGGGGGCTAGAAAGAACAGTCATACTGGCAAGCCATGGGCTCAACCGAAAAATTACCTCAACAAACAGTGTGGAGTAACCCAGGAAGGTTCTAGGTATCAATTGCTGGCTTCCCCACAGACACGGGGGGGGGGGGGGGGGGGCGAGACTAGTATTTTTGCCTCATAATGCTTTGTCTGGGCATTTAAAAAAACAATAAGCTACACTTCCTGGTCATCCTACAGGGGCTATACTGCCCGGTACCTCCTCTCTCTTCCTATCCCATCCAGCTTACATCCATATCCCCCCACCCCCTGTCTCCCTCCCTCCCTCCCTTCTTTGGTGGCAGAGCGCCTCCCTGCTCAGCCTGCTTGGGCGCTGGGACCTAACCCGAAGCGGAGGGCAAAGGGGAGCGTGGTAGCTCCTTTGTCCCCATAGCCTGCCTGCAGCAAGTAGGTTGGGCCCTTTGTTTGCGAGCAAACCAAGCAGCACGGAGTTTCGATCAGGGCACCTAGTGAAATATCATTGTGGTGAGTGAGTGCTGCGGCACCCGGGAACAGCCCACCTACACTCCTGGTCATCATACAGGGGCTATACTGCCCGGTACCTCCTCTCTCTTCCTATCCCATCCAGCTTACATCCAGATCCCCCCACCCCCTGTCTCTCTCCCTCCCTCCCTTCTTTGGCGGCATAGCACCTCCCTGCTCAGCCTGCTTGGGCACTGGGACTGAACCCGAAGCAGAGGGCAAAGGGGAAGGCGGTAGCTCCTTTGTCTCCATAGCCTGCCTGCAGCATGCAGGGTGGGCCCTTTGTTTGCGAGCTAACCAAGCAGCAAGGAGATCCGATCTGGACACCAGGAGAAACATCACTGGGGAGTGACAGCACTGGGAAGGTACATCAGTCGGCAAGAAGACCTGATTCTGTAAAAGAAGATCCATAGCAGAATATTGGGAGGAAGAGATGGGGAGACGCCAATGCAAGAATTCACCCAACAATCTGAAAAACAACACGAAACCACCAGAAGCCAGCGACCTCACAACAGGAGGACATGAACACCTTAATCAAGAAGAAGTAGAAAAAACTGACTTCATGAAAGTGATTGACACCCTTAAACAGCATATAAAAAACGCCCTTATAGAAATGGATGAGAAGTATAACAGAAAGTTCGAGGAATTGAGTAAATCAGTGAATGATACCCTAGGAAAGCAAGGAAAAACAATCAAGCAGATAATGGAAACAGTTCATGACTTGAAAACTGAAATGGAGGCAAAGAAGAAAACACAAACAGAGGGCCGGCTGGACATGGAAAATCTAGGTAAACGAATAGAGACTACAGAAACAAGCATAACCAGCAGAATACAGGAGATAGAAGAAAGAATCTCAGATTCTTAGGATAACATAGAGAAAATAAACGCACTGATCAAAGAAAACAGCAAGTCCAACAAACTCTCATCACAAAACATTCAGGAAATATGGGACACAATAAAAAGACCAAACCTAAGAATAATTGGAGTAGAAGAAGGAGAAGAAGTGCAGCTCAACGGTCCAGAAAATATACTTAATAAAATTATAGAAGAAAACTTTCCCAACCTGAAGAAGGATGTACCTATGAAGGTTCAAGAAGCATACAGAACACCAAATAGGCTGGATCAAAAAAAAAAAAAAACATACCCTCGCTATATAATAATCAAAACACAAAATATACAAAATAAAGAAAGAATATTAAGGGGCTGGAGAGATGGCTCAGTGGTTAAGAGCACTGCTTGCTCTTCCAAAGGTCTTGAGTTCAATTCCCAGCAACCACATGGTGGCTCACAACCATCTGTAATAAGATCTGGTGCCCTCTTCTGGCTTGCAGACATACATGCAGACAGAATACTGAGAATACTGTATACATAATTAATAAATAAATCTTTAAAAAAAAAGAATATTAAGAGCCGCAACGGAAAAAGGCCAACTTACTTAAAAGGTAAACCTATCAGACTTACACCTGACTTCTCTATGGAAACCATGAAAGCCAGAAGGTCCTGGATAGATATACTGCAAAAACTAAGAGACCATGGATGCAAGCCCAGACTACTATATCCAGCCAAGCTTTCATTCACTATAAATGGAGAAAACAAAATTTTCCAGGATAAAAACAAATTTAAGCAATACGTAGCCACAAATCCAGCCTTACAGAAAATAATAGAAGGAAAACCACTAACCAAGGAGTACAACAATTACCACAATAACTCAGACATCTAGAGACCCTTCACCATAAATAGGGGTCACGGAGTCTACAATAGGTGAACCTAAAGAAGCTAAGTAAGAAGGTGAACCCAAGGAAAAACATATAGTTATCCTCTTGGCTAAGGGAAGTACACAAAATTGCCGGGGAGAAAATTGGGATCTTAGGGGTGGGGTGGGATGGGGGTAAGGGGAGATGGGGAGAGAAAAGGTAGAAGGGAAGAAGGGGGGACTTGGGGAAACAGGAGGATCGGGATAAAGGAAGGTTGGATAGGGGAGCACGGAATCACAATTCTTAGTTAAGGGAGCCACTTTAGGGTGGGCAAGAAACTTGACCCTAGAGGGGCTCCCAGTTGCCCAAGCTGAGGTCCCCAGTTAGTTTCTTGGGCAGCTGAGGATAGGGAACCTGAAATGACCCTATCCTAGCGCAATACTGACGAATATCTTGCATATCATCCTAGAACCTTCATCTGGTGATGGATGGAGATAGAGACAGAGACCCACACTGGAGCACTGGACTGAGCTCCCAAGGTCCCAATGAGGAGCAGAAGGAGGGAGAACATGAGCAAAGAAGTCGGGACCACTAGGGGTGCACCCACCCACTGAGACAGTGGAGCTGATCTACTGGGAGCTCAGCAAGGCCAGCTGGACTGTTACCGAAAAAGCATGGGATAAAACTGGACTCTCTGAACATGGCGAACAATGAGGGCTGATGAGAAGCCAAGGACAATGGCACGTGGTTTTGATCCTACGCAATCTGCTGGCTTGGTGGGAGCCTAGCCAGTTTGGATGTTCACCTTCCTAGATATGGACGGAGGGGGGAGGACCTAGGACTTACCACAGGGCAGGGAACCCTGACTGCTCTTTGGACTGGAGAGGGAGGGGGAGAGGAGTGGGGGGAAGGGGAGAGGGGTGGGAGGAGGGGGAGGAGAGTGGGAGGAGGGGGACAGGAGTGGGAGGAGGGGGAGGGAAATGGGAGGCTGGGAGGAGGTGGAAATTTGGTTTTTTTTATTATTCTCCTTTTTTCAATAAAAATCAATAAATAAATTGATTAATTAATTAAAAGAAAAAAATAAAAAAACAATAATAAGTCTTTTGCTTACACACTATGATTTCTGAATTTTGTTTTTATGGGGTTTCTGTATGTGTAAGTATGTGTTTCTACATCTATGTGTTTCTTGTGCTTTTTCTTTGACTCCTTTTTTCTGTCTGTTTGCTTTGTCTTATTCTGGTTTATTTATTATTTTATCTCTATTATTATTATTTTATTATTATTATTATCAGCCTATTTGTTTTCTAATGAAAAAGAAAAGGTGTAGATTTGGGTGGGTGGGAAAGTGGGGAAGATTTGGGAGTAGGAAGGGAAACCATAATCTGAATATATTGTATAAAAATCTATTTTCAACTTCAAAAATATACAAAAGAACAAATTTCTTCAAATGTTGGGGTATGCAGTGTTGAACAGCTGCATTTACTCTATAATGACAAATCAAACTCCTCGGGAGCCCTTGTGCCAGCAAGGGCAATTGAAAACTAACCTAGCACATGATGAATCTATGCAGCAAGTATGCAGCTCTCTTCATGAGATGGAAATTACAAAGCACAAGAAGAGATATGCTTCTGGGTTCATTTGATCACAAGCTATTTGTTCCTGGATGAAACTGGCAGTGGTCACACAAACCCTATGCGGCTCAGTTCAAAATTACCATCACCCACCAGGAACCACAATCTGAAAGAAAGGTGTGAGTAAGTGTAGCATGCTTTCCACCCTGACCAATGTCTATGCAGACAGCACGAAGTGGCACCATGTAAATTCCTATTGATTTAAAAAAAAAAGGAATCACAAGCCACATCTCTATAGATTAGCTCAAACTATATTGAACCTGGCAGGAAATGATTCACTCAAAGCCTGGCTTACCCAGTCAGCATACTTTTGAGCAAAAAATACGCGAGCGTCATCAAGAAGTTAAATCTGTAAAACATAGACCATCTACTCCAAAATTATCAGAGCAACCCAGCAGTAATTTCTCAATCATTGCTCTCCTCATCTTTCTTCTGTTTCATTTCAAGGTTTGGAATTCTTTCTTAGGAAGAAATAAAGAAACACGTCTAAAGCAAATTCTGCTTAGGGAAAAGCTGGAATAGATACTAAGTATGCTTTGAACAGAGTGGTATCGCAATGTCATAAAAGGAGATCTGTTAGCTGAAGCCTAAATAATGTGGGAGTGTCATATATCAATCTTTTGATTTCATTGGTTAAGCAATAAAGAAACTGCTTGGCCCTGATAGGTTAAAACATAGGTGGGAGGAGTAAACAAAACAGAATGCTGGGAGGAAGAGGAAGTGAGCTCAGAGAGACACCATGCTCCCCTCTCCTGGGGGGACGCGAGAGCTCTGCTCTCTGAGGCACACGCGATGAAGCTCCGACCCAGGATGGACATAGGCTAGAATCTTTCCCGGTAAGACTGATGCTACACAGATTATTAGAAATGGGCTAGTCCAGGTACAAGAGTTAGCCGAGAAGAGGATAGATATAATGGGCCAAGCAGTGTTTAAATGAATACAATTTGTGTGTTGTTATTTCCGGGCATAAGCTAGCCAGGCGGCCGGGGTGCTAGGGACGCAGCCCCGCCGCTCCTATTACAACACCTAAATAACAGTGCAGGTGAGATGGCTTGGTGGTGAAGTGCTGACACACAAGCATGAGGACAAGAATTTAGATCCCCAGAACTCAGGTAACACAAGCATCTGTGATGCTGGTATGCCCCTACCAGGAGACAGGAGGTAGATACAGGAGAATCAAGGGATGCTGCTAATATCAAGTATGAAACTGCAAATAAGAGAGACCCTCTTGGGGTTGGAGAGATGGCTCAGCAGTTAAGCGCACTGGCTGCTCTTCCAGAGGTCCAGAGTTCAATTCCCAGTAACCATACATGGTGGCTCACAACTGTCCATAATGAGATCTGGTGCCTTCTTTCTGTCCTGTAGGCAGACAATACAAGCAGATCATTGTATAAATAACAAATACATAAATCTTTAAAGGGAGGGAGGGAGGGAGGGAGGGAGGGAGGGAGGGAGGGAGGGAGGGAGGGAGGGAGGGAGGGAGGGAGACCCTCTCTCAAGGTGGAGCGAACAAATATCCAGAGTTGTCCTCTGACCTCCAAATGGTTACTGCCCCCAATACACACGCAAGGTTTGAATGATGTCTTCAGAGAAATACAGATGACAAGTTCTTCTTTCCATGTCATGAGTACAAGCCACCTCAGTGCTTCTAAGATAGTGTGCAGCTTGCTATATCAAACACTCAGCTAACTTGTATGTAACTCAAGACATATCAACACATCCACATTCTCAGAACACTGAATTCTGGCTAATGACTAGCAGAAACAAACTATATGCTTGTTAAATCATACCTAAATTTTAAAACAATATTTTATTGCCTAACATCATAAGAGTCTGCAATTTCCACAACTGCCATGCTATAAACAAGCAGTATCTTGTGTGTGTGTGTGGGGGGGGGGTGGCTAAGTAATATTTGTGGCTGTGTACACACATGTGTGGGTATGCAAAGAGTCCAACTATCTGGTGTGTTCCCCCATAGCTTCCACCTTATTTTTTGTTGTTGCTATGATTTTTGAGACAAAAATCCTGTGTAGTCCTGGCTGTAAACCAGGCTGGCTTTGAATTCACAAAGCCTGCCTCCTGGGTTAAAGTCATACAGCACCACACCAGGCTTTCTCTACCTTATTTTTAAGATAAGGTCTCTCAATAAGCCAGAAGCTCACTGACTGACAAGACTACCTTTCTAGCAAGCTCCAGAGACCCACTGGTCTCTCAATACCTCACCACTGCTAGAGTTAGTTACATTAGTGTAGTGTAGTGCCTGGCTTTTATTTTACATGGGCCTTGGAGATCTGAACTCATGTCCTTGTATGAAAGGCAATTTAGCAGCCAAGTTACCTACCCACCCCCACCCTTAAAAATACTCTACCGATCTCGGACTAGATACTAGAGCTAGGAGATGGGGGCTCCAAGCAAATCAATTACCATGAATAACCAACTAAAACTATGGTATGTAGCACTGACTTTTCAGGAAAAGAAGTATCATAATTAACTAAACAGATGCAGTGTCCAATCTTAGCACAATGAGTTGTTAACTTGTTCTCTTAAGCCTTTGTTTAATATGCAGCTCTAATACTTGCTAGTCAGCATTTGGCTCAAGTCCAGGGACTAATATACCAACAAATGTCTGGTAGGGTGCCTTTAGGTAAAACTCTGACATTGCAGTCCTTGAAAACAGCCCACAGGAAACCCATACAGCATATAGCTCAAAAGAACCCTACAGTTTTCAAGTACAGGGAAAGAAATGCAAATGAAAGATCAACATTCCACCCCATTAAAAATCAAAGAAATGCAAGGGGGAAATGCAAACACAGGATGCCATGCATGCCTGCTTCTGTTAACTGTGAGCACGTGAGAGGTCTCATCTGACTGCAACCCCTTTCTACTCCACCCCAAACCCCTCTGACCTGCCCCCATGGTTCCAGTTCTTTAACCTTTCAACAGAGCAATGTGATAATCTGCCTCAAGAGCCCTACACTTCTATTTCCAGCAATCTCCCCTAAAGCAAAAACTGGAATCAGTCTAAAATGCAAGCATGTGTGCTAAATAAATCATAGACTGTGAGCTTGACAGGCAGGATGTAGGCATGTATTTTCAGTCCATGTGCATTTTCTCCAAGTTTAATGGGAAGGTACTAAGGTCACCTAAATGAGAATGCCTCACAACCATACTCACATACATTAGAATGCTTGGTTCACAGCTGGAGGAAATAATTGAGAAGGATTAGGAGGTATGGCTTAATAGAATAAAGTGTTTCACGAGGGGTGGACTTTTGAGGTTCCAAAATCCCTCATCATTCCCAAGTTGTGGATCAGATGTGAGTCCTTAGTTACTGCTCCAGTGCCTTGCCTGCTCTCATGCTCCCTGCTGTGATAATGATGGCTGCTAACCCTATGGAATCTGAGTACCCAAATTAAATGTTTTCCTTTATAAATTGCCTCTGTTATGCTGTCTATTCACAGCAATACAAAAGTAACTAAGATACATATTTCAAAGCTAGATAAACAGCAAGTTGCATACCCATAAACACACACACAAAGGTTGAGGGAATTTCTATTATGTATGTATCTATGTCTTTGCATGTTTAATTTTATTTTCCAAATTGCTAACAGAAGACTGATTGATTGATTGATTCAGTCATTCATTCATTTTTATGTCAGTAAAGCCTCTTAAAGAGTCTAGTACCCAAAGAGTAAATTCATTACTGATACTTTCTATGTGATTTCCTTAAAATGAACTACTTATCTCCTTTCCTATGAATGTTGGAGATAATTTCTTTATACAAGGGAAGGTTCTAGAATACTCTCTCCAATCTCTGTGCATCAAGCTCCCCTACAGTCACCTCTTTTGTACTTTTGTGAAGCTAAAGTCTATAAACACAGCATTAAATATTTATGGTTGATATTTGCTGCTTCTAAAAATACTCAGTGGAGAAAAATATGGACTTAATGAGGTCTCTGCTTAAATTTCTTGCTGAATTAATGGAAGTATTCTTTTGCAGAGGGTCTGCCAACTGCCCACAGCATCTAGACTGGGCTCTTCACAACATCCACAAAACCCCTAGAATTCCACCGGAATTGGTTCAATGGGACTAAATAGAAACACCCAACTGTGGACTGTCTCCAGACGTGCTCCTGCCAAGTGGAATTACATTACTGGTGCATCTATGAAAAGTAATGAAATAATACATAAATTCATGAGTTACCAGAACACATACATTTTCCCCACTGAAACCCATCTGAATGCTTTCTTATGGAGTTAATCAAAGCAGATGTCCAAAATAAAATGCAAAGACAGGTGGACCTCTGGGGCTCACTAGCCAGCCAGTCTAGTCTATTTGTAGAGTTCCAGGTCAGTGGGGGGAGGGCTATCACACGAAACAAAGAGAGGGCCTAAGGAACAATACCTAAGGTAGATCCCTAGCCTCTAGGGGCACACAGTCACATGTTCATGTGCAATTCTAAAGCACATGTATATACATACACATACCACTAAGATAACATTCTCAAAGGAAGCCCAATGCTTTTCATGGAGAGAATCAGTGAACAGATATATTTTCATGTATAACATAAGCAAAACACCTCCGGGAAGTAAAATCTATCACAACAAACCCAGTGTGGACTTAGAATGAACAATGTATAGAAAGGGGAAAGCATTAACTTCATAATGCAGACATTTATCTCCCACAACTTCAGTAAAAAGGCAAAAGTGAACAATATCAGCATGTAATGTTTACTATATACCCCCTTGATAGGAGAGAACAGTGAGGTACTTCACCCTCAGGATACCCCCCAAAATACACTATCCCATTCTAATTACCCGAGTAACACCAGACCAACCTCAACTGAAGAAAACATAAAACATAAGACCAGGACTCCTCCAAACTGTCCAGGTCAACCCATACAAGACAAGTTTGAAAAACTGCCACACATGCACAGAATAAGAGGACACAGGAAGACTCAGCCAACAAGGTTTCCCAGATGGTATCATCAAACTGAAAAAGAACATTTGTGGGAAAATGAGCAAACCCTGAAAAAGTCGAAAATATAGTTAATAATTTAAGATAAAGGGAGCATCTATGTGCAGCATTTGTTAACAATTACCAGTGTTGCTCATGCTTTTGATGAACTGAGCATCTCTGTGGATCAATCCTCGAGGTAAGCTCTTAAGCCACTGTAGAAACACTGCCACCTGTGATTCATGAGAAAGCTCATTCCCCAGCACAAGTACATCATACAAAAACCAACCAGCCCAATGTGTGTGTGGTGGTTTGCATAGAAATGGCCCCCACAGACTCATGTTTGAATGCTTGGCACATAGAGAGTATGATGGAGGAAGGTCATTGGTTAAACAAAAAGAAACTGCTTGGCCCTCATTGGTTAGAAGATAGGTGGGAGGAGTAAACAGAACAAAACGCTGGGAGAAAGAGGAAGTGAGTTCAGACTGACAGCTCTCCTCTCGGGGGCAGACACCTCAGCAGAGATGCCATGCTCCCGGCTCCTGGGCAGACACACGCAATGAAGCTCCGACCCAGGATGGATGTAGGCTAGAATCTTCCCGGTAAGACCGGTGCTCACAGATTATTAGAGATGGGTTGATCGGGATATCAGAATTAGCCAATAAGGGCTAGAGCTAAAGGGCCAAGCAGTGATTAAAAGAATACAGTGTCCGTGTAATTATTTCGGGTAAAGCTAGCCGTGGGGACGGCCGGGTGCTGGGGACGCAGACCCGCCGCTCCTATTACTACAAATGGCGCCCATGTGGACAACTGCTTCCACATAAAGTCTGAGACAGCTTGGGAAGTAATTCTAGAACAAAATGACAGCTTTGTGCATGGTTTCTTGGTAGCAGCACTCTCTCGGGTCTACTCTGCTTGCTAGAAGCAAGCAAGCTCTCTCATCTAAGAGAGGCTTCCTGACTCAGCTTTAGCTGCAAAACCCTGCAGCTCATTAAGAGGTCCTGCCACGAAACACTTAAATGGTGTTGACGAAAAGCTGAACGCATGCTTTTCGGTTTTCAGCCGTAGCAGGAAAAACGCATGCTTTTCGGTTTTCAGCCGTAGCAGGAAAAAAGCTGCGCCGTTTAAAAATGCTGCACCGTTTGAAAATGCCGGCTTTCTGGGCCATCCTGCCAGGGCAAACTCTGACTGTTTGAGGCAGGAGGGCCGGCTACCGAGAGAGGACTTGAGTGTTGTCTGTTGTAGCTCGCTGGCTGGCAGGGACCTTGAAATGCCATAGAGCTGTGGCTATAAACATAGCTACAGCCAGTACCTCAGCCATGAGGCTGGAAAGCTAAGGAATGGGCTACATCTAGCTGGCAAAGCCATGGCTTTAATCCTACTGATATTGCTTGCTAAATTAAGGACTCGTGTGGTCAGAAAAAGAGAGATATACAGTAAAGAGAGATTCAAAGACAAAGAAAATTTCTAAATGGTTTACTGTGTGTTAAAAATATATGCAAGCTAAAAGTTGAAGTTTTTAAAGTAAAAAAAAAAAACAGGAAGAGAGTTGTTGTGTGTGGTAGTACACACCTTTAATCCCAACACTTGGGAGGCAGAGGGAGATAGACCTCTGTGACTTCAAGGTGTGGTAGCACACGCCTTTAATCCCAGTGCCTAAAAGGCAGAGACAAACAGATCTCTGTGAGTTCAAGGTGTAGTAGCAAACACCTTTAATCCCAATGCCTGGGAGGATCTCTGAGACAGGCGGATCTCTGAGAGTTCAAAGACAGCCTGGTCTACAGAGTTATTCCAGGTCAAAGATATACGTTCAAAAAGCAAAAAGTTAACCTAGGAATGTCACAGCTTAGATTCTTAAGCGCCTAGTGATTTAAAGGCGCAAATCAAAAAGTGCTCCTGGATAGTAAAAAATTGCAGATTCACAATAGGACAGATTCAGACCACTAAATGAGTCACACTGTTGGATGAATGTACGTAGGCTTGGGAGAGAGAAGAAAAAGAATATAGAAAATAAAGTTAATGTTAAAATAAAAGGTAAAGTCTTTAAAGAGACAGAATAAAGTAAAGTGATAGAGTAAAAATAAGCCACGTAAAAATGGAAAATTCACAGAGTCTGGATTCTTTGTATTATTGTCTTTTCTTTAAAATTTTTGACTGTGAAGGAGCTAAGTACAGAGAGACATTTCATTATATGGGCTGCTAAGTGGAACCAGAACGGATATTATGAGGGTCTCCTGCTGCCTGTGGATCAAGATGTAGAACTCTCAACTCCTTCTCCAATACCTGTCTGCCTGCACTCTGCCATGCTTTCTGCCATGATGATAATGAACTAAACCTCTGAATTATAAGCCAGTCCCAATGAAATGTTTTCCTTTATAGGCGTCGTGGTCATGGTGTCTCTTCACAGCAACAGAAACCCTGAGACAGTGTGTTAACAGCTGCCACAGGGGCACAAATGAGTACCTAACATTTTGTTTCAAAGCTTGAAGATTTCAACATATCTCTGGGACCAACAAAAAATTCTCCCCTATTACCAGCCCACATTTACAAACATCCCCATCTTGATCATTACAGATGTCATTCTCTTCAATGTATAATTTTGGATTTTGTAGTTCCCAGATCACTCCTCACATCAGAAAATTTTGGCTACCATCTCAGATATTTTAGATTGGGGGATTTGAAAATTCTTCACCGAAAAGTTAGAAGGAGAGGATAGTATCAAAGCCTTAATTCTCAAAGACAGGTTGCCCTTCCTATAAAAACACTGACATCAACACACTTCAGAACAAAGTAATTCACAATACTGACTATAAAGGTCAGGGTTACTAGGTGCAGAAGCAGAACTTGGAAGTGAACCACATGGTAGTTTCTCACCCACAGACCTGGACTGATGTGATGCATGCCTTCTATAAGAAATGTAGGGAGTTGACCCAGGGCATACTATACTCCACCATCCCAGCCCTAGCTGTACCTAATAGGAACCATCTCCTTTTGTGGACCACAATGGCAAGTCCATGAAATACAGAAAGCTACAAGAGCAACTCAAAGCTTCCCTCCAACTGTAAGATCTTAGGATCTTACTTACAAAAATATTCAGTCTTGCATAGTAGTTTACATATCTGTAATCCAGCTACAAAGGAGAATGAGGTACACAGAGGCTGAGTTCAAGAAGAAGCACTGTTCTCTCTCAAAAAGAAAACAAAAGACTTCTGTTGATTACCACTATAAACTTGACACAAACTTAGAAGGGAGGAGTTTCAGTGGTGGATTGTCCACAATGGGTTAATCTGTGAATATGTACGGGTGACAATCTTAAGTTATGTCATAGGGAAGGCCCTGTCTACTCTGGGTGGCACCAGTCCCTAGGTAGGGCACCCTGAACTGTAGGGTTGAAGAAAGCTAGCTGAGCGCAAGCAAAAGAGAATGTGTGAATTCATCTCCCTAGGGTCGTTTCTGTGGGTGTGATACAACTAACTGTTTAAGTTCCTGTTACTAAGGCTTCCTACCTATAATGAACTGCCAACTGTAATTGTATACTAAAATAAAACCTCTCTCCCCAAGTGGCTTTTTGTTAAAGTATTTTTTACCACAGCCAATAGAAGACAAACTAGAACATATCCCCCACACCAAAATATTCATTAACTCATTGCAATTTTCCAATATTTATAAAATGGTATTAGCACAAATGTAGATCAATTGTTGGAATTTAGTGTGTTGCAAATGGGTGTTAAATACTGTCTGCCTTTATCATTTTTCTCTGCCCACATAGTCCCATTTCTAGAACTTTACCAGATGAGTGGGACAAAGTTATCTAGTGAGTTCTCCTGAATAAATTAATGAATTAACAAAATTATTTTAGTGTTGAATGACCTAAGTGTAATAAAGACATTGTCACTTTGTATTTTCTTAATGTTTGTGTGATAAGTATGTGAACATGCTTGTATTAGGGTTCTCCAAAGGAACACAACTGATAGAATGAATATATATGAGATTTATTCGATTATTTCAGAGGGTGAATGAGGTCTGCATAATCCAACAATATCACACACTTGGAGAGGCTAAGAATCTCCACATGGCTGGATGTCTCAGGAGTTCCAATCTGGTGCTGAAAACCTAGAGAATTTCTGAAGAGTTGCTGGTCTCCAGTTTACACCGGAAAGCCAAAGAAGTTGGTTTTAAATTGGTGAAAGTGCTGCAGCACAAAGACAGATGGATTTGCATACAAGAACGAGGGTAAGTGAGCAAAAGAAGAATGCTTGCTTCTTCTATGTCCTTTTAGCCGTGTTGCCACCAAAACATACCACCTAGATTTAGGGTCTTCTTGCTTCAGTTAGTCTGATCCAGCAAGTGGCAATTTAGAATCAAGATGCAGTCAAGCTGACAGCCAAGAGTGGCCATCACAGTGTTCGAGTGTGTGTGAGTGTGAATGCAGTTGGAGAGGTCAGAAGACAAGCTTTGGTGTCAGCCCTCCCCTTCCACCTTATTTGAAACCGAGGCTCTTATTGTTCACAGCAGCTGCATACAGCAGGCTAGCTGCCTATGAACCTCTGGGCATTCTTATCATGGCATGACATCTTGCTAGAAATGCTGCGACTACAGACTCTCTCTGAAGCATGCAGCTTTTTTTATATGGGTTTTGAGAATCTAAACTCAGGCCCCTACACTTGTACTCAAGCCCTTTGACCCAGCAAGCCATCTCCCCAGTCACACTGTCAACTCTTAAATCATGGCCAAGAAGTCTGTAATGCAGCTCAATGACAAACTGTCTAGTATAGTATTACGAGGTATAAAATAACAATAATAATAATAATAATAACAACAACAAAATAAGAGCTAGAAAGATGGCCCAGGTATTTACAGTACTTGTTGCTCTTGCAGGTCATCTGGGGTTCAGTTCCCAAAACCCAACTAACAGTAGCTCCAGGGTCCTCCCTCTTCTGGCCTCCATGGGCTATGCATGCATGTAGGAAAAACACCCTATGCATAAAATAAAAATAATAATCAAACCATTAAAAATAAATAAAACTCAAAGAAAAAGCACAATTCAACTATGACTGAGAACAGTCCTGAACAATTGGTGGGTGTGGAAATGAGACTTCCCAGATGTGTAGATTGAGTATAGTATATATATAGCCAGTTCCATCTGCCTGTGTGGACTGCACTTAGTCTCAGGACACATATAAGAGCATCAGTTACTTGCAGAGGTTCAAGGTAATCTGTCACTTGGCCTTCAAAAGATAATTCATATAGTGTTTGAAACTGGTGCACATTTGTAGACAAGAAAACTAGACATAAAAACCAAGTTGTGACATCCTGTCTCTTCCAATCAGTATTACATCATTCTGTGTGTGTATCTTCAAATAAGCATATAAACAATGAACACTACCAACAACAAAAATCAAGCCAGTATGAAGGGCTGTAAGTTACTTTGCTTTTGGTGTAGTCCAAATCTAATGAGCTATTTACTTACTTTTCAGATGTTCAGATGCAGAGCCTTAGAAACCAGGAAACATTTCTACTTGCAAATGTTATAAAAGACATGCCTTGTTAAGTTCATAGCAAATGCCCTGCTCAAAGCTCCTGATGTCATCTAGTTCATTTAGTAAATTATTTTAGTGTTTGTTTGAGACAGGATATCTATGTAGCTTTAAACTCCAGATCTTCCCCTTATCACAAGGTCACACTACCACACACAGCTATTTCTTAGCAAACTTTTGGAATAAAGACTAAGGAAGACTAAAGGAAGCTATTGCCCTGCCCTACATTACAGATTCATGCTGTATCATGAAGCAGAATTGAAACTTCCTTCCAAAGCACACTTCTGAGGTATTTGGTCATTGTCTCCAGCATCACAGAACCAATGACTGCACAAATGCCCACTGCCTTAGACTCCCTATGAAGCAGGATCTTCTTTGAGGCTTCTAATCATACAAGATGCAAGGTGCATCCCCCACCCATAATACTGCCATTGAAAGCTGAGTCTCTAGGGCTTGCCATTCTGTGGCTTGATGGCTGGTGACACACCACCAAGGTAACTATGTCTTGTTTACATCTGAAGTCAACAGCACTAAGAGGAAACCCCCAGGTCAAGGCCTCCCCTGCTGTGCCTGAGACTTCTAAACACAGAGAATTTCTCAGCAGGCCATCTGTTTGTATAACACACTTCCCTGAAAAGAGCTAAAAGTGTTGAAAGATGTTGAGCTTAGCACCCAAGACTCAAAAAATCAGTTCTTTTGGAGAAAAATGCATAGTACTCTGTGGAAGGGTCTTTGGAGTCAGCACTTTTAGCTTCTTCTCTTCCTCTGTACCTACCACTGGAAGAGCATCACAGCTCTGTTCCCAGTCAGCTGTCTCAGAAAGCACCCCACCATACTCCCACAAAGAAGCTGAAGGCCTCACAAAACTGTCCGTGACCTGAGTACTAATACAGGGGTGAACAGACTCTCAGCCCATACCAATACCAAAGCTCACTGAATCCTCCTGTTAAGTTACCTGGACCAAAACCCACCTAAAGCATAAAACCATGAAGATTTCTGAAAAAGCCCCAAAGGGTAAAAACTTACCAACAACACAGATCATCAACTCATGCCTTGCTGAGTCACAACCCACCCTTCATTCAGAAAGGTATCATCCAGAATACTGGTGGTAAAGGCTGACACAAACTTCAGTTCCAGCATCTGTGTTTGGCTTTGCACCTTGCTGCTTGGATCCTACTCTTGGGAGTAGAAACAGCCTTTTAGGGGTTATTGTACTTGGGAAAGAAAACTTGTTCTATGTACATGCTCACTACAAAAACAGAACATGACCTGCCTGAGTTCCTTTGGCTGTTCTGTAGTGTCTCATAGGTAGCATTGAAATCTGTAACAAATGTGGGGTTGGAAGGGGTGGTGTATGAAAACTGTTATGGGTTGGACTGGGTTCCCCAAAATGACATACTCTTATATACAAACACCCACAATCTAACCTCATCTTTCAAAAAGAATCATTGTTGAGATGGTTCCAGTAGTTAAGAACACTTGTTCTTCTGTCAGGAGCCAATTTCCTCCTAAAATCATTGCAGGAACCATCACCCTGGGGAGTCTGCAGAGAACTACACACCCCTAATTGTGTTAGGAATCGTTCTATTGACAGAGCCTACCCCACACCCAAATTGGCTGTTAATGGAGAGCTATCTGTTAGCAGAACCCACCCCACATTCCAAACTATCTAGAGAACTAGGTGTGTCAACTCGTGACTTCCTGGCCTAGGTGACCTGACCAAACGTAACCTCCTGGACCCTGTGACCAACGTGAACCACGCGGCAAGAGCCCAGGCCCCTGTGCCCACCCCCAACTCCTTACCCTATATAAGCTGTACCCCATCTCTAATAAATGGAGGCTTTGACAAACCTAGCATGGCCTCCTTCCTTTCTCTCAGCTCATATCTTCCAGATAGTGCCTCTCCGGGACCCTGGAATAACTGAACTGCCAGACGGGTTACTAACCCTAGACTAAGTAACCTGCCAAGGCAATCAACATTCTTCCAGATCCAGGTTCAGTTCACAACACCCACATGGCAGCTCACAACCATCTGTAACTCCAGTTCCACCTCTTCTGACCTCCACAGGTATTAGCCACACACGGTGCACATACATACACACATACATACATACATACATACATACATACATACATACATACATACATTGTAAATATAACTGAACTTGTGTTGGATATGCTGGTGTATGCCTGTAAAAATTCCAGCACTGAGGGAGTAGATCTGAGGATTGGGAGGCATTCAAGGCCACCCTCAAGGTTACACAGAGATCTGGAATATGAGGTTAGACTGCAGAAGGGGAAGCCTTCAATCTAGTGTGTATGGTATCCTCTTAAAATGGTCACAGAAAGGCAGACACTCAGGAAGAAGGTTATTTTCCCCTGTGGATCCAATGACACCTTGATGTTTATAACCTGTGGCCTCCAGAAAGGGGAGACATGTATGTTCTAACCTATTCCAGTCTGGGCTAGAATATGACAGCAACTCTGGGGATTTAAAACAACCAGAGACACGACATGCTTCAAGGCCACTCATTTCTACAGGTAGCAAACAGACCCTCTGGTGGGCTTGACCTTGGACCTGGACCTAAGCTTACTGTTGCACAAGCTCATCAATAGCCTACTGTGAGCCTCTAAAGCAGTGATTCTCAACCTGTCAGTAATGACCCCTCTGAGGGGGTCGAAAAATCCTTTCACAGGGGTCACATATCAGATAATTACAATACGATTCTTAACAGCAAAATTATAGTTATGAAGTAGCAATAAAAATAATTTTATGGTTGGGGGTCACCACAACACGATGAACTGCATTAAAGAGTTGTAGCATTAGGAAGGTTGAGAACCACTGCTCTAGAGCCACCATCCATATGCTGGTGGAAATTGAATACCAAATTATGAACTCAGAATTTTAGTGACTCCAATGCACATAAATATGCATCTTGTTTTCACAGATCCAAATATCTACAGCCCTGGTATTTATTTTCACAGTCCTAGTATCCACAGCTATACACATGTCTTTGTATTCAGTTCATTATTAGTACTATTCTGAAAAAATTAAAATTATTCTTAAAAAATAGGTTTCAGTGAGTTTCAGATCAACAAAAGACAAATTCTGCTGAGGGCTAGATGTTTGCTGCACAGGTTTAAAGACTTCAGTTCAAACCCACATAAATGCAAGGGAGGCACTGAAGCTTACCTGTAATCCCAGCATTCAGGTGATGGAAATATGAAGTCTCCAAGGCAACCTGACTAGCTACACTAGCCAAACTGAGGAGCTCTGGGTTCGAGTGAGAAATCCTGTCTCAATGAAAAACATGGAGCATAATCAAAGAAGACAATCCACACCAACATCTGATCTCCATATTCACACACACGCACACACAAAATTCTGAGGCAGCAAAACGCTTTCCTAGCATGTGAAATCCAAAGCCCAGAAGTACCAAAATAAAGCACTATAGAAAGTTGAAATGTCTTCTAAAGTAGAAAGACTCATGGAGAAAAGCAGTGAGAAGCTTACATCCCTGAGCAAAATGTAGGCACCTGCTTCCATGCCCACCTTTTGGGTTGTCTGAAAGGTGAACAAATCCTCATTAACTGGGAAATTTGTCCAGTGTATCATCAAGGAGCTCTAACTGGGGCTTCTTGTCCACAAAACAGCTCCAAGAACACCAAGACCACATGGATCAAGACAGATATTCAGTTCTGAATCAAGGCTGAGCCTCGGTTTGTGGTTAGTTTCTGGGCTCTATTGTTTCTGGGTAATCCAATAAGAAGCAATTATATGAAAATGCATAACACTTAGGATGACTAAAGCTTCCCTGACATTTTCAAAAAGTATTAAGCTCATTATATTACGTGTGTTAAGTACATACATTATAGTTTTTACCTTAATATTCCCCAAATGCCATGTATCAAAGGTTGGCCTTCAGCCTGTGATGCTAAGTAAGATGGGGGCTAATAAGACCTTTAGAAGGTGGGATGGAAGGAAGTTAGACCATTAGAGGCATGCCCAGAGAGAATAATGGGACTTCAATCTTGTCCTGACTCTCTCTAGGTACATAGTTTTACTTTACCCCATGAGACTTTATCCAAAGTGATTGTGCCAACCAACTGAAGAACTCTCTAATAAATCTGTCTTTTTATAAACTGATTTATTCCAAATTATTTATTTCAATGAAAGAAATCTAACACAGCATACATCATCTTGTAAGAACTTATGTGCAATGAGATTCTACATGGGAAAAAGATGAAGAAATTTTCGTCAGTTGTACTACAATACTCAGTATACACTAAGTAGAAAAATAAAGCATACACTCTCAATTTACTAGAGAGCCTTCCATTAAAAAGAATATATATGTACAAAAATCCCATAATCAAATCAGAATGTAGAGTTATGGATCCCAATCCCAATGATAGATCTACAATACAACTCCCACGCCTAGGGCTCAGTGAACATTGTGGAAGGGGTGAGGAAAGATTCTAAGAGCCAGATGACCAGGAAGACTGCTGTGAGACTGTGTTGCCTAAAAATATCAGAAGCTAAAGCCAAGAAATCTCATTAACATGGCTGCCTAAGCATGACCTGAACACAGACAACACAAGAGGCACACTAACGTGGAAAAGGGAAAGCACACAAGGCCTCAATCCTAAACAAAGAACTACAGGCAATGGAAAAAAAACTTAGGGCAAGATAGTGTTCTCAGGGAAGAGCACACTAATACCAAATGGTCTGCCCTGAAAACATACATACAAGTGATATTATAAAGACTGAGAAGGTCATACTTATGTATTTAGGAATAAATATCTATATCTCTGTATATGTGTGTATGTATGTATGTATGTATGTATGCATGCGTGTATGTATGTATGTAACAAGAGCTAAAGAAATAAGACCATGCATGAGTTTGAAAGACAGTACAGCAGAACTGAAGGAGGAAAAGGAGAGGTAATATGATGTGATTATGTTATAATCTCAAAAACTAAAATGCTTAAAATGTATGGGTATTATTGCATATGTGTACATGCTGAAGGTGTAACTCAGTTGTACAGCATATGCTGAACATGCACAAAGAGACAAGTTCCACCCCAGCAAAAAATAGAACAAAAGCAACCCATGTGTGTGCTCATGTGAGAAAGAGAAACTTCAAAACCATTCAAAGGCAGGCAAGCCTTTCCCAGTCAATGCTATTCCTCTGAGTGCACATATCATAACTCAACATTCACGACACAGCTTTCTACAATGGGATAGTCTCAAGATTCAAAGAAAGACTTCCACTAAAAACAACAAATGGCTAAAAATTATTCAGGTTCATCAAGCTACCTGAAAATTGGTGGGCAACTATGCTGAGATCCAGGCTCTTAGGTACAAAAACAAGGTAAGGAACTCAAAGACACAGCCAGGATTTGAAAGGAATGATCCTGCACCTTAATGCTTCTCTGCCCTGAAGTCAACTAACTGCATTACCAAGAAAACAGACTGTTTTCCCATATCAATCAATCAATCAATCAGTAAATACCCCACACACTTGCCTGTAAGCCAATCTGATGAAGGCAATTCCTCAGTTGGAGTTCCTTCTTCCCAGATATGTCTAAGCTTGTGTTAAGTCAACAAAAATGAGCAAGTTCAAATATTATTTTTATATTCAGCATTATCACACATACTAAAAACATTCTACTACTGGGCTATACCTCAGCCTTTAAACTCTTTAACTTTTTTGGTTTCGTTTCGTTTTTTCAACACCGGGTTCCTCTCTGTAGCCCTGGCTGTCCTGAGAACTCACTCTGTAGACCAGGATCTTCTAGGCTGTACAGTTGGTAAGTTTTCTCAAAAATAAAATTCCATGTACATGCAGATCCCACACTGTCACTTAAGGTTCAGCAGTAAATAAATGTGCAAGTTGTCCAGAGCTAAATAGCTTCATCATCCTCTTGCAATCATGAAATGAAATAAAAACCCAAGCCTAGGACTGGAGAGATAATAAATAGCTGAACTGGTGGAGTATTTGTAGAGAAAGCATGAGAACCAGAGTTCCAGTCCCAGAAACCAAGTTAAAAAGCTAGGCATGTTTTCACAGAATTACAATCCAAGAGTTGGGTAACCTTGGGTTCACTGGCAGGCCAGCGTGGCTTTATCAGCTGAGTTGAGGGCAGTGTGAACTCTCGTCTACTCTTGGGTAGAATCTGAGGAATGTTACCGGAGGTTGACCTCTAGCCTTCACACATATGTGCATACTAAGTACCCACACACGTGAAAAAAGCATACAAGTGCAAGTAAGTCTAACGCAAGCCCATGGGATATAGCCTCCTGAGAAGATTCCTGCTCTCAGCTCACTGCATCTTCTGAAGACTTCTATGGGGTATCCATGTGGCACAAGAAGCTTTCTTTGGAGATCCACATGTTCATACTATGAGAAAAGATTAGCTGTGAAGGTGGCTGATTTGGTGCCAGTCCCCTTCTCCTCGTCCTCTGAATTCTGCCTGTATGGATTGATTTTTTTTCAGCCAGAAATTTGTATTTCGTGAATCATTCTCCATACAACAGTGCTCCATGGAGCACATGCAGAATGCAGTGCATGTACTGGCCTGAAGTTTTCTTGTAGGCTTCACTACAAAGCTGCCTTCCTTCAGACCCTCTCTCAGTCCTGGCTCCTGAGACACTGGGTTGGTACACTGATTAATTTAGTAGTGTTGTGGTGAGAGATATGTTGGCGCTTTGGCTGATTCCCCCCACTCATACTATAAAGAAAACAAATTTCAATCATCATTTCCCTTCCTGGATCCAGCAAAGCACCTGTAGTACTCGCCCTGGGTTGGCTACATTAAAACATATTCAGAAATGATTACCATGGATTTTCATGGTGCTGGCAAACAACACAGTTTAATACTGACTCTGTTTTGTTTTGTTTTACCAGTTTGTAAAGAAGTATTTCCAAAGAGACCTGCTAGGTCACAAATGTGCTTACTGATATGATCTAAGAAGAAAGGTATGCAAGTTTCTGTTGCAAAGGAAAAATGTTATTCTCTATGACACTCATTCTAATCTACAAAGCCATGTGCCTAGATGACAGTACCTCCAAACCTGGTCAAACTCCTGTTATAGCCTCATCCCCAAAGTGATACATTCACTACTAAAAGGACTGGGTTTGGGGAAGTGATGAGGTCACAAGCATGGAGCCTTATGTGTGGAGTTAGTGTGCTTTAAGAGATTCCAGAAAGCCCCCTGAACCCCCACTTGTGAAGATACAGTAAGAAGAAGAAACCATCAATGAACCAGGAAGCAGACATCACCAGATACCAATCTGCTATGCTGTGATGTTGGATTTCCAACCTGCAAAGAAATAATCTCCTGTGTAAACTACCCAGTCTCGTATTTTATGAAAACAAATAAGACACTCTGCTATAATGTGTGGTAGGTTTGATGAACTAAATGCATTTGTGCCTTTATAATATTTCAACTTATAAAGGGTTTATTGAATCTGAGCACCATACTAAGTTGAAGAGTGCCTGCCCTGAATGATTAAAGATAGGGCTTGCATTTCAGCAAGAAATAGAAACCCCAACTCCCAAGGACTAGAGATGTTCCAAAAGTTACACTACAAAAGCACTCCTGAAGACCACCCTTGGCTTGAAGCCTGCTGGATGTCAACTTTTCCATACATTTCAGAGATTCTATTTTCTTTGAGAAGTCATTCTGCCCATGTCTTTATCTTTCAGCATTTGGAATACATTCTGCCTTGTGGGAAGTTAGGCATGTATGTGTGATGGGGTGGTGGTCGTGGTGGGTATTGACAGATCTCAAAATGGCATTGAAGAATGCTCTAAATTAGTATCTTTGGGAGAGAAAATACTTGCAGAATTTCACAGGGAAAGGCAACAGGAGATTCATAGGACCATAATTCCAGCCTTTTAAACATATCACTAATATATGATATATTAGATAGAGGTAGAGCAGTTGAGTTCTTGTCTAGCATGCATAGATACCTGGGCTTCACCCCCAGCATTGCAAAAAAGAGATCAGTAAAATACAGAAGGCAAAAGCATTCTATTCTTAAGTAGTAAGTGCTCTGAAGCCCCACAACTGTTCATAAAATCTTTTCTGCATAGGTCATCATCTGTGTGTCTGTCCCCATGTCTGTCCCTGTCCATCCATGTGTACGCACAGGCATCACCCACTCTTCTTGTCTGAGACAGAGTCTTTCATCACCATGACACTATCCAGGTAGGCTACGTTGGACAGATGGCCAATGATACTCGGGGATCTACCTGCCTCTGCCTCCCCAGGGCTGGCTGGGATTTTGCCAGACTTTTGTATGTGGTTGACGACAGAACTCAGGTCCTCATTCCTGTAACTCCCCAGCCCTGTTTCCCATATTAAAAAAAAAACTGTATGTGAATATATTTAAAGTATGTGTGCATTTTGTTTAAGATGAGTTTCGCTATATAGCTCAGTCTAGCTTAGATTTCTCTGTCCTCCTGCTTCTACTTTCTGTGCTGTAATTAGTGTGCACCATCACACTCATCTCCTTTGCTACCACTGTTAACTCTTTTATTTCTAACACGACTAACCTCAAGTCTTCTACTCAATTCAGTCTCTGTTCTCTTCCTTCCTCATTATACTCATTTACACTTTTTCCTTTATGAATATTTGAGAGACAATGTCAAAAATTTATCATTTCAGACCAATTACTTCTAACTAGGTATTTCAGATCCTATTACCATTACAGGGAACTAGGGAGCCTAATTCTTCAGGTCTTCAAGATTGGTTTTTGCCACAGAACTAGTCTGAGACCAGCATATCTCAAACACAACAAAGTTAAATAAACAACTCTCCCACCCCACTCCTCTCAGTGTATCCCCCCACCAGAAACCCAGCCAAGGCCTTTTACGTGCAACACAGTTACTCTATTATTGAGGGACATTCTCTAATGTGCATTTTGTTTTGTATGATCACAAGACAATCGGAGCTACCCTGAACATTACCTAGCCTACTTTGGAGGTGCTGTGTTGACACCAGTCCTGGGGAGACATGAAATCCAGATAGGGAACCAACAACAAAAAAAAAAGTAAGGAAGGATACTACCAAATTCCATACTAGTGAACCAATGAGTTTTATTGGGATTACTTAGAAGAATATGGGTGAAGGTCTACTTACAGGAACAGAAATGACTAAGCACAGCTGCATCACTAAAAGCGCACCCCAGTATAAGTGACAGCTCGTGAAAACTGGAAACCTGGAGCACACAGCACACACAAACTACAGGCAGCTGAGCAGGTTAAAGGTTGTCTGTCTCTTCCAAGACAGAGACCCACATGGGAGCATTGGACTGAGCTCCCAAGGTCCAGTTGAAGAGCAGAAGGAGGGAGAATATGAGCAAGGAAGTCAGGACCAGGAGGGGTGTGTCCACCCACTGAAATAGTGTTCCTGATCTAATGGGAGCTCACCAAAGCCAGCTGGACTGGGACTGAATGAGCATGGGATCAAACTGGACCCTCTGAATGGGGCTCACAATTGGGGCAGACTGAGAAGCCAATGATAATGGCACTGGGATTTGTCTGTACTGCATGTACTGGCTTTTTGGGATCCTAGTCTATTTGGATGCACACCTTCCTAGGCCTGAATGGAGGGGGGAGGGCCTTGGTCTTCCCTTAGGGCAGGGCACCCTGCCCTCTTATAAGGAGGGAGGGGGAGGGAGGGAGCGGAGTGGGGAAGTGGGAGGAGGGGAGGAAGTGGAAATTTTGAATGGTATTATTTATAGAGCAATAAAAATAAGTTTAAAAAAAAGTTGTCTCTTCCAGGCAGCTTGGCTGGTCTCTATTCCAGGGGGTTCACCTGCTCTGAGACTCTTCTAGGCTTATCTGAAAGTGACTTTCAGTGTCCCTTACTGCTTACATAGGCTTGGGGGGAGTCGGTGTTGCTAAAGCCTGTGAGTTGTTTATTTTATGGTCTTAAAGAGGTTCCCAGCAAGATGGAGTGTTTCACTTCCTCTGAGAATATCCTGTATCTTGAGGAGCTTCCAACCAAGACGAAAGGTTTATCTCAGAAGAAATCGCCACACAACATATTGTTACACCCTGAAGAATATATAACTTACCTTCTTTTTGAATGCCTTTTCCTTGAACATATATCACAAGCCATCAGTTGCTATTAAGAACTTTAAATTCACATCCACAATAATGAAACATTACTCAGAAAAGCTACCCTGGGTGGTATCTCGAGAGATCAAGAAATTGTATCAAGAACTGACTCTGTGAGTGGCTGTCACGGTTTGGATAGGTTCTGAAGACTTAGGTATGCAACATTGTGCAGATGTAGGCTTGGCAGAATAGCTACATCATTAGGGTTAACCCCTCAGCAATGAGGTAATCTGCTGATAGATTCCAAAATTGATGGTACTATTAGAAGATGGTGGAAATTTTAAGAGGTATGGTTTAGCAAGAGGAAGGATGTCACTAGGAGACTGTCACTGAAGGATACACCTTGTCCCTCAGGACCTAGGATCCCACTCTCTCCTGGCCACCAAGTGGTGGGCAGCTCTGCTCCTCCACACCCTTCCACCAATGCTTTGCCCACCTCAGCCCAAAACAACTGACCAAACAACCACAAACTAAGATCTCTGAACCTATGGGCCTAAATAAACCCCCTTGCCCTCCCCCATTTTGGTGTGCGTGTGTACGTGTGTGTGTGTATCTGTGTGTATGTATGTGTGAGTACGTGCACATGGAGAATATAGGTTGACAATCAGGGTCTTCCTCGCTCTCTTACTATTTGAGGCAGGATTGCTCACTGAATCTGGATACTGCCAATTTGACTAGACCGGCCAGCAAGGCCCAGGAGTACTCCAGCCTGCACTCCTATAGGACTCAGATTACAAGTATGTACCATCATGTCTGGCTTTTACATGGATGTTGGGAATCAAACTCAGGTCTTCATCCTTAAGCAGCAAGCACTTTACTGACTGAGTCATCCTCCTACCCCCATTGAGTCTTCTCTTTTGTAAAGGATTTTTGTCTGTGTTACTTTGCCACAGCGATGGAAAATGACATTTAAAGAGAATAAGCAGAAAGCTCTGGAATTTGATTTCTGTCCCTACAAAAAGTCAGGGCAACTGGTAATGTAGTTTAACTTATCTGAACTCAAGAGAAGGAAAGTAACAGCTGATTTTACAGCCTTTGAGTTCAGAGAGGTGGTTCCAAACTCAAGGTAATTATCTTCCCCCTCCCCGAGGAAGCATTATATAATGTCTGGAAAGATTTTTGTCATATGAAAGGAAGCACAGTGGCACAGTGCTTATGAAATTGTTCTGGGGGGCATTATTTTGCATGAGGAACGTGTTGTAGGACATTTTACAACACTCCTGATCTTTTTTCATTAAGTACCCTTCCCTGAATCATGACCCCCAACTTATCTCTAGATACTACCAAAAGTCCTCCAGGAAGCAAAACATCCCCGAGAAGAGACCAGACCAGTTTACAGGTCTTGGAGAATGGTCGAAAAAGTTGACCCCTCATTTTGTAGGGAATTAGAAGGGCTGACCTAGATCTTAATTATAGCTCCTTATTTTGCCTAGTAGACCTGAGTCACTGAAATGAAGAAGGTATAGATGAACCATTTTTAGTTCAATATTTTCTGAGTCTCAGCAGCTTGCAACACAGGAAACAGTAAAAGAGACCCTGTTTCAAATGAGGTGGAAGGTGAAGACCCACAACCACATGTCTTCTTTAACCTTAATTTGTGGTGGGGTATTATTTTAAATGAATCAGAATATGAAACTCCGTTTTATTTCACCCATTCATAGTCTTCCAATATTTTTGCCAAAATGTCAGCTGTGGGTACAGGAATGACCAATCTACTGTGTTTTTTAGTGGTGTAGCTCCTAACAGTCCAATTCAGGATGTTGGTCCACTTTAAAGAGAAATATGAATTAGATGTTTTAAAGCTATGCTGGTTTGCATGGGATGTGTTAATCATCAACAGCTGCTAAGGGCCAAGTCAGGACTCCTTTTCATCTCTGGTCTTTGAGCAGGCGCTCTGGAAAGCACTGCTTCCCATGTCAAGGCTCCATACTTAAAAATCTAAACAAGACTAGCATTTGGGCAAAGATGTACTCATATGTGGAACACGGTCATTTGTCTCCTCCTGTCTCCAAACACACCACACATCACATTGATTTAACCAGATTACAAGTGGAAAATGTTTCCTATTTGAGTTTCTAAACTCTTCCATGCTCCCTATAGTAGCTTGGAAGAGCTGATACATATACAAATTTGAAACCACCACCATCATCAGTCACACAGGACTAGGAATTACAAGACCCAGCTGGCAGAGACCACCTTACAGCCTCTGAGATGGCTCTACAAGCTGGAGTCCTGTCCTTCTTGGGCAGATCAAAAGTCCCCATGCTGCTAGCAGTACTTGCTCTGCCAGATAAGTTCTAAATCATCTTTTCTCCAAAAGGAAAGAACAGTATGGGAGCACAAAGGAGAAAGGAGACTGTCTTAGGGACAGGTCACTGGCTTTCTTTGACCTGGCTCAAAAAGCCTGAGACTCAGGCCTACAATGTCTTTATTTGACTGTAATGTGTAGAAAGCTTTCTAACTCTAGGCCCCCTTATTCGGAGATGGCAGAATGCAAGGATAAAATGAAGTTTTCAAACCTCAAAGAGTTTCAACTTAGAACTCCTGAAAGGACTTGCTTACTACTTACTACCTCCCTATCTGTGGGTCCCTGCATGCTGATATAGTTAACTACAGATCAAAATTATTACAGAAGTGTCTGCTAGGCATATACATTCTCAAATATTCCCATAAACACTACCATTAACAACTCTGCATAGCACTTTTCAATAAGACAGTACTAGGAATTGTTAAGGCATCTAGAAAGGAATTAAATTCTACAGGCAGATGTGCATGGGTTATATGAAGACACCACATCACTTCACATACAGATCTCACACACCTGTGGCTGTGGTGTCCATGGAGTGGGTCCTAAAGCCAGCAGGCACCACAGGAGAAGATAAATGTCAACTGTCAAATTTGGAAGGCTGAGTTTGTGAAGAGATAAAGCAGCTTACAAATAGTTCAAGACAAAAAAAAAAAAAAACAGGGTCTAAGTGTGTGGCTAGCAAATGAGAAGTGCTGAGATTCATCCACAGCAACAAGAAAAGAAAGGGGAGAGGAGAAAGCCTGTTCTGAACAAGAAACAAACCTGGAGGTGGGGGGTGGGGTGATCAGAAGGAAAAGAGAAAGGAAGAGGGATAGCAGAAGAAGGGAGGAGAGAAAACACACTAGGGCAGTACTAGAAATTGATTTAAAGAGAAATATATTTTACATCTAGATAAAAGAGTAAAAATGATTTAAAACAACCATTCACCTTGTCAGTAGTCCCCTATCTTCCTTAAATTGTAGCTGGCTCTGGGGCAGGGGGCCTCATAGAAGATAAAGTAAGATTCCTGTGAACAAAACAGATTCCTGAGGTCAAAATTGCTATCAGTTCTGGTTAGGGAATCTTCTGGGTCCATCCCAGCAGGCAGATGCTAGGCCATGATCTTATCTATCACTTTTATCCCCAAAATTTCCCTACCAACAGACAGACAGACACATACATACATCAAAAAGCAGATGGAAATGTCAGGCAAACATGAACAGAAAAAATGTGGCCTATATATCTAACAGCAGAAGAGCAGTGTGAAATAAAGAAAAATGAGGTTTAAACAATGACTGCAATAAGGATGAACCCCCATACAGCAATGAATGAAGTCTGATATAAAGAGACAGAACTGCAGGATTCTCCTTCTATGCAGTCCCTGAAGTAGAAAAACATGGGGACAAAAGAAGTGTAGAAGTTGGCAGGGGTGGGGCAATGGGGTGAGGTGTAACTGCCACTGACTGGGAGAACTATTTTCAGAGAATGAACTATTGCTATAAGCTAATGTAAGCATGACTGCACATTTTTTAAATATATGTTACATGTTAAGTGGATGGACTGTACAGCTCAAGTGAATTACATTTCTCAATTAACATAATTTCTCTTGATGTCGGTGTGGTTTACATCCCTTCTGCTCCCAAAGTGGGTACCTCACTCAGTTCTTGGCCTGGGCTTCACAAATAAGCAGTCTATTGTTCCCTCCATGTTTACCAGGCCAGGGTCTTGGCCCTCCCCAAGGTGAAATTCCACCTGACAAACCTTACAGAAACATGGAGCCAGTAGAGATACTGCAGGACATCTGTACTTATATGAGCATTCCTGGCATTTGGCAGAGCACCCTCTGTCCTTGAAGTCTGTCTGTCTAAACAGGAGGGTGTTTAGAAGCCTCCAGAGACTCTGCCCATCAGATGCCTGCAGCACCTCTAAGATGTGACAACCACAAGTATTTGTAGGCCTTGCCAAGATTCTGCTGAAAGACACAATGTCCTTCACTTGTGCCACCCTCCTAAGAAGCCTCACAGTGTACAGGCCAAAGTCCTACTATTCTGCACCATCTGAAACAAAGTGCAAACTAATGTCCTACTTATTTTTATGTATCTATCTATCCATTCATTCATTCATTCATTTTTGAATAAACTTTTACTGGAAAGAAGGGCCCTAAACCGTGTAATTTAAAGGATATGCATTTTTTTTCAAAACTTAGTATTTCTTATTCCATAATATCTGTCTGACAACCTATGTTTTTCTTTTATTGAAAATAGATTCCTTTATTACATAATATATCCTGATTATAGTTTCCCCTCTCTCTACTCCTCCCAGTTCCTCCCAACCTCCCCTCCCCTCTGGATCCACTCCCTTTCTGCCTCTCATTAGTAAAGAACAGACTTCTAAGAGATAACAACAAAGCACAACAAAATAAAATATAATAAGATAAAGCAAAAACTATCATATTGGAGTTGGACATGACAACCCAACAGGAGGAAAAGAGTATCAAGAACAGGCACAAGAGTCAGAGACCCACTCATTCTCATAGTCAGGAGTCCCTTAAAAATGTCAAGCTGAAAGCTGTAACATCTACACAGAGAACTTTGATGCAGGCCAGTGTAGGCCTTTGCAGTTTCAGTCTCTAGAAGCACTTGCTTAGTTGTTTCAGAGGACCTTGTTCTCCTGGTGTCTTCCACCCCTCTGGTTCTTACAAACTCTGCAGGATTCCCTGAGCTGTGTCACTCACCTATTTTTTAAGACAGTGTCTCCAATAACCCTGACCAGCCTCACTCACTCTATATCTGAGGCTGGTTTTGAATTACTGTTTCTCTGTCTCCACCTCCTCAAGAGCTGGAACTAAGACATATGGCACCAAGCCCAGGCTTCTGTTCCCTTTTTATTCAAGAAACACAATAAATCATCCACATACAGACCATAAGAAGAGAATGTACAGATAGACAAGGAAATTGGATACACTCAGATGAACTTTGGAGAAGGTAAAATGAAATTGCTTTTGAACAAATACAGCATATGAAAGGGGTTTTAAAAGTTTTAGTTCAGTTATGGGCAATTTCTAAACACCTGGATGTTGCAACTGTTCTTTATGGTTCTTAATTTCTCAAAGTGGGAACAGCTAAAACAACACAAACACTCACTCACAGATAGGATAAAGGACCGGAAAGATAGCTAGTTCAGTGGTTAACAGCATACTACCACAAAGGACCTATGTTCAATTCCCTTAACCCACAAAAGGTGCCCCTCACAATAGCCTATAACTCCAGCTCCAGAGGATCCAATGCCCTCCTCTGGCCTCCACAGGCAGCAGCACACACATGCACATAAACAGACACTAACACACAGGTAAGACTCATATATAACATAAATTTGCTTTTTTTAAGGATAGGGTTAAGGAGAGCAGAAGGATGGGAATGTGCTGATTGCACATGTGTGTGGAGCTATGTGTTTATAAAGACCAGAGGAAGATTGCAGGAGGAGGATGCGGGTGTGGTGAATGCACACGTGTGTGGAGCTATGTGTTCACAAAGACCGAAGGAAGACACCAGGTGACCTGTTTTATCATTCTGCACTTTATTCCCTTGAGACTGAAAGTCTCAGTGAACCTAGAGCTAGGATGGCAGTCAGCAATACCCAATCTTCCTGTCTCTAACTTCCACAGACCAGGCAGGGTACAGGCATGGAAAGTCATGCCTAGCTTTTTACATGGGTGCTAGAATCAGAAGTCAATGAATGTTCATGCTTGTACATCAACCAAGCATAATTATCCATCTCCCCAGAACTTAAAGAGGGTTCTTACAGTTTTAATTTTAATTTTACTTATTTATTTTGTGAGGGAGGAGGGACTATGCATGTGTGAATGAAAGAACAACTTTTAGGAGTACATTCTCTCCTTCCACCACGTGGGTCCCAGAACTCAGGTCTTCATGTTTGGCAATAGGTGCCATTACCCAGTGAGCCATCTCTCTAAACATTAGACAGGCCCTAAGGGCTCTCAGCACACATCAAAACTACAAACACGAGTGAGAAGAGTCTATCTAGCTCAACTGGTAAAGTTCTTGCCTTGTAAGCATGACGACCCACGTTCCATCCTCAGCATCCACTTGGAAATCTCCAGGCCAATGAGACCTTGTCATCATTTCTGAGCAAGTTTATCCTCTGGCCTCAAAATGTACATGCACATGAGTACCCGCACACACATGAACATGCACACATACACCCCAAATTTTTAAAAAAGGAAACATATGGCATATGAATCTTCTTAAAGCATTCCCTAATGATTGTATCTCCTTCAGGAATTACCTCCCTAGTCCTTTTCTTCATCAAGGTGGTTGAAGACCATTCCAAATCCAGGATGAAAGAGGTACTTCTGTGCCTGCGACATGCTCAAATGATCAGGCTAGTGTTCTAGGAAATCACCTACCTATTAAATAGCAGGCAACTCATACCATGTGCTATAGCTCTTTGCTACTACGCAGCATACCCAGTGAAAGGGTTTTTTCAGCATCAACACACAAAGACTCCTGACACACAACATGCAGCTGGACTCCCCAACACAGACGTTGGACTTTTACACTGTAAAGGAAAAAGACACCTGCATCTCAGTCACTGATCCCTGATCTTTTCTTCCCTAAGTACTCTTAAAGAGAAAATAGAGCAGGCTTTGGATCCCTTCCTTGCATGCAGAAACAATCTGTGGTGCCCAACAAACTGACTCTGTCCTGATATTTGGCATTCGGAGAATAACACTTGATTAAAATGTTGTGGCTTGCTATTCCAGTCAACTACATTTTAATTATTAAAAAAGTCAAATTTGCCAGGTGGTGGTGGTGCACGCCTTTAATCCAGCACTTGGGAGGTAGAGGCAGGAGGATCTTTGTGAGTTCAAGGTCAGCCTGGACTACTGAGTGAGTTCCAGAACAGCTAGGAGGGATACACAGAGAAACCCTGTCTAAAAAAAACAAGAGTCAAATCCTTGTTTTTGAAAGAGTATCTACACCTGTAAGCAACACATAATGCCACTGGCTTTTGCTTCATGGAACTGCATATCCAATAATGCCCACATCTCCTGGGAACTTGTGGTTTTCCAGAACGCTTATTTTCTGAATGATTTCAGTTTCAATTCTCGCATAACCATCTTACTACCTGGCTGACATAATTGTCAAATGCTACTTTTCAGTTTCTGCCAAGCAGTACATGAACAGGCTTCATTTCTAAGTAGTGCAGTTTCTTCTAGTATGATAATTATTATCAGTGTTGTTCGTTTGGCAAGCTGATCTGCCTTCGTCAGGGGGAGAAACACTACAATAATGTGCAGTATCTCAAACAAATGGAAAAATCAGTCTGACAATGCCAGCAGCATTCTCCATGCCAAGACCAGCCCTGTCTTCTGCCACAGGAGTCCCAGTTGTACTGATGCACAGGGAATCACTTGTTTTATTACAGTGCCTAGTTCTACACGGCATTAACACAGCACTGTTTTAGCCCTCTGTGGATCTGTGCTCCCTTCTGTCTGTGCCAGCTTGGCACAATTGAGAAAGTCAATCCCAACACCTAGACCTGCACGTATTACTAATGACCATACCTACAATTTTGTCTCTCCAGAGACCAAAGCTTCCTCCAGGGTATGTGACCGACAGTGGATAGGGATTATCCAATAGGAATTTTAAAAATTCTCTTGTAGCTTTTAACAAATAAGTCAAAATCTTTTTGTCATGATCCAATTGTCTAGTCGGAGGTTGCCCAGACTGCTATACCAAATTGACTTTCCAGTTGCTGTCTAAGCGATGTTTGTTAAAGACAAGGACAAAGAGGTACTGCTCAGCTATCCCTCTTTACCTCGCCATGGTAATGCTGCAACACAGGGCCTGTGCACTCTAAAGCAAATTGCAGGGGCAGGGCCTAGGGGCTTGTTCTATCTTTGCCTTTAATGCTTACTGGTAGTTTTAAAAATCTTTATGTATGTGTAGTGTACATGCATGTGGGTATGCATGCCAACCTGTCGGGGGTGCATGTGCACATGTACGGTGATGAATGTGGAGACCAGAGGTTGGCACTGGATGTCTTTCTCAATGGCACTCCTCCTTATTGAGGCAGTGTCTATCAGCTGAACCCAGAGCTCTGAAATATAGCCTGGTTTAGCTAGCCAATTTGCTTTGAGGATGCCATTTCTTCTTTCTGATAGCTAAAATCACAGGTGGGCTGCTTTTATAACCACCCAGTATTTATGATTATTATGGTTATGTGGAATCAAATACTAACCCTCACATTTGTACAAAGGCTTTATACACTGAGTCATGTCCCAGTCTTCTTTGTTTTCTTTGGGGGCAGGTATTCATGTAGCTTATGCTGTCTCGTAATTTGTCATGTGGGCAAGGAATGGCCTCCTGCCTCCAACTCCCAAGTGATGGGAATACATGTTAGGATTCTAAGTATGTACCCCACACCCAGCTTTATGAGGGCCTGAGGACTGAACTCAGGGTTTTGTGAATGCTAGGCAAACATTCTACCAATCAGCCCCCTCACACACATACACATTCCTTAACAACAGGCAATTAATTATACAACATCAAATCTATAGTTTACACTTAGCATAAATCAGAACAGCAAAGGAAAGATAGCCTGGGAAACCACATGACAGTCAGATGCCTGGCTTCCTATCTGAGCCCTAGCATTACCAGTCTACCTGTGCATGCTGCCAGAGTTCTGACCTCATTCAGAGTCCCTCGACTCCTTGCTTATAATAAACAGGAGTTGGCTGCATATACATATCTTATTGTAGGGATCCTGCCCAGTCTGTTCAGCATGAAGCAGTTTCTCCGAGTGGCAATGTAAGATGGTGTATCCCCACCTTCTGTGTGTACTGCATGCCAATAGCATTGGGAAAATACTCCAATGTCCATATGTTAATAAAGTCTTGCTCCCTAGGGCAAAACTACCAGGAAGTAGTGGAACCTTTAAAACACAGACGTGTACAGGAGCAACTTAAGTCACTGAGGGGTGGTGCCTGTGCAGGAGATAAAAAGACATTGGCCCCTCCTCTTCTACTCTACTTCCCAGACAGCACAGGTATCTTTGTTACTCAAGCTTGATGAGCCAAGTTTCATCTCTAGAGCCCACAGTGGAGGAAGAAAACAAACTACAAAAGTTGTCCTCAGGGCCAGGCAGTGGTGGCGCATGCCTTTAATCCCAGCACTCGGGAGGCAGAGGCAGGCGGATCTCTGTGAGTTCGAGACCAGCATGGTCTACAAGAGCTAGTTCCAGGACAGGCTCCAAAACCACAGAGAAACCCTGTCTCGAAAAATTAAAAAAAAAAAAAAAAAGAATGTTGTCCTCTAACTTCTACATGAAGGTCGTAGCATAAATGCACTAACAATCACACACTTATACAATAATAGTCTATAATATTTTTTAACAACCTAACTGCTAATTTTTTACAACCTAACTGCTCAATATTAGGCGAGCTCATGATTTTAAAAATCAGTTTTAAAAATAAGCAGAAAGCCAAAAGAGAAGGTATTTGTCACTCTAACTTTATATAATTTAAATGCAATTACTTCAAAGTATGAACATGGTAAATACTGAGCCAGGTCTAAAATGATGGCTTTGGGGAAAAGAAGAGGGCTGGAGTCCCCACTCTTTCAGGCATACTGTCTGGGCCTGCAGAAATGAATCTCTTCATCTTACCACGTGAATCAGTCTTCTCTAATGGATGCCATCCCAGTTTGCTCTCCTGGAGTGCATAGCACCTGAATAAACTCTGAGACAAAACACCAAGCACATGAACAGACAGAGACTCATCAGTGACACAGACCATATTCTTGTACAGTTAACTGTCACTCAGGCCATCTTATTGCATTCTAACTGGGTAAGCACCTTCTAAATCCAAGCTGTTACCTTCCAGAGATGAAAACAGCTCCCATAAGCTACTCTTTAGGAAGAAAAGAGGGGGCAGGGGCAAGACCTGCAATAGGTTTGAAGCTGTAATTATCTCAAAATCTTTGCATACTTCATTTATGATGTTCTGTTTTGGGTGACAAAAACAAACAAACAAACAAACAAACAAAACCCTCTATCATTCTCTACCTTGTCTTTTGACAAGGCATCTCACTAAACCTGGAGCTTACCAATTTGTTAGCTAGACTAGCTTGCTGGCAAGTGGGATTTGGTACAATGGTACCTGGGACACTACTGTAGTGAAGGTTAGTAATGTTAGTAGAGGAGGATAGTGTTCAGTTGTTTTTCCGGGGTAACAAGAATGCAACACACAGCACGTTTTTGCCTTTCCAACATCAAACCTTTCCAGGCAAAGTTCCTCTGTCTGCGAATCCATTATTTAGATGAAACCTTCCTAGCTGGACTCACCAGAAAATGTGTGATTATTTTTAGGCCCTTCTAAAAGCATAAAACAGGCTGTCATGCTGGAAGTAACTCCATAGCAATGTACCCCACTACTTGTTGCCTGCAACGCTGTCTTTCCAGGAAGTTGTGAGCCCTATAAATAATGATATGGACTTCATTTAATAAAATGCATCAGAAGGGAACACAATCTCTTTTATCTCCTGGGCATCCTGGGCCTTCACCTAAGTTACAGGAGAAAAGAGATTGGAAAGAGGCTTTCTTCAGCACTCAGAGATTAAACACAACTGAGAAATTGCTTTTGGTATGGGAATTCCAGAGTCATCTTGAGAATACAAAATACCTGGGACAGCTCACACACAGATTTTTGATTCTTATACAAGATGAAGGTATCACACCAGTTCCTCTTTACTAAAAAAGAAACCAATTCAACTCCATAGTACCAAAAAGGACAAGACATATCAGACAAGGTATACACAGCATGTTGTGATGTGGTCTTTGGCCAATTAGGTCAGTCCAGGGCTCACTGAGACAGCTAAGAGTTTTGTATATGGAGAAGGAAAGGTATGTGTCAAAGCATAACCTCAGGTGACATTCCTAAGGATGGCTATCCAGCTTGTTTATTAAGACAGGACCCAAGTAGGTCAGCTTGGCTGTCCAGCAAGCCACAGGTCCACTGGTCTCTACTGCTGGGACAAGCTCACACTACAATTAATGTCTGAGTTTTGGGGGGTTTTGTTTTTGCTTTTTAATGTGGGTTAACTCAGGTTTTCATGTCCATACACTAAATACCTTACTGACTGACCCATCTCCTCAGCCCTACCAGAATTTATTTATAATTCACCAACTAGCCTCAACTGCAAAGCCATAAATCTATCCATTCCCTCCTTATCTGAATGTCACACAAGATTAATATTATTCCCCCCACTCATTGAAAAAGACAAATATCCACAGAGTGCAAAGTAACAAATATCCATGTAAATAAATCTGCAAAAAGATCCAGTCAAAAAGTGACACGTGCAGGTAAAACATGCTATTTTGAACACATATATACTATAAATTAAGCATTATTCGTATGAAAAAGAAAGTGTCTTTAAAGTGGATGTAAAGAAGCTTACACAGCAGTAAATACCATCCTTCCATTGTCGTCAAATATCTTGCCTTTAATTCAGGTTCTTAGACAAAACCATGAAAGCAGCCCATGATGTTTTCAAAAATATAAATTAAATTCTTAGCCATATTTAAAATTAGTGATATAAAATAAAATAAATAACTATGCATCCCAGTAGATAACCCAGAAAACCTGGCTGTGAGGATATATGCCCCCTACAAATGAAAATTTCTCTTTAGTTTTTCAAAGGAGGAAAGGGACTTCAAAGCTGTATTTTATTTAGTTTACAACAACTAAATTATATATATATATATATACACACACATATGTATGTATATAATTATAGTTAATAACTGTAACAGAAGGCAAGAATGTGCTTGAAAATGCCAGCAGAGCACTCAGAGATAACATAAAGGACATTATCTCCACAAAATATTACAGATCATCTTACTTTTTTTTGAATACTGCTAAGTTTTTTTATTTAATTTATTTATTAAAGATTTCTGTCTCTTCCCTGCCACCGCCTCCCATTTCCCTCCCCCTCCCCCAATTAAGTCCGCCCCCCCTCCTCAGCCCGAAAAGCAATCAGGGTTCCCTGCCCTGTGGGAAGTCCAAGGACCACCCACCTCCATCCAGGTCTAGTAAGGTGAGCATCCAAACTGCCTAGGCTCCCACAAAGCCAGTACGTGCAGTAAGATCAGAAACCCATTGCCATTATTCTTGAGTTCTCAGTAGTCCTCACTGTCCGCTATGTTCAGAGAGTTCGGTTTTACCCCAGGCTTTTCCAGACCCAGGCCAGCTGGCCTTGGTGAGTTCCCAGTAGAACATCCCCCATTGTCTCAGTGTGTGGGTGCACCCCTTGCGGTCCTGGGTTCCTTGCTTGTGCTCTCTCTCCTTCTGCTCCTGATTTGGACCTTGAGATTTAGATCATCTTACTTTTTAAAAATGTATATGTGCACACGCTTCCATGTGTGTGCCAATATATGTGTTTGTGAGTATCTCTGTGTGTATGTGTAATGGATAGGTGTCAGCTGTCTTCCTGGATCACTCCCCACTTTATTTACTGAGACAAAGTCTCTCACTGAAACTGAAGCTTGCCAATTTGGGTATTCTAGCAAACTAGCTTTCCATGGGAATCCCATCTGTGTCTCCCAAACCCCAGGGTGACAGGCGGGCCGTTGTACAGTAGCTATTTTGTATGAGGTGATGATTATCCAAAGTCTAGTCCTCATGTATGCACATGTGCTTTATCCCCTGAGCCATCTCCCCAGCACCTGCAGCTTACTTTCCTTATTTCAAAGAGCCTCACACTTGCTTCCTATGTATTCTCCATTCTCAACCAAGAGTCAGATGAAACCTAGGCTACCACAAACTAATATACTAAAATCCCTGCTGTTATCTGTGAAGCAGGTTATTCTCTGTGTGTATTCCTCTGTGTGTGTGCGCGTGTGTGCACACAATGTGAACATGCCTGTGTAGGCCAAAGGTAGATAGGTGTTGGGCATGCTCCTCCAGCACACTCCACTTTCTTTAACAGGGTCTCTTTTTGAACCTGGATTTCACCACTGGCTAGCGTTGCTGGCCCATGAGCTCTAGGCATCCTAGTCTCTCCCTCCCCCAGCATTGGTATTACAGGTCCACTCTGCCTCATGAAGCTTTTCAAAAACAGGTGCTAGGAATAAAGCATGCATAGCAAGCACTTTTCTAGCTGTACCATCTCCCCAGCCTGGGAGAGGAGGTATCCTGTGCTGGGCAAAGGAACAGTGAATGAAGATCGGGAGATGCTCTACAGGTTCATACCAAAATAGCAAAGAAGTCTGTCTCAATTATTCCATGTACATAAAGTGAAACCTTTGGCCAATAAACATAATACCCCTGGAATTACAGATTCTGATAACAAGCTGGAATTGAGTCAGATGCAAATACAGAGCTGGGATTCCAGTCAGATGCAACCTGCTAAGAAGTAGATACCACATTTCAGACTAATCAAGAACCCTTTCACATGAAGACGAAACCTCATCACCCTGATTGCAGGAGTCATGCAACTCATCCACACAGAGCCAAAGTCTACAGCTCTTCATGGAAGTAACCTTATATGGGGTGGGAAAGAGGAATGTCTGAATTAGGGTTAGAGTAAAGGAAGACAGGCAGGGGACTGCTACTCAGTCCTGAAAAGAGGGTCCTAGCAAACATCTTGTGATGGGAGGGCAGCAGATGAGATCATGTTTGCTCTATAACAACAAAAAGAACCATTAGAGAAGCTTTTACTGCTTTTATTCTTCTGTTGTTCTTTCCTTTGGAAGCTGGAAGGCATAAAACGGTAGAAGTTGTCCCAAAACAGTAGCAGAGAATTTTGAAAATGAATTATGAAAGAAGCCTTTGAGAAAAGCAGTCTAGAATTTTCCATGAGAGTACATGTCCCACCTCAAATTCCTGTCATAACATGTAACAGATCTATCTTTGAAGTAAGTCTTCGCACAAATGGCCTGATTTTAAATGGGCAATAGACTTTAGTAGGCATTCTCAAAAGAAGATAGAAAAATGGACACACACAGGAAAAGACTTTCTGACAGAACACCGTTAGCACAGCCACTAAGATCAATTCACAAATGGGACCTCATGAAACTGAGAAGCTTCTACACAACAAAGGACTCTGCCATGCAAAATGGTAGCCTAAAGAATGGGAAAAGGTTTTTACCAACTACACATCCAATAGAGGACTAATATACAAAATGGACAAAGAACTAGATATCAAAAAAACCAATTAAAAACTAGGATACATGAATAAACACAGAATTCTCAATATAGGAAACTCAAATGGCTGAGAAACACTTAAAGAAATGTTCAACATCCTTAGTCATCAGGGAAATGCAAATTAAAACAACTATGAGATTCCCTTCTACACCTGTCAGAATGACTAAGATCAATAAAACAAGTAGGAGCTCATGCTCGTGAAGATGTGGATTAGGAGGAACACTCCTCCATTGCTGTAAAGTCAGCCCCTATGGAGATTAATGTGATGGTTCCTCAGGAAGATGAAAATTCATCTAACTCAAGATTCAGCTAAACCAGTCTTGGGCATATAGCCAAAGGATTCTTCATTTTACCATAGAGACACATGCTCAACTATGCTCGCTGCTGCTTCATTCATAATATCCAGATAAAGGAAATAACCTACATGTCACAAGGAAATAACCTACATGTCCCTCAACAGAAGAATGGATAGAGAAAATGTGGTACAATTACAGGATGGAGTATTACACAGCCATTAAAAATGAAGATGAAATTCACACATAAACACATGGAGCTTGGGGGAAAATCATCCTGAGTGACGTAACACAGACCCCAAAGGACAAAAATGCTATGTATTCATTTATATGTGAATGTTAGCTCTTAAGTCTTCAATAAGTAAGCTACAATCCATAGGCCCACAACGGTTAGTTTTAAGAATAAAGGACTAGAAGGGAGGGATTAATTTCCCTAGGAAAGGGAAATAGGATAGTTATGAATAAATGGGGGCAGAGTGTAGAAGGGGAATGTCAAATGGGGAAGAGAGAGGAGGGGACAAAGGAGGGAATATGGGGAGGGATAGCTTAAACTAATGGCCATTTGGGGGTTCATATGGAAACCTAATACAGTAAAAGCTTCTTAAAATATGTATGTATGTGAAAGTAATCTAAATGGAATCACAAAATAACGAGAGAGACAAAATCCCAACTAGACATTTCTCATGCCAAATGAAACCTCTATGCCAGTAATGGATAATGTCTAACATAGTTGTTAGCCAATGAGGCTCCATGGACACCCCACACAATGCAGGCAATTGCCAAGGCTGTTGGTTGCTTTCCACAGACTGATGCAAAAGCCCTGTTGTTGAAGACAGCACCTACATAACTCACTGGACATGGAGAAGTCCAGCTGGTGTACACCTAGGGCCTTCACCTCTACTGACTAATGTCCATGTTACTGGAAGTTACTCTGCACACAACCAGAGGAGAAAGGTAAACACCAACCCAGGTACAAACCCTTTGATCTACAGTAGTGACTTGCCTGCAAGATACTCTGGTGTACTGGTAATGAAAAGCTGTGGGAGTAACCAACCAATAACTAATCGAATTTAAGGTCCACACCATGAGATGGAACCTACATCCAATGCTGCTTGGGTGGCCAAGAACCTGAGACCAGGAACCTGGTGAAAAACCAAATGTTACTGTTCTGCTAAAGAAACATAACAGTGAAATGACTCCTAATGTATTCTGCTGAACACATACATCAGTGCCTTGCTCAGTCATCAACAGGCAATCTTCCTCCTGCAGCAGATGGGAACAAATACAGAGACCCATAGCCAGACATTATGCAGAGAGAGAGAGACCTTAGAATACTCAGCACTAAATGAGATGTCGCCATCAAATTCTTCCCCTCAGGGATCAGGGAATAGGTCGGAAAAGGAAGCAAAAAGACTGTAAGAACTAGTGGGGAGGAAGACACCAAAAACAGTTTCTTCCAAACACTTAACAGGATCTACAGATATACAAACTCACAGAGTTTGAGCAGGTACTGAGCATACAGGGGTCTGCATCAGATGGCATCCTTAGAACTGAGAGAAGTGGATGGAAATCCCCAATCCCTAACCTAGAAGCTTTCTCCAATTGATAACTACTTGCAAAGGAAAATTAATTTTATTCAACTGCATCTCACTGAGTATATAAACCACACTGAAAGGCAAGTCCCATGCCTAGCAGTAGTTGGCCAATACAAAACAAATTCAATGGTATTTTTGGAGGTTCCCTGCTTGTATCATAATGCCTTGACTGGGCATTATCTTTTTCCTTCCTTACAAGTCTTTGAGTATATATTATGGTTTCCTGTGTTGTATTTTTATGGGATTTCAAACCAACACGTGTGTGTGAGAGCACGTGTGCACACGTGTTTAGGTGATTCTTGTACTTTTGTTTTGGCTCATTTTCTTTTCTCAGTCTGTTTCATACTACTCCAGTTTATTATTATTTTAGCTTATTTTATTATTATTTTTAAATGCCCACATGTATTCTAATAAGGAAAAAGGGTATGTATTTGGAGGGGAGGCTTTTAGTTCAACCTGAATGACCTAATATAGTATGGTGATTATTTTCCCAATGTACAGTTACACTGAGAGCATGCACATTAGGGGATCTAAGGACATGTCGCTTCTTCCTGAAGTACTGTATATTGTAAGAATCTGCTCCCTCTGTGTGTGTGCATTCACGTGTGCACGCGCATATTTCTCTGTCTCTCTCTTTCATAAATGCACACTCAAAAGTACATATACTGACAGATTGTCTTGTAGGACAATAGGACAATGTGACTACTACTAGAAAAGGTGAAGGACAGGAAATCACAGTAATATGTTTGTAACTCGCTGGTGAGTTTTCCCAGGTTTCAAAGTAAAAGGTTTTGAGCAGCATGGTGGTACATACCTGCACTCCAGAGGGTAAAGCATGAGTGTGAGTTAGAGGTCGGGCTGAGCAACACAGAGAGACCTTATGTCTTATTAGTAAGAAAAATAAAAAGGCTTGGAGAACACAGTTCATTGGTAGACTGCTGGCCAAGCATGTGCAATGTCCTGAGTGTGGTATCCATCACCACAGGAAGAGAAGAGAAAGTTTCCAAAATGACTGTATGGTGCATGAATGAGCAGATGACGGAATAGCATTTGAGTCTACTAAGAAATGAAACATCGATACCAAACCACACTTTAGTCCCTGAAAACAGTCTTCGAGTGGAAACCAGCACACACAAAAGGCTAAGCAAATGCACACACAGAAAGTAGGTGTATGGTACTTATGAGCTGGGGAGAGACTGGTAACAGAGTTTCTTTAGGGATTGGTAAACTATTGTAAACATGATGGTGGGGATATGATTTCTTGAATATAGTAAAAATCACTAAACTGTATGCATCAAATGGGTAAACTATCTGTATGCATCAAATGGGTAAACTATCTCATCTCAGAAAAGCTGCTACCAAGAACCAACAAACGTTAGGTGGGAAGTGCTTAGCAAAAGGCACACACCCAGACATACCCTGCACTCACACCCTGTGGCTCCTACTCCGAATAAACTCAAATCTACAACACATAACTCTGTGTTCTCTACAAGACAGAAGTAACAGGTCAAGGACTGCCAGCAATGAGACTCTTTATTAAAAGTGCCTATAACAGATGCTTTCAATCGAAACCTAGTGACAAAGGAAGGACAATGAGCATATCAGCTTCCAAAGGTCCCATTCTACCAGAGGCTGCCTCCTTCTGGTTTTGATAAACAACCCATACCAGCACTGCTGAAAACTGCTTCCCCAGCAGCCATTTACTAACCATGCTACCTCAGAATCTGGCCAAAAGATGTTTATGGAAAAATCTGGCTGACATACACAGACTTTCAAGGCTTAGTTCACTTCCACACTAATTTCATGAGGAGCATCTGAAAGCCTGGGATATAGAAATCAGAGCCAAGTGCTTTCAATTTGTTTTTAAAAGTCAGGGTAAAATAAGAACTTCATGTGTACATGGCAAAAGAGATCAGCAGCTATGCTCCACTGAAAAGTACACACACTGTGGTCACTCTCCATGTTTGTTTTCTAAAATTGATACAGGACTGAGGGTGTAGCTTAGTGGCAAAGCACCTGCAGCATACACAAGACAGTCAATCCCAGTACTGTAAATTTTTTTTTTAAAAAGGTATAAATCTCTAACTTCCTAAAGCTAAACTAAAGGTTTTATGTGTTTAGGAGTGCAGCTTGGTACCTTGCTAGCATGTACAAGGTCCAGGGTTCCAGGTCCAGCACATCTAAGAAAAAAAATGTGAAAGCCGTTTATTATGAATTACTGCTATTGCTCATCCTTTCCTTCTCAACCATTTGCTAGTAAAACCAGCCAATTGCAACAAATGCTGGTAAATCACCATTTCCAATGCAGAAACCCAACATTGTCACATTTATTTTTTTTTTTAAGCTCAGGAAACACAGGAAGACTGACATGTTAAGTCACTACATAGTGAGAAACCATTTTACGATTTCACTTACTCAGAAGTAAACGCAGGCAAATCCTTTTCTTTCAGACTTCTCGTCTATCTTCAATTACCTGTTAATAAATAATAGCCAAAGTAAGGTAAAAATGTCAGCCAATACATGCTGAAGTATATATGTCAACATCTTATTACTGGACAGAGGTGATTTAGTTAAATCTAGTCAGTCTGCATGTAGACGCTTTAGTCAACAAAGGACCACATATAAGACAGTGACCCCATACACTTTTATCATCTGTGGCATCACAACTAGGTTGCTTCCAGTGCATGTACTCTATGGATGCCCACCCAGCAAAAATCTAAGGACGCATTCCTTTGCACATACCCCCTGAAGAACTCGTCAACTATACAATAGGAGCATTCTGTAGCTTTACTGTCAACTATACAATAGGAGCATTCTGTAGCTTTACTAAGAACCACATAAAGTGGCAGGAAGCCGTCACTAATGAACTTAATGACTATACAGCTGCATAAAGTACACAGATAGACAGTTCACACAAACTTGCTCAGAGTTTATCCTGATCTCAGAATGCTCAGGAGCAGCCTATAAATGACATTTCTCAGTTACAGAAATCCCCCCAGGAACCTTCTCAATGCTAACACAACCTCCTCTGTCATCCAAAAGAACACCAAGTGAAAACTGAAGATCTTTCAAGTAAAGGTAAGACTAAAATAATTTTAAATGGGCAGAATGCATAACTTTAATCCCAAGAATCAGAAACCAGAAACAGAAGGATCTTACGTTCAAGACTAGTCTGGGCTACATAGTAGCCTACATAGTCACTCTGACTGTGCCGATTGAAACAGCTGTTTCCCAGATACACAAAGCATCCCAAAGGACATAAACACCCTGTTTAGAATTTTCTGGTCTAAGAGCATAAGGTAGGGAAAGCATAAGGTGGAAGAGATGGCTTTCACTGGGCACAGGCAAGAGAGGAGGATTGTCAGAACATGTGATGTCCATACTTTCCAGTGACAAATAGTTCTGTGGACAAATTCAAACATACACATGTGCACAAGCATATAAAGAACCATGGTCAACTGATTTCCAGAGAGCTCATATCTATACCAGCACAGGTTAACACCTCAAGACACACTCCAGAGCAAGCTAAGCTTGTAATCCCTACATTAGCTTCCAATGTGGGTAGGGCTAAGAAGTCATGACTATGAGTAAGTGTGTCCACCATGCATGATCCCTACTGCTGAACCATGTCCACTGAACTGTGAGCTTCCTGTGGTATCTCAGAGAACAACAGCAATTCTCACTTATCCTCTGTGTCTTTTGCATGTAGAACAGTCTTGTTTTCATGTCTACATATTCTCAGCCCAGGGAAAACCTAAAGGGCCTTCCTGGCCATTGGGGCAAGGACAAAGAGAAAGGGAAACTGAGGATTCTAACTCTTTGGTGTGTTGCCTTCCTCTAACCCCAGGCAGGGAAACAGAGCCATTTAGATATAGACAACCGCTGCATGCCCAGCCAGTGTAGGCTGAAAGAATTCATGGCCAGCAGCTTTGAAACATCTGCAGCTGGCAAAGTCAGCTCCAAGATACCTGTTCACATATTTAAATACTTGGTCTCCCGCTGGTAGCACTGCTTGGAAAAGCTATGAGACTTTTAAGAACTGAGTCATGGCTGAAGTAAGCCACTGAGGGCAGACCTCAAGCTATAACTGGCACTGACACAGCAGCCATACTGTAGTGGACTGCACTCTTATTTATTTTTATTATATATGTATGGTGTCTCTCTGCATGTGTGTGTGCGTCACGCGCATGCATGAGTATAGTCTCCACAGTGGTGACTACAATTGAATATGAAAATGTTCTTAGTGTGGAATGGTAGAAAAGTAGGGTCGCTGTTACAAATCCTATAATCACATACAGCAGTTCTCCCTTATCTGAGATGTTAGTTTCAGCTATATGTGGTCTAAAAATATTAAGTGCAAAATTCTGCAACTAAACAATTCCTTTGTTTTAAATGGCACACAACTATGATTTGTATGGATTCTTGTTCTGTCCCCCTGTCTCATCCAAAGTAAGATTCATCCCTTAGTTTGGCACACATCTACACTATACATACCATCCCCCACATTGGTCAATTAGAGGACATCCATTATTATACAGCTTGTCACACATAGCACTACAATACTCAGGTAATCAGATATTTCTTATTTTACTTAATAATAACGTTCATGCTAAACTTATCCACCTCATTTCACTTCATTACAAAGGCATCACAAGAACAGTGGGTACCACATAATGATATCGTTAAGGGAAATTCACATTCATGTAGCTCTTATCATAGTATACTGTTACAACTGTTGTATTACTGTTATATATTGTATTATGTATCTTACTGTGGTAACATACACTCCATTTTCTTACACATATATAGTTGGCATAAGAAAAATAAAATGTAATACAAGCTTTATTAGGAATCTACTAGAGACCTTAAGCTAAGTGCCCCACATACGGGAGAGGGGGCAACTATTTTAATTCTATTGGAGTGCATTCCACTGTGGACAGTGTGAGGAGCTAAAAGGACACAAACATGCAGTTATTATCTGAGGAAGGTAGGGAGAAAAATGAACACAGGCAATGATTTCCTATGATCAGCAAACTGGCAGATTGGCTTCATCCACAGCTTTGCAATCTGTGCTCACCAGTTTTATGAATGCCATATGTCTAGACACACCCACCCTTCATTCCTTGTTCAGGGTAACTAAGCAGGTCTCCTAACAGGTTTCCCATTGCCTAGTCTCACGCCCTTGGAGAGAACTTACTTACCCTGTTCAGACCTGCAGCACAGTCATCACCCCTGTCCTTCACACCCATTACCAAACCCTCTGCTTCTTATGCAGAGTCCAGGGCTGTCTTGCCAGATTTATTCTTTGCAGAATACACCCTTTTGGTTCCTTGACTCAAAACTGACAAGAACCCACAAGGAGCACTATGGTCTCTGAGTCTTTGTCTCTGGGTATGAAGTAGACAGTTTTTATGACTCTATTCTCTCTAGGAATTAAGAGCACAGATCCCAGGTCAAAGAAGCTAACACAAAACCAGCTGGCTTAACATCCCAGGGTCCAGCATGCTCAGGGCCTTCTATTCCTTGCCTATATCGAGTAAATGACTTCCTGAAGGATGACACAATGTTAGAGGATAGCTTCTACCACAATTCACTAAAGAGCCTAGAGAATCCTTTGTGGCATGCAGAGAATGTTATATACCTAAAATTGGTTTTGGGATTGAACTCCATTGTGTGTATGAAGAATTTTCAGCCTTGTCAATCAGCACTAGGTTACTCAAACAAAAACCTGGTGTGTGTGTGGGGGGGGGGGGTCTCCTCATGAGGGGCACCTATATTACCCAGGTGCTGGGAGAGATAACGATATATCGAAAATGCATAGTGTTACTCCTCCTAGCTCATCAATATCATCATCTGGCCAAACTGGTAGCACACGCCTGTCACCTCACCACTCAACAGATAGCAGGAGGATCTCTAGTTTGAGGGCAACCTGGAATGCGGAGCAAGACTGTGTGACAAAACAAACAAACAAACAAACAAATAAATAAATAAGCAAGCAACTGAAAGACATCATTACTAGCTATCATTTTAAAGGGTTTTTTTTTTAAGTATCAAGGATACTGAAGAATCGATAAAGTATATTACTCTAAACTTTCCCTTCTTACGTCAAGAAAAAGTTATTTCTGTACCAATTCCTTGTATTTATCTCAAAGGAAACACTGAAGAACTTTGTAGCTCTTTCTTTGCTTTTGGGGTGTGGGGCGTGGGGTGTAGGGTGTATGTATGTGTGTCAGAGTCTGTATCAGGTGTCTTCATCTACTGTTCTCCATGTTTGTTTGGAGAGTTTCTAAGTGAACTTGCAGCTCACCAATTGGGCAAGATTGCCTGACCAGCAAGTCCCCAGTGTCTATGTGTCTCTGACCCCCAGCTATGAAGTTACAGATGCATGTTATGTTAACACAGCCACCTTTTACATGGGTGCTGGTGATCTGAACTACAGAACTTGACCCACCAAGCCATCCAGTTCCTGTGAACTATTTTAGTTCTAATACCTCACTTTCATTTTCTGCTTTTCTGTAAAGTTCATGAAGCCTATTTAATGTACAAATTTCAATGGTGTTTAGAAAAATATCACCCTCTAACAGGTAAGGAGACAGAAAATAACTAAGGTGTATGTAATCTAATGCCTCCAAAAAATTTAATTTTTTTTGTGTATACACACTACAGAGGTCAGAAAAGAACATCAGATCCCCTCAAGTTATAACTGTGAGCCACCTGACATGGTGCCTGGAATTAAACTTAGGTCCTCTGCAAGAGCAGCAGTGTGCTCTTAACCTCTGCGCCATCTCTCCAGCCCCGAAGACTCTTTTAATTGCATTGAAATTCAATGATTTAGGTGCTTTGTTAATCACTAAGAATCTTTCATGTAAAAACTACTTTTGAAGAACTTTATCCTTCATGTGCAGACCTGAATGACCTCCAAGGCTTTGCCTAGGGTCTGGCAGAAACTGTGTGATCCAGTATCCATCACACTAAATTTAGCAATACACTGTGTCCCTGAGGCACTTCCACAGGAAGCAAGATTAAAATAGGATGCATGCAGCTAACACACCAGAATTCAAACGCTACTGCCAGCTAAAAACCTCCAAGAAACCACAACCGTCTCAGCCAGTGAAATCCTTATCTTTCTGCACCCAGGAAAAGAGGGGGAAAATGATCATGGCTCTCACAATCGCATATAAAATAGCGAAAATGAAATAACAAGATGGACCACAGCAAACAGAAGGGAACCACAGCAGGGAAATGAAGCTGAAGCCAACAAGAAGGCAACTGTATAAAGGCTGCCAGTGAACACAACTTTGTACCAGGAGGATGGGAACCACAGATCTTACTCTTGGTTTCTCAGGAGTCTACTAAGGGAAGACAATGAGGTGATTATTCAACAGTAAAGACAGACTATCAGAAACTCCACTTCTAGACTTTTTATGCATGTATAAAATTTCATCCACAAGTCCCAGAAAGAAAACATTCTGAAGTAGGAACAAGCTAGGCTTAGTAAACAAAAGGGGCAGTTCTTTCAATAACCCTCAATCCTGGCTAACTGGGCAAGACCAAAAAACAATTAAGCAAACAAAATCTGAGTGGCTACAGTGCAGATCTCTGCAGCCTGGTTTACTGCAGAAGCACTCACAGGCCCATATGAGCTAGCTGCCTGCCTGTCCCTGGGGTTTTCACAAATACACTGTTGTATCTTGCAATCACATTTTGGTGTCAGTTCTGTATTTTTTTTTTAATTTTTTTAAGGGGAGAGTGAGAATGCAGTCCTCTACTATGAGTTTCCCACCTTTGGGGAAATCACAGGAGCCAACACATCCATGGTGCAATGGAGAAGCCTCACACTGGGAAAACCACATTCATGATCATGGTATCTCCCTTCCCTGGAAGGAAAATATCAATAATATTATTTTTAACATTTGCTTGGTAATCCATAATATAGCCAGATCAAGGTCTTTTGCCATTGCCTTCAACTTGCTAAAAGTAATAATAAATGAAAGCAAGAAAAATTTTTAAAAAATTGTTTATCTATTTTTACAATTTTTATTATAGTATTAGAGATTAAACTTGGGGCTCCACATGTTCTAGGAAACTGCTCTACCACTTAACTGTACCCCCAGCTGAAGAACCTTTCTTTGTTGTTCTTTTGAAACTGATTCTCACTATGTGGCTCAGAATATCCTTGAACTCTCTAAGCAGCCAGGGAGAATCTGGAATTCCTTATCACCTGCCGTCAACTAAGCTCCAGCATTATTATAGGCATGTGCTACCATATCTTTATGGAGTGCTGGGGAACAAACCCAGAGTTGGCTGCATGCTAGGCATATTAACTGAGCCAAACATCCACTGCTGATTTGTTTCCTTTCTTTTCCTTTGAGATAGGTTCTCCTTCTGTAGTTCTGACTGACCTAGAGCTTGCTATGTGAACCAGCACTGGCCTACCACTTCCAGCATTCTTGCTGTTTCTACCTCCGAATGCTGAAGTTTCAGGCATGAGACACCACACCTGGCATCCAAGAATAAAATTATCAGCATCAAAAAATGTCTGGATTCTGGTGTGGGAAGTTCTTCTGTATATGTTGTTTTTATTGGTTAATGAATAAAGAAGCTGTTTCAGTCAATGGCTTAGCAGAATAGAGTGAGGCAGGGAAAACTAAACTAATGCTGGGAGAAAGAAGGCTGAGTCAGGAGACTTCATGTAGCTGCAGCTGGGAACAGACAATCTGGAATCCTGCCAGTAAAGCCACAGCCATGTGGCAATACACAGATTAATGGAGATGGGTTAATTCTAGATATGAGCTAGCTAGCAATACGCTTAAGTGAACAACCAAGCAGTGATTTAATTAATACAGTTTCTGTGTGGTTATTTCGGGGCTGAGCAGCAGGTAACAAACAAGTGGCTTCTTACAACAGAATCCCATATACAGTAAAACCCAAAGCTTGGGTTAGAAAAGCATATCTAATAACAAGATTACACTACACAATGACATTATATTCCAGGATGATGTTTAAATAATCTATATTCCCATTTATTACACAAATATTTGGGGATTTTTTGAAAAAAAAAAGTCATACTTATGAGACAATGGATTTAAGATTGTCCACAATAGCTGGTGGGTGCATAAAAATTCCAGATTTCTTGGGAAATAATTTCAAAACATCTAGCATTAAAACATTTACATAAATTTGGGTTGGGAATTTTGGAAGGAAAAACCATAATGAGCAAATTATGACTAACATTTCAGTCTAGCAACATATCATTACAAGATACAAATTAGAGGCATCAAACTTCAATTGCAGTATCTCTGGTTACCCTGAATAGACTCTTCCCTGTGCCTGCTCCTCCCTCATCTATGTGAAGACAGTGACTAAATGAATCTTCTCTGAGATAAGAACCTAGTGACTGAAGTGACTTTGACCAAGCGGATACAGCAAAGGTGATGTCATTTCTTTCTTGATAGCAAATGTCCTCTCTACTGTTCTGACTAGAATAAAACAAGTGTCTATCTTTTGTCTTTCTCTGTCTCTGTAGTTATTTTGTTCGTATGTTTTATTTTGCATTCATGAGCCTGCATGTATGTATATGTACACCAAATGCATGCCTGGTACCCACAGTGGTCAGAGCAGGGTGTCAGATGTCATGGAACTGCAGTTATGGATGGTGTTGTACTAGGTCTTCTGGAAGAGCAGGAAGTGTTCCTAGCCACTGAGCTATATCTCTCTAGACCCATTAGGGTCTGTTTTGTCTCCTCTACAACTTCAAGTCCTGTACATAAATAATAGTCATTTGGTGTGTATGCATTCATCTCAAATTTCAGAAAGCAGGTTTAGTTTAAAAACACATGTCCTCAGTATTCTGCAAGTTGGAAGAGTAGTGACTCTGAACACCATCTTTCCTTTACATTCTTGGGAGTTTAGCCTTTGAGGCAAAAATTTAAGTCAGCTTACTAGAAAAACAGTATTTTGTCATACTGTAGACTGAAGAAATATTACAGATGGAAGGAACTAGGAAGATATCACAAAGTCTTGCCATTTCAGAAGCTGGCACTAATGACAGAAGGATCATTATTAATAGTGATTCTATTTCAGAATTGTCTATATTTGGATGATGTATCACATGGTCACCATATGTTTTACTTGATCAATAACCAAGATGGTGGTTATAGCTGGACCAACTAGGAAAAGTCAAAGCCTGAGCATATGTCTCTACACAGACACTAGGACTTCTTAAATGTGACAACATAAATGAGAAAAAGGGGCCCCAGATTAGAACCATGTGAATCACCAAAGGAGCCTTCTACATCTGCTGTGTTAAAACAATAACCTCAATAAACTCTACAGATGCAACATTGAGCCTCGACCTGCCCACTTCCCAGAACCATCTGGCACTGCTGCTTCAGAACTGCCTCAGAACCGCTTCCATTACTGCCTTATGTAATAGCCACTACATTCAAAGACGGAGTCCTGAGCCTTGCACATGGATTCCCCATTCCAAGCAGACCAGGGCTGCACTGGGGTTTGACCTAGTCAACATGTATGAAACAGGTCAGTATGGGAACATTTGAATAAGGATGGCCCCCAAAGGTTCATATATTTGAATGCTTAGTCATCAGGAAATGGTACTGCTTGAGAAGGATTAGGAGGTGTGGTCTTTTTGGAGTATATGTGGCCTTGTTTGAGAAGTGTCACTGAGAGGTGGGTTTGAAGGTTTCAAAAGCCCAAGTCAGGCCCAGTGGCTTCTCTTCCTGCTGCCTGCCTGAAGATCCGGATGTAGACGGCTCAGCTCCTTCTCCAGCACCGTGTCTGCCTGCATGCGACCAGCTTCCTGCCATGATGACAATGGATTAAACTTCTGAAACTGTAAGCAAGCCCCAATTAAATGAGAGGTCATGGTGTCCCTTCACAGCAATAAAATAGAATAGTTGCTAAGGCATAGTATTATATCTCTACTTGGGTCCCTGTCTGGTACCCAGAAATCATTATGTCAACTTACTCTCTAGCCTTAAGTTGTCTTCAGCATTCTGACTTACCAACTGGTATCCTTTTCCTCCAGGCTCCAAACACTGCCAATGTCATCTTGGACTCTCAACCTTTCTCGCTCCCCATCATCCTCTGCATCAAATCTTAAGTCCTATCGCTGTAGCCATAGTGCACCCTTAACATTTTATACCAGGCTGACTTTGAATTCAGAGATCAACCAACCTCTGCCTCCTGAGTGCTGAGATTAAAAGTGTGTGCCACCACCAGGCTATAGCTGTTTTTTTTAAGATTTATTATTTATTTTATGTATATGAGTGTTCTGTCTGCATATACTACTTGTACTATCATTTCCATTGGTGGTATGCTGTGGTCTCTTCATAATGACAAGAATTGGTGTCAACCTGATCAATCCTTCTGTAAAAATATACAATTCTTACTACAGCATAGTCTGACCATAGCTCATCATTAAAAAAATGCCATCAGTTACATCACTATCTGAGAAAAACAAACTAGGTTCCTTCCATCAACTGCCTGGACATGTGCTTCCTATGCCACAAGGAGAGGTGGAGATGAGGACCAGTAACATTCACAAGAATTATATACAATACTTCATATTCCATTTGTAGTAAGTAAAATAATGTCCTCCTCACCATCAGTGTTTCCTACACTTCAATCCCCTCACGCTGGAACTGTCTAGTTACTGACAAGGGGAAGTGAAAGTTGCAAAGAGAAATCAGGTTGCTAAAGATCTGACAGCATTTACAGCATTTACACCCTGGGTTATATGAGGGGGTATTTGCTAAGTAGCAACACAAGAGCTTCTCTCCCACTACTAGTCTTCTAAAGCAGGTCACAGCACACAAACCAATTTTATTCTTAACGGTGTTCTCAAAAGAATCCTTTAAACAAGGAAGGGGTAGAAGACCTAATGCCTATAGATCCTTCATGAGAAAAATGCAAGTCAGCTCTACTGGCTTTGAGAGGAAGGGGCTGTGGGCTAAGGGATGTGGTAGCTGTGGGCTAAAGAAATATGGACAGGGGGTCCCTTGAACCACCAGAAAATAACAATGAGCTGTCTTCAGATTTGTGACCTCCAAACTGTAAGACAGTAAACATGTGCTACTTTACTCACCTGAGTTTATGGAAGGAAGATTGTTACAGCAGTTAGTGGAACACCTCTTCCCTCTCACTGCTGAGCACCCACTGCAGAACATTCACACCATTTTACAGTACTTAGCATTTTGCGTTAGAAGCCTCTGTATTGCACAATGAATATGAAGTTCCAGTTCTACACCTCAGGCAGTTCTTTGTTGCCCTTCAAACAAGCAATCCTAAAACTCATCCCTGTGGCTTAAGTGAAAGAAGGACACCTGTGACTCAGGCCACATTAAGTGAGAACCTCCTGTTGTAGTCCTATACCCTGTTGCCCATACTCACTTCACTCTTAGATCTTGTCCTTACTTTCCTGAAAATTATGTTCACACTCCCTCAGGGGCAGGCACGGTATCTTATTTTCAGTTTCATACCATGCCATCTTGTTCCCTGCATTAAAGTTTCCATTCTGAAAAACTCTGGGTCATTCATTTGGCCTCATTCTTGGCATGCACCTTTGAAATCAAGGAACTTTTGCACTCTGTGCTTTAAAAGTGTAGAATAAAGGGTTGGGGCTGGGAAGAAAGCTCAGTTGGCAAAATGCTTGTCACGCAAGCACAAGACCTGAGTTCAGATCCCAACACCCATGTAGAAAGCCAGGCACAGTGGAGAGAGTTAGATACTGTAGCTTAGTGATCAGCCATTCTAGCATACTCAGCAAGTTCCAGAGGCCTTGAGGGTCCCTGGTCTGGAAAATGTAGAGGGCAATAGAGGAAGACATCTGACATTGACCTCTGGCCTCCACACCACACACATAAAAAGAGAAAAAAAAATTCTTTGAAAAAGTTGAACATGGGGTTGGAGAGATTGCTAAATTGTTAAAGAGCACTGGCTGCACTTCCAAATTCAGGTTCAATTCCGAGCACTTACATGGTGGCTTACAACCTTCTGTAGCTCCAGTTTCAGCAGATCTGGTGTTGTCTTCTGGCCTCCCTCAGCACTAAGCATGTGCATGATACACAGACATATGTGTAGGCAAAATACACATACACATAAAATATTTTTAAATTTTTTAAAGTTGAAGATTTATATTTGTTTTCTTGTTTATATTTGTTTCTATGCTCAAATGCCTTAGTTCAGAGAAGAGTTTATTTGGGCTCAAAGTCTGAAAAAATAGTCCACCATGGCAGGGAAAGTGCAGGTAGGTGACAGCAGCTGGTCACATTGCTTACTTAATCAAGAAACCAAAGCAGATAAAAAGTAGGGCATCGGGACTTGACCCCAGTTCATTCTGTGAGGCGACATCCACTAAAGGTTTCACAACCTTCCCAAACAGCATCAGTATTCAGAGTTCATAAGTCTATGGGAGATAGTTCTCATTGAAACCATAGCATAATCTGACTAAACAGTTCTGCTCCTAAGAATGTAATCAAGACAATGAAGACATATCATAACAGCTATATTCACAACAGAAAAGGGCAGAGAGTTTATGACCATCAACTGAAGAAAGGATGAACAAAAAGCATGTTCTTATCAATGAATAAACAAAATATGGTAAAATGGAGTGTCATTAAACAGTACAGTGAGCCATCTACCATCCATCCGTGTCACAATATGAATGAACCCTAATATATTATAGCAGCTGGGCCCACTGGTGCAGGTCTGTCATCCCAGATACTCCAGAGACTGAGACAGATGTGTCAGCTACAGTGATTTTCTGGCCAGCTTGGGCAACTCAGCAAGACCCTGTTTCAAAGTAAGACATAAAGAATGATGGGGGTATAATTCAATAATAGAGTGCTTATCTAGCATGAGCAAGGCTCTGGGTTCAATTCCCAGTACTAAATGGAGGCAGGGAGGGAGGGAGGTATGGAAGGAGGGGAGAATGACAAGAATGAATACAGTGGGATGAGAAACAATTCTACAAAATGAAGGAGGCCAAACACATACACAAATAAATTCTACAACCCACTCATTTAAAACATGAGACTAGTTCTCTCCCTCCCCGCCTCTCTGCCCCCCCCCCTCCTGATTGGATGTAAGCTCTCAGCTACTGCTCCAGCTTCATGCCTGCTCTCAACCTTATCTGGAGATAAAGACCCTACTCTAGATCATGTAAAATGTTTCTATATAATGGTGATCATGTTGACGGTATTTTCTTGAGCTGATTTAGTAAATCTTCATACAGTAATAGTGTTCTTTGTTTAACGGGAAATAAAGATCCATTTTTCCTCTGAATTATAATTTGTGGACAATGTAGGCAGAAATAAGAAGTGAGCAAAAATCAAATTAAAGTAGATCTTGCAGGTGAGAATTTTGTAGAATTAGGGGAGAAATGGCAGTACCCTCAAGACACACCATATGAAGGAGGAAGAGATGAACTAGAGATGAAAAATACCAGAAATGTATCCGTTTAATCCTCCTAAGTTCTGGTTATCACTAAGATATGGCATCCTAATATCAATTCTATCATGATGGGAAGGAAATGCTTTTCTGTATATCCTGAAATGTTTGAGCAGACAGCCCAACTTTAGGCACATGTCTATGCTGGAGCACCAGGTTCTGGTTTAAAATACAACCTTCCCTGAAATAATAAAAATTTAAAAAGAAAAAATAAAGCACGTGCACTATATACATAGTGGCCTTATCTTATCAATAATAGTGGCCTTATCTTCAAAATCTTCAAAATCATGGGATACAGAAACAGCAACTAAAGTTGTCCTGAGTGGAGTCAAAGAGATGCCATGTAGCTGCCAAAGGAGAAAGACGTCAGAACCTTACCAGTAAGCCACAGTCTCGTGGCGACACATAAATTAATAGAAATGGGTAAATTTAAGATATATGCCTGAGCCATTGGCCAAACAGTATTATAATTAATATAGTTTTGTCTCCACTTACACCCCCACTCTACAAATAAAGCTAATTAAACACCTGTGCAAAAATTTTTTGAAGTTAGATTATACAAATCCGAAGACAGAAATAAATTAGTAGCTGCCAAGGAGGAGTGGGTCACAATGTGTTGCTAATGATTTCACCAAGATAAAAAGTCTACCCAATAACACCTACCTACACACATACACACAAAATGGTCACTGGATCATAGAGCTATGAAAAGGCAGATTTTGCTGAGGGCTGGACAGATGGCTTGGCCATTAAAAAGAGCACTGGCTGCTCTTGCCAGAGTCCTGAGTTCAATTCCCAGCAACCACATGGTAGTTTACAACAATCTATAAGAGGATCCAATGCCCCCTTCTGTCATGCAGGCATAAAAGCAAATAGATTATTCATATGCATAAATAATATTTTAAGAAAGGTGAATTTTGTAGTGTATTGCTATTAGAGCTCAATAAAGCTCATTTTTAGTGAGGCACAGGGTGCAAGCCTATAACCTCCACTGCGGAGGCTAAAGCAGGATTGCCATGACTTCTAAGCCAGGTTGGGATACATAATGAGACCCTGTCTGAAACACAAACAAACAAGGGGCTGGTGAGATGGCTCAACACTTGCCATGAGTTCAATCCCTGGAGTCCATATGGTAGGAGAGAGGCAACCTACACAGGTTGTTCTCTGATTATTACATTCACACCAAGGAGCTCACACACACACGCACATACACATATAAACTACAATAATAATAATTTAATTTTTAAAGCAATAACAAAACATGGTTTTCCTTTTGTTAAAGTTCTCCGGGCTCTTTGAAGCCAGAAGTATGAATGTACAAATGTTAAACGCCATATACATGGTTCATTGTTACTTGACAGTCAAAACCTCATACTACCAATTTCTCAAACATGAAAATCCTTTATATGGTCTGGGATGTAAGGTGATTTAACATACATACATTCCCTCTCCTGTCAAATGCATAAAAGCATAATTCAATTTAATAAGAAACACAGAGAATGGCTTTCTAATTCAAATTACATCCAAACAGTAAATGTGGTCATATAGCACAGGTTTTCAGCTGGACTTTGATGAAAAACTGAAATGCATGCAATGTGTTTTGTTAATCACAACAGAACCCAGCTGATGAAACCACACACAATGTCTGCTTACTAGATGGTAAGAACTACCCCTCATTTCTTTTTTTTATGTTTTTCCCGTTTATTTATTTATTAAAGATTTCTGTCTCTTCCCCGCCACAGCCTCCCATTTCCCTCCCCCTCCCCCAATCAAGTTCCCCTCCTACCTCTCATTTCTGAAGTAGATTTTCAGTTCCATCTATGTTAAGAATGCCAATTTTCAGGGCTTGAATTCTGAATCTCCTGAATCCCTCTCTACTCAAAGCACCTTTGCCATTACTGTGCATACAAATGGACCATCTATACATCTTAGGATTCTACCTGCAATTAGGAGTGGGAAAGGGACACCTCTTTGGGGTCATGATTCTACCTACCATGTCATTCCATTTGAAATTACAGCTGCAGAAATAGCAACAGTAGACAAGAATACTGCTCTGTGTGTGTGTGTCTGTGTGTGTGTGTCTGTGTGTGTGTACACATGGATGTGGAAGCCAGATGTTGACCTTATTTTTTGAGACTGTGTCTCTCGACAAACCAGGAGCTCAGTAGTTGAGCAGAGTGGATGTTCAATGAGCCCCAGATCCTCAAAGCTTCAGTGTTGTCGTTTTGTAGTATTACAGGTGTGCACCACCACATCTTTATGTGGACACTTTTTTACACAGTGCTATAGATTCCATTTCAGGTCCTCATGCTTGCACAGCAAGCATTTTACACACTGAGCCAGGGGCCATGCTTCCTTTCATACTTTCTGAACAGTTGTCTTTGCTTTCAGCAAATCTACACATCTACACTTGCTTTTGGATAACCAATCTATGTTCTCCACTTCAGAATTCATGGGAAATGCATGAAAATGAATAGTTACATCTGAAGCAAGAAAAGAACAACAAAAAAGACAGACATAGATAGATGCAAGTCCAAGCAATTCCCATCTAACTCTGAACTCAAAAGCTAATAAAAAGCTCTCTAGATTTTCATCCTGTCTCCCTCACTCTTCACACACATTATGATCTCCCCAAACCACATAGAATAGATAGAATGGCATTCCTGAACTGCACAGGCACACAGCATCAGACACCTGCAGGCTACACAGCTTCCATCCTAATAGCACAAAACACCTGCTTGACCTCAGGCCCTATCTCCTAATCTTCAAAACACCCTAGTACGGTTTCCTCCTTTATACCTGCTCCACACAGGTCCTGACTGAGCTCAGATCAGTGTCTTTGGAACATGCATCACCTGTCCCCTGCACTGGAGTAGGTATCACCAGAATCCTCAGCCACCTCTCTAGCCTGACTGCTGGTTCTTCAGAGTAAGAAAGGTACACTCTGCATCTCAGAGTTGGCTGAGTACCTGCTGTTTGTTACAGGTACGCAAAAGAGGTTTGTACTATGAATATATTCCCCATCTCTGAAACTTCATTTCTGAAGAAAAACATGGGAAAAACTTTCTTGTAAACACTTAAGAGTGATAACATGTGTATAATGGTTCTGGGCCAACAAAATTCTACCTTCATGCTTACAGGGGACACTGTGTCTACAGGGGAGTCCCTCTACCTCTATTTCCATATGAGGAATTAGCCAGGAAAATCTTGTGATGTAGGCTAAGGAATAAGATCAGAGAACATCTTACTTGAAGTTCATTCTGGTGGGTACACTGTATGAGGTAAGTCATTCTGGGACAGGCAGAGAAGACTAGTATGGAGTACTATATAGACTTGTAACAGCATTCTGGGCTTCCATCCAGCAGAGACCAGAAGTACCCCTCCCCCAACATTTGTGACACCTGAAAAAAAGTATTGACAAAGGCCCTTGAAGGATACAACTACCCTAGGTCTGGGCTCACTGTATAAACTGCTTGCCACACAAGCCATGAGAACCTGAGTTCAGAGCCCTATAGAAAATGGGTGTAGTGAATGGTATGTCCTAGTTATTCTGGTGCTGAGGAGGCAGAGATAAGTGATCCCTGATCAGGCAGGCTAGACAAATTGGGGTGCTCCAGGTTCAGTAAGAGACCTTGCCTTAAAAAAAAAAAAAAGTAGAGAGCAACTGATACCGGCCTATCAACCTCTAGCTTCACTGGGCACACACTCAGGCTTCATTGATTACACACACACACACACACACACACACACACACACACACACACACACACAGAGAGAGAGAGAGAGAGAGAGAGAGAGAGAGAGAGAGAGAGAGAGAGAGAGAGAGAGAGAGAGAGAGAGAACAGCATCCTATCCTTTCAAAACTTTGCACTGAAAAAGCAACCCAAGTTTGTAATTTTGTTTTTTGAGACTGAGTCTTACTATGTAGCCCTAACTGACCTAAAACTTGTTGTGCAGCCCAGTCTAGCCTCAAACTGAAGCAATCCTTTTGCCTTGGCTCCTGAGTGCTGGGATTACAGAAGTGAGCCACCACACCCAGACAGCCTGGACTTATTTGAAGGATACTCCATCCTCAACACTAGCTCAGTCTATCTTCCCGCATTCTTTTAAATCTCACCGAAATTCCCTTCTTGGGGGGGGGACTAAAACAAAATTAAATATGTGGCTGGGGAAATACCTTTAGTGGGCAAAGTTCCCACTCACTATGGAAGCCCACTCACTATAGAGGCTTGAATGTGAAGACCTCAGTTCAGATCCCCCAAATCCACAGAAAACACCAGCTTCAATAAAGGCAGAAATAAGTAGACTCCTGAAGTTCACCAGCCAGCCAGCCTAGCTCAGTCAGTTAAAATTAAAGGTACAGCGCTGAAGTAACTGCTTGGCAATTAATATAGCTTATGCTGCTCCCCTGGAGAGTCTTAGTTGGATTCCTAGCACCCACATTTGGCAGCTCACAACCATCTCTAACTCTAACTCTTGGTGAACCAACACCCTCTTTTGGCCTCCATAGACATATACAAATATAGCATACACCCACAGGCATGTAATATATCTTTCTTAAATAAAAATAAAATACAATAAAGGTAGAGATCAGTAGAGAAAAGACACCCAACATATGGCCTCTGGATCCACATGCAAACACACACACACACACGTGCGTACACACACATACACAACACAACATGTATATAGACCAAAATAGTAAAAGCAATTGCATTGCATCTGTGTGAGTGACCTATATTCCATGAAAATGACCTAAATGTAAAATCTGCACAACTCATTTTTCCATTTAAAAAAATGTTCCCATGTTATGAAGAGGATTCAGAGGACTCTGACAGAAACAGAGATTGCTCACTCTCATTAGCTTTGCTCAGAGGCTGCAGCCAGGGGGAACTCGGGAGACCATCCTGCACGTCAAAGTGCATCATCTTTCCCATGGTTGGCCGAGATTTCTGCAGGTTACATAAATATTACTTTTGAATGGCTGTTTATTTTCTTTCCACTTGTGGACTGAGAATTAAATGGATGGCTGGAAACAGTCTACATCAAAGCTCTTTTATCCTTTTAACCATGCTTTCAATGGGGACTTTCATCCAACTCCTAGCCCCATGCCCTACCCCCACATACAGAGCAGAGCCAGACTGCAGAATCCCAGGCTATTTCTGGGATCCCAGGCCTGTAGCTCCTTTTAACAAAACCAAGCTCAGAAGTAAAGGGGCTCTTAGAAATCAAGCCAATTCTCCAGGGTGGGCTTGGAGTGAGTGAACTGTCATACAAGTGTGCCTTTGGCCCTGAATCCTCAAAACAGTTTGATCTGTGACCACCATCCCCGGCACCCTCACCCGTCTTCCCTCGGGGTCTGTAGACTATCATGAAAGCAGTCCCTCACATCATGAAATAAGGTTCATGTTTTGTGTGCATGCAAGCACATGTGCGCGCCCATAGCTAGCATCAGATGCTTTCCTCAGTTGCACCATAGGTTTTGAAGGAGTCTCCAACTGAACCTGGAGCTCATCAAATAGGGCTAAACTGGCCAGCTAGTAATTTCCAGGGATCACTCTCTGCCCCCACCTCTAGCTCTGGCATTATAACACATGTTACCATACCCAAGTTTTCACATATGTGCGGAGGATTTTGAACACAGTTTTTCATAGTTATATGAACAAACATTTTACCAACTGAGCTATCTAACAACACAATTCACCTCTTTTAATTCCACCCCCCACCGTCAGCTACTTAAAAGTGCCAAACTGTTCAAAGCTTGAATGCCTCTAAAAATAAACAGTTTGCAGAATTGGGCCCAGCTGGTGTAGACTAAAGACTGGCGCTGAAGACTGGCACAGACCAATACCCTAACTCTGGGACCTAAATACACAGGATGGGGGCTGTGCAACAATGGATAAAGAAACCACTACAGAAAGATGTTAAAAGAAAAACTCTCCAGAACTGCACTTGGCAATGAACATCAGCAGGAAGCCACACAGGTAAACAATATCCACCTCCAGGGCCTCCTCTCTGAAAGAGCCAAGAAATAACACCAACAGCAATGAGCAAACTAACAGCTCTTAACGTCTAACTGCCATAGCAAAAAGACCTGATTCTAGGCCAGAACCTGGGAATTTGCTCTAGGAATTGGAACAGCTTTGCATCCCAGCAAGGAAGGATATGCCTAAAAGGTCAGAGAGAAATAAGACCAAAAGACCCAGGACTCATCTTGAAAAGACTTCCACTAGGAAATCTAATGCAGCTTGTACATCTAAAACAAGTATGGTGATGGATTATAACACTGCTTTGTTTGTTTGGTTGGTTGGTTTGGTTTTTTGGAGCAGGGTTTCTCTGGAATTCTTTGTAGACCAGGCTGGCCTCAAACTCATAGGCAACCCCAGCCCCAGCCTCTGCCGGGATTAAAAGCACGTGGCATCACAACCAGCTTATAACACACCTTTAAACCAGCTTATAACACATTTTTAAAGAATAAATGACTGAATTGGTCACTTCTATTGCTGTTAATAACAAAATACCTGACCAAAGCAATTTAAAGATAGAAGAGATTATTTTGGCTCACAGTTTGAGCAGTCTGTCATGATGAAGAAAGCATGGAAGCATAACCTTTCAAGATAGCTAGATACACTGTGAAGAGCAGAGAAGTGAATGCTGATGCTCAGCTCATTCTCCTCTTCATTCAGTCCAGAAGCCCAGCCCAGCCCATAGGGTGGTGTTGTCCACAGTTACGGTACTAACCTACTTAACATAATCTAGAAATCCCTCTCTCACATATATCAGAGGTTTGGAGAGGATTGATCCTGTCAAGTTAACAATCAAAATCACACAGGGCTTCTTTTACAAAGAAGCAGAGCTGAAGGTCTAAAGATTGTTAACCAGGGTGCTGGAGAGATGGTTCTGTAGTTAAGTTATTTGCTGCTCTTGCAGAGGACCAAAGATTCAAATCCCAGAACCTACATGGTGACTTACAACTGTCTTTAACTACACACTTCCAGGAGATCCAATATCCTCTTCTGGACTCCATGGGCATGCATGTGGTACACATACATGCAGGCAAAACATTCATACACATACAATAAAAACAGATATAAAAGAAAAGACTGCCTTCTAATATATGCAAAATAAATAGAATTAGAAACACATCAATTTTTTTTTGTTTTTAACTAACAGCACATTGGTTGAGGAGCTGCCCAAAAAGAATGCTTTTCACTTTGTAAGTCTGCCAGTCTCTTTCCCAACGTTCTCCTCTGCCTCTATTTATCATAAGGTCAGCCACTGTCAACATACAAGTGAATAGGACTTACGGGATCCTGTTAACAGAAAGCCACAGTTCCCCAAATGTGTCCTTCTTGATGTGTGTAATAATACATCAATGGTCCTCTGCAAGAGCAGTAAATGCTCATAACTACTGAATGAGAAAGATGTGACAACAAAGCAGTAATGACACCTCAGACTGGGCACCACTTTCCTAAGGGAGCCACTTGGTGGGTAGACCTTCATTCACTACTCTAGATGGGTATATTCAGCTGTGTAGCTCTTAATCTCACTCTAATCCTAAGAAAACAGAGAGATCATCAAAACTCCCGTGCCTTGGGAGGAGGTAGGGGAGATTCTCCAACACAGAGATGACTAAAGAGACATAAAACAAAACACAGGGAAGAGGTACTCAGATAACAATGATCAAATGACTGAAGAAAAGTATGATTGGTCGGTGTGGCAGTAAGCTGCCTATGTTCACTAGAATGAATTGTGTGGCCGCAATTTCTTCAGAATAGCCTGCAAAATGGCTTAGCAGGTAAAGGCACTTGCCACCAAGCCTGACACCTAAGTTTGATCCCAAGGATCTACATGGTGAAAGAAGAAAATTGATTCCTGAAAACTGTCCTGACCTCTACAAGTATACGCACACAAATAATAATAATAATAATAATACATTTTCTCCTTAAAAAATCAAGAAGGTGGTGAAAAGATGGCTCAACAGGTAAGAGCTCTTAGTGCTCTTCTAGAGGACCAGACTTCAATTCCCAGGGCCCAAGTCAGATGGCTCATCATCACCTCTAACTCTGGGGATCTTACAGCCTCTTTTAGCCTCTGAAGGCACATGCTCAGACTCACACACAAGACACATGTACATACACATAAATAAAAACAAATAAAAGGATTAGGGGGATGAAGTGGAAAGATTGCTTGCTGTGTAAACACAAGTTCGAATATCTAGCTCCCATGCAAAAAGCCTGGCATGGCTCTATGCACTATAATCCCAGAGCTGTGAAGTGAGGTACACAGGAAGACTGCAGAAGCTTTCAGTGAAAGAATCTGTCTTAAGGGAAGCAAGCTATCCCACATCTTCCTCTGGCCTGTATGTGCACACTCATATAAACATGTGTACATTCACTGGCCCCACTCACATAATCCAAAGTAGGTGAGGAAATAGGCATTCATTTTACTTCCTGCAATAAATACTTACATAGTTGTTTATGTTGCACATAAGCAACATGCCACTTTGCAAGAACTATGTTTCCTTCTTCTATAAATGGGTGCTCTAGTATGCCCCACATACAGTATGCAAGCTAATAGAAAAAAAAATAAGGAAGATGAATGTGAGGATGAAAACTGAGCCACATCTCTTAGAACCGTAAAAATAAAAATACCCAGAATCCCTGCTGCCTTCAAAAGTGACACCCATAGGAAGTTGAAACACAATTCATACTTGGGTAGGCATGGCACCTGGACTCCTCCTTTCCCTAACCTCATGAGTAGACACTTAAACACACACCAAGACAACTAAAAAACTCAAGGTCATGAATGTATTGAAGGCAACCAGGACACATGGTCAACCAAAATACAAAACAAAGGTTTTTGTCCCACACATCATCATTCAGCAAGTTCTTAACTACGAAACAAACAGTGGGATGTCTCTAAAATGCAGTCACACCTGCTCTGTTTATGTCACAGCAACAGTCTAGGGAATTATGAAAACTGCAAAGCACCTACAGAAGTTGGATAGGGTGACAAAGAACAGGGAAGTGTGAAGACTGAGATATGACTGAGCAGAGAGGCTTGAGGACATGAGCCAAGAAGTCCCACTGTTCTTGTCCTATCCAGGTCATCCTCCCTACCCAGCATAAACCAAAGCAAAGGTCTGGGGGATGTGGGCTAGGGGCTCCCACTTGCTTCTTCCTTCCCTAACCAAAGCTGCAGCATTCAGGTGCACAGTAACTGAGCTTCCATTTATCTGGGATGGTAGTTGTCTCTCAATATACCACAGCTTTTCAAAGTGCCCATTGATTAAGTCCTTGCAATCAGCAGCTATCCTAAACAACACACACACAAAGACACACACCCACAGACAGACAGACAGACAGGGGCACGAACACACACACACACACACACACACACACACACACACACACACACAGTGGTGGAGAACCCTATCCTAGCCATGGCAGTCAGATAGAATTAACAGTGTGACTGGTTCCTTCAATTTTTACTGCTACACACCCATCTTCTGTATAAGACATCCCCACTTTCTTTCTGTGAGGTTTATTTCCCTTTCTGCCTTACAAATAGCAGTTGAGCAGGGGATGTGGCTCAGTTGGTAGAATTCTTGTCTCCAAGCACAATGCCCTCCCTAGCACCACATAAACAGGGAGTGACAGGTGCAGCAGGCCTGTAATCCTAGCACTCAGGAGGTGGAAGCAGGAGGATAAGAAGTTTAAGATGGCCCTTAGCTACATGGCAAGTTTGCAGCCAGCCTAGGAAACCTGAGACTTTGCCCCTGCCTGACAAAGAATGTTAACGACAGAATTTATGGAGTTGTACCTTCCCTCAATCTGTTCTCCTAAATTTTTTTAGGAAAATTCAAAGCAAGTTCTTCCCAAATTCATGATGGTAGTGTACCAGATAAAGACAGAGTAATCCCATTCATCAGTTTAAGATACCTTTTCTCCCACTGTGACAGAAAATGTACAATGAGGGTTTAGTGAGATGCCTCTATCTGGCCCCCAAGTCTCTCCCACTGTGACAAAAAGTGTACCACTCAGGCTTAGTGGGATGCCTCTTTCTCATCCCATAGTTACCACTAAGTAGCCCAGCGCAGCAATGACTTCCAACAAAGCTTAGAGGATACAAATCAGCCAGTGTCAGGCCAGGAGTGGGTAGTGCCAGACAGTGAATCTTACTGGGAACAGCCTGAGGGTAGGAGGAGGCATCTGAAATCCAGGCACTCTGGAAAAACCTTCCAGGGAATTCTGATCACTTAACAATGTATTTACCACCTTACACCCCTAGCAAATAATATTGCAGGCAATTTCCCAAAGCAGTTAAGAAGTCAGACATTCACAGACATTTGCCCATGACAAGTTGTGAACTACAATCACAGCACCACCAATGACAGAATCACCCTCCAGAGACTATTTCCTCCACTCAAACTGGTCTCATGTGAGCCTCTTCTATCAGCTTCCTGAGTGGCTGGGACTGCAGGTGTAAACCATTATGGGGCTCACATTTTTTCATTCAAAAGGGACAGGCCTGGGGACTTAGCTAGGCAAGTACAATGCCCTGGGTTTTGGTCCTTATCCCCCCCCCAAAAGAGATAAAATATAAATAAGATATGGAATAGAGTGGACAGACATCTATCAGGCAATTAATTCATAAACATCATTTTCTTAGACTACAATGTCTATATCAGCTGTCAATTTTTCAAAGCTGTATAGCACTGCTTATGACCCATCAAAACCTAGTGAAGTGTCAAGTGAAGAGTGAGAGACAAGTTCTTGTCCTTGGTCTTGACTGTGAATGAACACATAAATACCAGCTCAATCAACTAGCTACTATACATGCATGCTCATGCACACACTGAATTCTGAGGTACCAGTCCAAGGAGAGGAATAGTCTCTCTTATCAACATGATGGTATCTAGGTCACACTGTTCCTGTCACACCTTACATTCTCTGCTTGCTTCTCAGTCCAGCAAAACTGCCTTGCCTCCTGCTACCCCACCCTCTCCCACCCCAACAGCGAACATCCCTGCCCTCAATCAATTTCCACAGTTCCCTCAATGCTAATAAAAAAAAAACCTTGTTAGCTTAACTACAAACTGCTTCTGTTATCCCAGCTTCAATAAACCCTAAGAGATATTTTCCGTGACTGGCCTGGGGATGTTGAGCCCATTGGTATGCTAATATGTCCAAGATACACTAGGAAACACACAAACACACACACACACTTTCACATAAAACGTCCTAGAAAATATACAAGAAAGTATTATCACAACTTACTATGGAAAGTGAGATTTAGAGAGAAGAAGCTTTTAGTTTTTAAACTTTTACTGTCTTGCCTTTTTATATTAAACTAAATAAACAGCATGTGCTGAAAGAAACATAAATGTATACAAAAATCTGAAAAGGAGAATGCACTCACCCTTTTGGACCACCAGTTCCTTACTCCTTTGGTAAATTGCTCTTACATCCACTGCCCTGCCCATGTCCATCTTTGGCTTAAATTCTATCTATTCATCTAGTAAATTCATGTGCAAGAGGTGAAATCCCTTTCCTGTCCCTTAGAGAAACAGCACCAAATGGGCCCAATCTAGCTCTCACAGCTAAAGTCCCACATACTAAGCATACTGCCTCAGATATTGAGCATGCAATGAATTAAAAACAAAAACCCAGGAACAAATAACATTGCCCCATTATCCCCTCAGTACTATTTGTTCTCATGATATTGAATTAGTAGAGTTAATGAGAGCTAAATTTCACCAAACAAGCATTTTGCTTTATTTTCTTTCGTTATATTTTTATACTGTTTGATTCTCAGGCTCCTTCTTTACCCTAGTAAACAGAAATTCTCCCTCTAATTGTTAATTACTTAACACACTTTTTACAGAAAGAACATTCTACATTTATGCCCAGGCAAAGTTAGACAGCAGAGTGGGACTGCATTCTTGACTAATGCTGACAGAAAGATGCATTTTCACACCCTTTAAAAGACAGTACCAGAGGGAGTCACAAACAATAGAAGATGCTAAACAATTCACAATAATATTCCCTGGGGTTTGTCATGAATTTGGAGGCCTTTCCAAAGAATATTCAAGTTATTAGTAAACACATAAGTATCTCATTTAAAAAAAATGGGAAAATCGCATCAGGACAAAGCCTCAGCATTTAGACTTGTGGATGTTGAAAGGTCTAAGTCTTTCATGAACTGTGAACACAAACCATTTGTCCAGCCCCAAACCACTAAATTTCTGAAGGGAAGAGTGACTGTTTTTGCAGTCACTTCTCTTGGCTGCCTCAGCCTTGTCTGTCACCTCCCTGTTTTTAATTTATCTTCCCTTATAAGATGGTCAGTTTTATGAGGACAGAAACACAGCAGGAGGACTTTGTATACAATAAAAGACCATGGCCATGTGCTGGCCTTTCTGGTTTGCAGCTTCTCTCTGGTTCACTGAAAACTGACTTGGCTCCTCTTGGGCTGACCCATCTGGCTGTGATCCTGTTCTCAGATTCTAAAACCCAGCCTCCTGTAGCACCTTCCTTCCCTGTGAGTGTGTGGCCACCTAGTTTCTGTGACATTGTTTGTTTTGGTGACCTTTCTACTATACTACTTCCTCTCCAATCTCAGTTGCCACATACTTATGATGTTTTCATGTCACCAATGAGATGGCAAGGATGAAGAAAAAAAGAATAGCTTGCCCAGAATAAACATGGGCCCACTGATCTTGTCATCATAAACTATCCCAATTCTCCCTGTATTGCAAGGACCAGCCGCTGGGTATACTCAAGTTGTAAAGGACAGACTCTGCATATCCATGGATATACTCCACGTGCAAATATGGCCATCTAGAGCTACACATATTGGTTTGAATGAGAAATGTTTTCCATGATCTCAAGTACTTGAACACTTTGATCCTACTTGGTAGCACTTTGGGGAAGGTTTAGGTAGTACAGTCTTGCTTAAAGTATATCACTAGAGATCAGCTGTAAGATGAAAAGCCTTGCCCCTTGAGTACATGCAAGAACCAAGTTCTGTAGCCAGATCTAACGAACACAGATGAAAATATCACAGCTTTGGCCACGTCTCAGAATATTTTTGGTAGGGTGACAGAACTGTCAAAAGATTATCAGAAGATTTTTGAGTATCTTCTTGAATAGGAACTATCCCTGAAGACTACATGTGCCTAAAGGAGAAGACGCCAGTTCATGGGGATTTTGGAAGTGACTGGATGATTAAGTCTCAACTTGTTTCTCTCTGTCTCTCTCATCCTCATATTCACCAGGTAAGCCTTGTTTCCCAGCCACATACTCCCCAATTGAACTGCCTCACCACCCAGGAGCCTCAGAAGCAGCAGAGTCAGGGGACCATGTACCCAAAACCTGGAAACCATGAGCTAAATAAAACACCTGTCTTCCTTTGCAGTAGCTCTCTCAGGTATTCTGTCACAGCGATAAAAGGTTAAAACACATGTTAAGTCAACCTAGAAGTGCTACAGCCCTTGACATATTACATACTCTGAGCACGGGCAATATCTATGCAAGTCAAAAATAAGTAGAATTCAGCTGGAAAAAGGAGTAGGGGGCCATCACAGAACACCCCAAGTCTATAAAAAAAATAACTCTTACCAACTGCACGTGCACCGGGTTGCTGACCTATGCAACTTCACTAAAACCTAACAACTTCATCAAGCTTAATTTCATCAAGCATTCTGATTTAAGCACAGGTAAAAAGAGATTAATCCATGTAGGAGCCCTGCCTATGCATCCTGATCCCTGTCATTTCATCAACCAAGTTTCATTTGGCCCTATGGCCTTCATGGAACCACAATACTGCAGTGAAGGTCACAAGGTCTCTACATATTTAAATACATACAGTGTTCTGAGATATTTCTTGTCACACACTCCTACACACATTCTACCCTCATCCTTACTCAGGCCACCGCATGGTTCAGAAAAAGGACAGAAACCAGAACTGGCATCTCTGTCTCCCCCACCTTAACCTGCCACTTCTCTCTCCTTGCTCACTGAGTAACGTGTTCTAGGCAGCTAAGTCATCCATCTGCTCTACTGCCCATTCTTATCTTGAGCACTGGGAAAGGGCCTCAGGCCAGCTTTCTTCACAGCAAGTGCACATCTACTTTGGCACTGAGCCACACAACCTTTCCCCAGCCACCAGTACCTGCCAACGGATAGGCATGCAGACTTCAGGCTTGCCAGCAAGTAAGAAAGACACTCTGGGGCTCTGAACACATGGCATCTTCCAAACAAAATAAACAGCAAACATCTCCCAGGAAACCCATACAAAGGAACATCCCACACATCCTTCTTTACAAGAGGGAAGGGGGAGGGTTGGAAGGTGTGGTTCAGTGACAAAGCACTTGCCTAGAATGCACAAGGCACTAAAGTACAGCCCCAGCACAATAACCAGTACCACCATCAAAACAATCATGCCAGAGCAGTGGCTCAGTGATTGAAGAGCTAGCTTAGCACATAAGCACAGGGACTTGAGCTCAGGCCCTACCATCCATGTATAAGCCAGGCCCAGCATCCATGTAAAATCCAGGCCCTACTATCCATGTAAAAGTCAGGCCCTAGGCATTCATTTAAAATCCAGGCCCAGCATCCATACAAAATCCAGGCCCAAGCCGGGCGGTGGTGGCACACGCCTTTAATCCCAGCACTCGGGAGGCAGAGGCAGGTGGATCTCTGTGAGTTCGAGGCCAGCCTGGTCTACAAGAACTAGTTCCAGGACAGGAACCAAAAAGCTACGGAGAAACCCTATCTCGAAAATCAAAAAAAAGAAAAAGAAAAAAAATCCAGGCCCAGCATCCATGTAAAAGTCAGGCCCTAGCATCAACATAAAAGCCAGACCCTCTTTTTGGGTCTGGCTTACCTCACTCAGGATAGTGTTTTCTATTTCGGTCCATTTGTATGCAAACTTCAAGAAGTCATTGTTTTTTACTGCTGAGTAGTACTCTAATATGTATATATTCCATGCTTTCTTTATCCATTCTTCCAGTGAAGGGCATCTAGGTTGTTTCCAGGTTCTGGCTATTACAAACAATGCTGCTATGAACATAGTTGAGCATATACTTGTACTCACTCATATTTGGTTTCTAGCCATAAATAAGGACATTGAGCCTATAATTCGTGATCCTAGAGAAGCTAAGTAAGAAGGTGAACCCAAAGAAAAACATATAGGCATCCTCCTGAATATTAACCTTCATTAGGCATTGAAAGGAGACAGAGACAGAGTCCCACATTGGAGCACCGGACTGAAATCTCAAGGTCCAAATCAGGAGCAGAAGGAGAGAGAGCACGAGCAAGGAACTCAGGACCGCGAGGGGTGCACCCACACACTGAGACAATGGTGATGTTCTATCAGGAACTGGGTCTGAAAAAGCATGGGATAAAACCGGACTCGCTGAACATAGTGGACAATGAGGACTACTGAGAACTCAAGACAATGGCAATGGATTTTTGATCCGACTGCACGTACTGGCTTTGTGGGATCCTAGGCAGTTTAGATGCTCACCTTACTAAACCTGGATGGAGGTGGGTGGACCTTGGACTTCACACAGGGCAGGGAACCCTGATTGCTCTTTGGGCTGATGAGGGAGGGGGACTTGATGGGGGGGAATGGGAGGTGGTGGCGGGGAGGAGGCAGAAATCTTTAATAAATAAATAAATAAAATAAAAACAAAAAACAAACAAACAAAAAAAGCCAGACACTAAGCATCCATGTAAAAGCCAGACCCTAGGTATCCATATAAAAGCCAGGCCCTAGCATCCATGTAAAAGTCAGGCCCTGGACATGCATTTAAAAGCCAGGCCCTAACATCCATTTAAAAGCAAGGCACAGTATCCATGTAAAAGTCACGCCCTAGGCATCCATTTAAAAGCAAGGCACAGTATCCATGTAAAAGTCACGCCCTAGGCATCTATTTAAAAGCCAGACCCCAGCATTTATTTAAAAGCAGGCACAGCACTGCAATCCCAGCAGCAGGATGCAAAAACAGAATGGTTGGGAGCAAGATGAAAAATGATAGAGGCAGACACCCAATATCAACCTCTGACCTCCATACACACTTGCACAAGTTCCTGTACCCAAAACAATTGTGACCTGCATCCTCTGGGCATTAGAACACAAACTAGGCTGGAATTATGAATATAAAATGCTGTGCATTTACTACCAAGACCCAGATACCTGAAGGGAAAGAAAAGACAAAAACATAAGACAAATGGATTCAAACCTTCAATCCCGATAACCTCTCCTTCAAATTATTTACTAGAACCCCCCCCCCCCGCCCCGCCACACACACACAGCTAACAAAGACCCACCCTACTTAGCAATTCAAACATTCCTTGACTCAGCATCCATTCCCGTCCACTCACAGACTTCCAAAGCCTGTCTCGAAAACACCTCTGAGATTATCACTCTGAACCCCAAATTCCCATGTCACCAATATCTCCATTGAACCTACACAGATCATATCTAAGTTCCATAGAACCCCAGCCCACAATAGGCACACAGATCTAGACCTCTTAGTATTGATGGACCCAAACCAATGCCCAGAGCTATCTACACGGATATTGTCTTCATGAGGGTTCTACTAGTGTGATAAAACACCGTGACCAAAAGCAACTTGGGAAAGAAAGGGTTTATTTCACTTACACTTCTATACTATAGTCCATCACTGAAGGAAAACAGGACAGGAACTCAAACAGGGCAGGCACCAGAGGCAGGGAGCTGATCCAAAAGCCATGGAAAGGTGCTTACTGGCTTCCTTCCCCTGGCTTGCTCAGCCTGCTTTCTTATAGCACCTGAAACCAGCAGCCCAAGGGGAAGAACCACTCAGAGTAGCTGGGCCCTCCCAAACCAATTACTAAGAAAATGCCCTCCAGGCTAGCCTATAGCCCAATTTTATGGAAGCATTTTCTCCACTGGAGTTCCTTCCTCTCAGATGACTCTAGCTTGTGTCAAGTTGAGTCAGCACAGATGTCAACAGAAACAACTTCAAATAGACATCAAGGCTCACAGGAGCATCATTAACAACTGCTAACAGGTAGAAAAAAAAACAGGTGCCCACAAAAAGATAACCAGAAAAACAAAGCCTGTTCTATCTCTGGAATGAAAAATGGTCCAGCTTACCAAAGGAAGAAACTCCTGTTACCATATTCTGAAATGAGTAACCCTTGATACAGTACTAGTTGTCTTGCTGCCTTGGTAAAATATGTGACAAGAAGCAAGCTTAAGGGAGAAGGGGCTTATTTGGTTCTGAGTTCAATCATCAGCACTGGAGGAGGCAAAAAGGAAGAGGAAAGGTGGATGTAGGAAGGGGAAAGTGGGGAGAAGGGGAAAGGAAAGTAGGAGGAAGGAGAGAGGAGGAGAAAAGGGGAGGGAAAGGGAGCAAGAGAGGAAAGGAAGGGGGAAAGATAAAATGTAGAGGAAGAGAAGAAGTAGATGAGGGAGATAGAGGATTTGAAAAGGAGGTAGAGTAAGAAACAGTGTTAGGTACTAAGATGATAAATGTTATGTGTAATTTTTTTCAGATTGATTGATTGGTTTTTCAGGACAGGGTTTCTCTGTAGCCCTGGCTGTCCTGGGAACTTGCTCTGTGGATCAGGTTGGCCTTGAACTCAAGAGATCTGTCTGCCTCTGCTTTTTGAGTGCTGGGATTTAAGGTGTGAGCTACCAGGGCCTGACTTATTTTTTTTTTAATTTTTTTAAAATTACATTCATTCTATTTACTCACTTCTTTAAGAGTGCATTCAAGTGTGTGGTGCATATAGCGCTCTGATGACAACTTGCAACCATCGGTTCTCTCTTGTTACCTCTTGGGTTCTGGGATTGAACTCAGGACATCCGTCTTGTGAGCAGGCATGTTTACCCACTGAGGCATCCCATCCACACTATAGTATATTTTGCCACAGTTCCTTAAAACTAGCAATAATAACAAATTCTTCTATATTAAAAGACCCACGAACGATGCCATCAATAACATATACGACTCAAGATGATAAGGCACTGAAGGACAGAGATCCTTTCTGACTACCCACCATGCCCCACTGCATCTGACTTTACTAACAATGAGTTTAACAAACATGAGTTATGCAGAGGAAACTTCCAATGGTTCAGTGAAAGGTGTCTCATAACTCTGCAAGGAATTAGTGGTGTGACCTTCTAATATATTGCTTCAAGACTGGGGAGAAAAAAAAAGGCTCAGTGGCATAATATTTCAAAACCTTTCTAGGATAACTCACAATTTGGGTAATAGACTTTGGGAAATAGACATTAACACTTGAATGTCTTCTCCTGCCACTGGAAGGAAAAAGAAAGCCATGGCTGCCATAAAAGTTCAGGCATCTGCCTCTGACCTGCAGTCATTTTCCTCCCTGCCTGTCACCTTTCTTGTGGTCAGAAAGGAACATGTACGAATAGTATCATGGACCCTACTCCAATCACAATTAACTCTGTTGTGACCTCATAGATGAGCTTAGAGGCCAATGCTGATCCCACGGCAGTAATTACCTGTGCAATGAAAATGCACAGATTTTATTTAACTGCATGGTGCACCGCCAACAAAACAATACCACACAATCAAGGTGCTCTGTGTCGATGCTTAGCCAAACAAGAATTACCCAACACTCAACATACATCCAGTGGCTATATATAATCCCTGTAATGACTAATACAGTGGCTCATAAAGTGTTTTAAAAAGCATAAAAGCTATAGCTTTAGGTTGGCACAGGGTAAAGACTGCCTGTGATAGCTCACTACACGCAGTCATAGTACATTAAAGACAATGCAATTGTGTGTCTTTAGAAATAGAATCCATGTGTTCAAGCCAAAGTTGGTTAATTCTGGCTGATGGATTTGAAATCACTCTACTGTAAAAAAATAAATCATTCTGAATACATTGCATGACCTTGAACACTCACAAACTCATTTCATTTCCTGGGTGCTTTTCGCCCATACTCTATCACTCATGCCTTAATCATAACTGGAAATGCATTACTTTGGGTACTAGGGAAATAGCTCAGTCAAAATACTTGTCATGCAAATATAAGAACCAGAACTCAATCCCCAGAACCCATGGGTGGTGATGGGTCTTGTTTAAAAAGCAAAATATGGTGGCTCCAGTTTGTAATCACAGGGCCAGGCAGTCAGAGACAGACCCTTGAAACAAGCTGGCCAGCCTAGCAGGCTGCTACACACATATGCATGCTTGCACACATACACACGTATGAACACACATACATTGGGGTGGGGTATTTGCTCATCACTGTCAAGTACAAAGATTACTCCAAAGGAAAAAAAATGTATCCTTCTTTAAGTACTAGGTGTGTAGCTTAGTGATAAGAAATTTTTTTTTCCAACATATACAAGTGTCATAGTCTGGTTTCTATTGCTGTGATAAGCACCATGACCAAGTAACTTTGAGGGGATGAGAGGAAAGGATTTGTTTTGCTTACACTTCCATATCTCTGTTCATCACAGAAGGAAGTCAGGACAGGAACTCAAAACAGAGCAGGAAATTGGAGACAAGAGCTGATACAGAGGACACTGGAGGGATGCTGCTTATGGCCTGGTCCCCATGGTTTATTCAGCCTGCTTTCTTATAGACCCCAGGACTAGCACCCCAGGGATGACATCACCCACAGTGGGCTGGGCAGGCACATGGTGCGGGAGAATTGTCTATAATCTGTCAATCATGTTTTAAATAAACGCTGATTGGCCAGGCAGGAAGTATAGGTGGGAAAACTAGACAGGAAGTAGAAATGATGTAATGAGAACAGGAGAATTCTGGGAAGGAGGAAGTTGATTCCTCCCAGTCCTGTACAGACCACCGAGGAAGCAGGATGTGATCTGCCCCACTGAAAAAGGTACTGAGCCACATGGCTAACACAGATCAGAAAAATGGGTTAATCAAGATGTGAGAGTTAGCCAGTGAGAGGCTAGAGCTAATGGGCCAATCAGCTTATAATTTATGGAGACCTATGTGTGATTTTCTTTGGGGCTAAACAGTTGTGGGGTACCGGGCAGGACAAAAACCCCAACAAGAAGCAGGCCCAGTTCGTGTTACAGATACACATCAATTACTAATTAAGAAAATGTCTTACAGGCTTGCCTATACCGTAATCACATGAAGGCATCCTCTCAATTGAGGTCCCCTCCTCTTATAACCCTTACTTGTTTCAAGTTGATATAAAATAAAAACAGCACAAGCTCTCTGTTCAATCCAGTCTCTCTCTCTCTCTCTCTCTCTCTCTCTCTCTCTCTCTCTCTCTCTCTCTCTCTCTCTCTCACACACACACACACACACACTTTAATTTATAAATTTCATGATTAAAAAAACCTTGCAAATAAATAAAAATACCACATCAAAATTAAACAGACCAAAGTCTACACAACTCAACAGAACAACCATTCAGAAACATTTTCCACTTTCAGTATCAAAGATATTTTATGCACTTACCCACACCAAAACCAAAAACATCCATGATAGAACTAGAACTAGGAAGAACAATGAGCTTTAAAATGTTTAAAGTTAAAAAAATTAAACACCTGTTTATTTCCATTCTCTTCAGTTATCAAAGAATCCTATATATCTAACTTTCAACACTGAGATGAACTTTCAAGATAGCCAAGGAAGGCAAATAGAAAGGGTGCCACTTTTACTATTCATTTCAACGGAAAAGCAAAGCCAAGTTCCATCATCTAAAAGGAGAGGACGCATTTATTTTCACAAAGCAAAAATGTTCCTTAGAGTTTCTCATCACCTCTTCAGGTTGGTTTCCATTACCAGTGTGCCCATACATCCACAGATCCAGAAACTGTCCCCAAATCTCTGGAGATCCTGTCACTTTACACCTGCACAGATTTGTGAGCATCCCCTTCTTAAGTAAGTGGAATCCTTATTTATTCCTGTTCTTAGAGAGTAAGCCAGAAGCGGGCTCTGGTCACCAGAAATGAGAAAAAGGAAATAGTAAATAAAAATAAAATTTAAACTTGAACAAAATTTAGGATATATCCTGAATATCTTGATTTCAAGGGCTGGAGCTGGAGAAATAGCTCAGTGGGTAAATTTGTACATACACAGCATGCAGAGCTGAGTTCCAGTCCCCTGCCACCCACGTCAAAACCAACCACAGAGAAGAGAAGCCAGTCAGTCAGGCCAAAATGGAGAGCTTCAGGTTCGGTAAAAGACCTTCTTTATAGGAAAAAGTAAGGTGAAGAACAACAGAGATGATATCATACATAGATGATATCATACCTCTGATCACTACATGCAGACAGCATACACCACAAACACACACATGCAGACAGCATACACCCCCCCACCCACCCACACACACATACTCTGATGGAAAAGCAAAAATACTGAAAGGCTGAAGGAATTCTTTGACCTAATTTTAAAAGAAACTTCAGAATTTGTGAAGAAAAGGATAGAGGAAACCATGTAGAATTTAAGAACACAGTTCTAAAAAAAGGTCATTGATCATTTTAGACCACAATGTGGTCAATTAATTAAAAGATAAGTATTGAGATACACTGAATCTTAAAGCATCATTTACACAGACAATAACTTCAATTTCAAAGACTTGAGTTTGCTCTAATTGCTTTTTAACAGTGCTGGAAAAATTTAAGTATGTTCTTCACTTTTTGGTGATTTATCAAGAATGACATTGTCAAATTGAAGCAGTTTCCTGGACTCTGCTCTCCCCAGGGTCAAGGAAACCCAAAAAGTATTATAGTAATTATGTCAAGGGTGGATGGGTGGGGAGGACTAGGAATGAAGCTCAGTGGGTAGAGTACTTACACCTAGCATGCAGAGGCCTAGGTTTAATTCCCAACGTGATATAACCGAAGCATACAGGCTCACGTCTGCATTCAGGACGTGGAGATAGGAAGATGAGAAGTTCAAGGTCATTCCTGAGCTACAGGGCAAGTTTTAGGCTATATGAAATCAGTTAATAATGAATGCTACACATAACATGCAACTGAGGTCGATAAAGTAGATACTGCAGTGTGAGGCTGACAAAAATGTGGTGGATGCTATACCACGGGGCGTTAATGCTGTGGCTGACTGCACAGGTTAATATAGTGGATACTATAGTATGAAACTCAGGTTTGTGAAAAGTAAGTGTTATGGAGTTGAGTTGGTCTCTTGATGAGTCAAACTATGTTAGCAGGTAAAACCCAGCCTCAGGGGAAGATGGATCTCCCTAGGGGTCCTATAATTTCATCACAGACTAGCATCTCCCAATGCCCAATGCTATTTCCCTAACTCCTCTGCCTCCCCTTTGCTGATCCTGGTAGCTTCCTCCAAGAGTTTCCTATACAGTGATCAACATCCCCAAGGTTGTTCAACCTGTAGCTTTGTGATCATTGTCAGAGATCCAACACTGGGAGCCACACAAATGGGGAAACTCTTAACTTTTGAGTTTCCATCCTCACCTGATGTTCATTTCAGAGCCACCTCTGAAAACAACACTGGTGTTACACAGCTTATCTTTTACCTCCACACAAGTTCCTCAAATGTGCAAAGAACAGATGCAACTCCTGAGATTTCCTTCCTCAAGGGCAATTCCAGGGAAGCCACAGAGGGCTAAAAAATAACTTTGCATAGAGTCTTGTTTGCGAAATTCCTATATAATGAGCCCAAAGGAGGAATCAATGTGATGATTTTGCTTACTGTTCTGTTTTTTGAGAAAGATAATCTTGCTAGATAACCCAGGCTGGCCTCAAATTTGCAATCGTGCTCCCCAAGTGCTGGAATTGCAGATGATCACTACAACTGTGCATTTTATGATCACTTTACACGTACTCCCTAAAGTAATCAGTCTATTTCACAGACTGGCTAGGGAGATGGTTCAATCAGTAAAGTATTGCCACATCAAGTGTGTGAGCCAGAGTTCACATAAAAAGCTGGGATGGTCTGATCAGTCATCCTAGCACTGAAGAGGCAAAAACAGAATCCATGGAGCAAGCTAGCTAGTTAGCTAGACATATAGGTCCAGTTAGTGGGCTCCAGTAAAAGACCCTGCTTCCATGAGAAAGTGGAAGGTATGTCATCGAGGAAAACATCTGAAGTCAACTACAGGCCTCCACAAGCACATGCATGCTCACATATATGTGCACTCACAAACAGGCACACACTTCACACATGACACATGCAAAAAACTTCATAGTGAACAATGTGAGATCTCATTTGCCAAGGATAAGTGGAAGGAAGTAGACAGAGTTTAATGGTCCCTGAGCTTCAGCATGGTGTTGTGGTCTAAATGACAAGGACCTCAGATATTTGAACACTTGATTCTCAGTTGGAGGTGCTGTTGTCATGTGTGTGGAGGACAGGAGGCATTGGACCTTTGGGACATGGAGATGTGATTAAAAAAACTAACTCCACCACTGAGGACAGACTGTTCATTCTACTTCTCATGTCTGGATGAAATCTAATCAGACAGCTTCTTCTATTTGCAATGCCTTCCCAGAGTGTTCTAACCCTCTGGAAACCTAAGCCAAAATAAAGCCCTCCCTTCTTTTTACATTGGTCAAACTATTTTATCATAGGAAAGAAAGGTTATTAATATATGTGTAATAATGAGAATCTTCTGAATTATGAAAGGTAGAGAAGGTTGCAGAATGACATATAACCATCATGGTACTTGTAAATAAAGTTTTCTTGGCGCACAGTCACATCTTTTTGCCAAAGCTCTGTCAGTGGCTGCTTTTGTCACACATACTCCAGAGAACCCATGGCCTGAAAACCTGAAACACTACCATCTGCTCTTCGACACAGAAGTTTGCTGACCCCTGACAAAAATGAATCAGATTGCCCTAAAACTTAAGGTCAGTAGTTAAATATGACCCAGAGACCAGTGAATGCAGTGAAAAGTCACTCTACCAGGAAGACAATGATGAAATGTGACATTGACTTTTGTCTAAAGGAAATCTGTTCAACAAACATGGCCCTTGTCCTTTGCACATATAATCCTCTTTTCAAAATGACTGTCTGAGCTTAGGAAGTATCTCAGTAGCAAGACATTTGTCTGCTAGCTTCCTCGAGGCCCTGAGTTCCATCCTTATAAATTAAGTATCTTTTGTTATCTGAGTAAAGATAGACAGACACAGGTTGGTGAATGGCTGCCTCCTAAAACCATACCTCCATCTGCTCATTCATTCCTAGCACAACTGTACCCACCAGTGGGGTCTTCTAAACCATGAGAAGAAAATGATTCCCATTACGAATCCCCTAACATGTGACTTCCCTTTGGGTACACCAAGGAATGTTTGTAACTGCTATGCTTGTATCTACCTTTCCAATTCTACCCATGTATCAACTCCAGAAAGCCAACTTTCCACCCTGTAAGGTGACTTTCCCTTATCCAAAATGCACAATACCAATGGTATTTCAAATCTTACAGAAGTATCTGTACATTTACAATAAGAAATCTTAGGGATAGGACACAAGTATAAACACAAAATTCATTTGTTTCATATGTATGTACTTTACATACACAACCTGAACATAATTTTACATATCTGTAGTACCTGTGTGTTTTGACAGCACTCAATAATATGAACTCAAGTGTAGAAGTTTCTACTTAGAATATCATGTCAGCACTTGGATTTGGGGGTTAAGAAAGTAGGTCATTTGGTAGTGCTTACTTGCTTACATTAGCATACACAAAGCCCTTGGTTCAATCTCCAGAATCATAAAATTGGGTGATGGTTGGCAATATGGCTCAGCAAGGAAAGGTGCTGTCACCACGCCTGAGTTCAATCCCTGAGACTACATGGTGGGAAGAGAGAAGAGCCAACATGTCCTCTGACCTCCACTTGCATTATGGCATGCACGTGCACACACACACATATACATATAAAAATTTTAACTGTTTTATAAGAAAAATTTGAGTATGTAGAACATACCAGAATTCACCATTTTGGAGGTGGAAATAGAAGGATCTGAAATTCAGGGTCACCCTCAACTAGCAATGTGACACTTTGTCACTTGTCTCCCCTACATATTAAAAAAAAGTTTTAAGATTTTTGAAACATCATATATTTCAAGTGAGATGGACTCAACCTATATTACAAGACCCAAGAATGATGGGCGGGGGTGGTGTTGCTTAGATGGACTAGGTCATCAAAAAGTACTTACTGGGGGCTGGAGAGATGGCTCAGCGGTTAAGAGCAGTGGCTGCTCTTCCAAAGGTCCCGAGTTCAATTACCAGCAACCATATGGTGGCTCACAACCATCTGTAATGAGATTTGGTGCCCTCTTCTGGCGTGCGGGCATACATGGAGGCAGAATGCTGTATACATAATAAATAAATCTTTTAAAAAAAAAAGTACTTACTGAAGAAAACAGCCAATTCTGGGCCCAGTGAAGGACATCTGTTATCCAAGTTCCTTGGAAGGCTAAAGGCAGGAGGATGGCAAGTACAATTCAAGACCTGCCTGGGCAATAGAGTCTAAGTCAGTGAGGGCAACTAAGTAAGTTTTTGTTTGTATTGCTCTCATCTCAACCTCCAGCCCCTAAATGAGTTAACATGAGATCAAAGCTGTGCTCTCTATCTCTGCTACAATCCCCACACCCCCACAATAGAACGTGCAGTGGAAAACTCTACCATCCTCTGTCCATTTCTTCCTTATGTGCAAATACACACACATACACACGCTCGGCCTCTCTAATGTTGATCTCACATTCTCATAAATGCATGCATTGTTTCTCTCATACCTACATAGAGACACACTCTACCATTCTCTCATACATACACTTTCATTTTTTACCTCCATCCCTTACCTTATCTTCTCTCTTGATCCTTCACTTTGAACGAGACACAACTGCACCTATTAATCTTATTTCTGAAACAAGAGTTTCAGAAACTAGAAGAAATTAACGCAGAAGTGTACCAGAACACTCACATATCACAGCATCTTCTCTTGGAGGCAAAACGCAGAAAACTAAAACCGAAGATACCTCTCAGTTCCCACAGTATCAGGAATTGCAGCATTAAAGTCTCCTTGGGAAAAAAATACAATTTTCTGTGTACAAACACATACGCGGAAATATACAGGGCACAATATGTTCATCACATTGTCCACTTAGAAAATAAATGTTGGCCAGGCTGGTATTGTTTTATGTGCCACCTATACTTAACTAGCACAGCACATTTGTATGACAGTTAAAAAGGGCTGTTTCCCTCTGTTCACAGACTGACCTTGTACAGCACAGAACCAAAGCACATCCCAAGAGACTCCAGTTTCTTCCATTTAAATCGATCTACTTAAGTACTTTCTAAAAAGCACACCTCTACAATTCCATCTCAAAAATCCATCTCCAGACCATGTGAGCTGATGTAGGAGGTCCTTCTATGTGTTGTTTTCATTGGTTGAAAAAAGAAGCTGCTTTGGCCTTTTGATAGGGCGGAACTCAGGTAGGCGGGGAAGACAGAACAGAATTTTGGGAGGAAGAAAACAGAGGCAGCCGGATGTCATGACTCTCTCCTCTCTGAGAGGGATGCTGGTTAGACTCATGCTGGTAAGCCACAGTCAAGTGGCGATACACATTAGTGGTGATGGGTTAAACAAATATGTAAGAGTTAGCAAATAAGAGGTTAGAACTAATGGGCCAGGCAGCAATTTAATTAATACAGATCTCCGTGTGATTATTTTGGGCATAAGCTAGCCGGGTGGCCAGGACGACAAGCAGCCTGCCAGCCTGGGTGTAAGCTAGCCAGAGGGCAGGGCCCACAGCCCACTCTCCTTACAACAGTGAGCATTCCAGGGAAGGTTAATAACTTCCTCTCACAGGAGCCCAGAGTACCTAGCCTCCCACGGCACTTGCCACCACAAGGGAGATTTCACCTTCTCATTTTCTTCCAGATAAATTTGTCCCAATTTCTCAGACACATCAGATTCCAGACTCAATTCAGACATTAAATAAAATGTTTCCAATATCCAAATCAAGGCAAGTTCCTCTCTGACCTAAAGTACAGGAGGCAAAATTCAGGCAAAAGGACCTTTAATTTGAACATGTAGCTTATGCTGAGCAAGAGCAACATATTCTCTCCAGTCTAGCCCAAGTAAATTTCCTTCTAGAATATTCCAACAGTCTCTTACAACTAATTTTCTTTCCCTGCTGTCTATCTCCAAGACATTCTGCTCCAAGCAATCACAATCCTCCATAGAAACACATTAGGACAGCACTCCCCTCCATGGGTACTGCCCAGGACTCCCAGGTTCAGAGTGTCTCCTTCCTGCTCTGCTCCTCCACTACACACACACACACACACACACACACACACACACACACACACACACGCATTCTCGCCTCTCCACCCACCCTTGAGATCCTATCTTAAACATCCTTTCCCCATAGTAAGACACCATGTACCCCATAGACCCTCATAGCTGCTGAAATTGACAATAGCCTTCATGGTTTTTTTCTAACTCAATGATATCTGTGGCTACATTTCTGCTTCCCCTTCCTTCTCTTGCATGGGAGAGCAATGTACATATACCTCCTCCATCTTCTTTCTTTCTCTTGTATCTCTGGTTTGGTGTATCAGACAATGCTAATCAAAATGAGTTCAGCACAGAGTGCTAATCAAGCTAGTGAGTGAATGAATGAGCAATGGGGATGGGAACAAGCCATGTTCAGAGATAAAATTCAAGCTAGTGATAACAAGAAAAAAGAAAAATCTCCAGAGGTGTTCTAGAAATACCAATCTTGGGACTTAGTTGGAATGTGGACAATGGAGTGGAAGGTGGGACCTGCTTTACTTTCACTAACTAAGCCTTCAGCAGATTTCATGATGCAGGTGATAAACCCTGCTGGGATAAGCAACTCTCAAGATGCATCAACAGATGGCACAGGCATTCCACAACACTCAACACTACTTTGAAATAGTAGCAGCTAATATGGTCTGCCAGATCATGTTGTCTGAACTGTTTCAGAAGCTGAGGAGATGGCTCAGTAGGTATAGTGTTCATCATGTAAGTATGAGGAGCCAAATTCAAATTCCCAGAATCTACCTTAAGAGCTAGGTGCAGTAGTATATGCCTCTGATCCCAGCACTCCCACAGGGGAAAATGGGAGGAAAACAAGAGAATTTCCAGAAGCTCATGAGTCACCTAAGAGAGTGGAAGGAGAGGCTTAACACCCAAGGTAACACCCAAGGTTGTCTGTCCTGACTACTACATACCATGGCATTCAGGCATAATACAAAGAGATTATTCCACAACAATGGCATGCACATACACATAGACACACAGGGATATGGGAAGGAGGCAGAAAGAGAATTAAAAAATAAAACGCACATAATAAAAGAAACAGAATCTCAGAAGTAACCTGTGTAGTCAGCTTCACCACGGCATGTTCACAGAAGCCAAAGCCTGGAAACAAACCAAATCAACAGATGGATGGCTAAACACTACATAGTATATACACACAGTTAAAAACTATTTCAGCCTCAAAAGGAAAGACACTCAGACACACACCACAATGTGGATGAAGCCTGACACTGTGCTAAGGAAAATAAAATTATCCCCCCCCCATGCCTACCCAATACTGTATAAATGCACTACTTCACTTATATATGTGAGATCAACAAAGAAGCCAAATCCAAAGACAGAAAATAGGATGGTAGTTACTGGGCGCTTCGGGGTGGGTAGGTTATAGTTAGCAGGAAAAATGTTTCAGATCTCCAAGATTAAAGGAATTCTGCAGAATCTCTGGACAATATAAATGAATGCCCTTTACCAGGAAGAAATGATACGCTTCAAGCGACTGACAGGTAAATTACTTATGATAAACCTGTGCATCAATGTAAAGGAAAGAGCATGCAACTACTCAGCAAATCATTTCTTAATAGCATTGCTATGATCAGAGTGTCTCAGTTCTTCCTTGCAGTTGTGCTTTTCAATGTATTTAGAAATGACTGAGACCAAGGGAGCTTTGCTGTAAAGAGAACTCAAAACAAAAGGTTTAAGGGAGCTTGGTATCAGAGGAAAGGCAACCTAAGTCTGCAGCACAGACTCCTGCCTACAAGGCATATGGCCTTGGCACAGGGACTTGTTGAAGCTCCTGTCCCCAAGGCAGCTGCTGCAGAACCTGCCATGCCTGTTTTGGAAACATCATTTGACAACAGCTCTCAGTTATCCCCTTCACATCCCGATTCAACCACATGGCTACCGACCCATGCTAAAAACATCCTCTAGAATCTGGGGTGTGGCTCAGTAGAGGACCTGAATTTGGTCTCCCAAACTCTTGGATTTTTTTTTAATAAAATAAATAATGCTCATAGCTGGGTAGGTTGCCTTTCCTCCACAACTGGGGAGACAGAGACAAGAAGATGTCTGGAGCTTTCTGGCTAGTAAATCAGACAGCCAGACAGTATAGTCTACTTGCTAAGCTTCAAAACAGGGCTTGGGAGAAACTTCAGTGAGTTTAAAGTGCATGCCCTGCAAGCACGAAGACCTGTATTCTATCCCCAAAATGTGTTTCTGCTTTTGTTTTAAAGGTGAATATGAGAGGTCTGGCATGTAATCCCAGTGCTGGGAAGGCTGAAAAAAGAAGATCTCTAGGGCTTCAAGGCCAGTCAATCAAGCCTGATTAGCAAGCCTCAAGCCAATGAGAAACTATGTCTCAAAAAGAAGGGAAATAGCGACATCTAAGACACAGTTTCTCAAACATGTGCGCACATCCCAGTAATCATCATTCATCTTATCCTTCCTGCCACTGATTCTCTTTCCCTACCCTCAGAGTCAGCCCTGTCTCCAAGGAGGTATATGCACCCTCCCCATTCATCCACTATTCAGGTCTTCGGCCTTCATCCAGCTGCAGGCACAACATACTCGTTTTTGTTCGGTTGGTTTTGGTTTTCGTTTCAAGACAGAATTTCTCTATGTAACTGAACTCACTCTGTAGACCAGTGATGTAGGTGGGTCTTCTCTTTGTGTGTTGCTTTCATTGGTTAATTAATAAAGAAATTGCTTGGCCTGATAGGTCAGAACATAGGTGGGTGGAGTAGACAAAACAGAATGCTGGGAAGAAGGGAAATGAATCAGACGCCACAGCTCTTCTCTCTGAGATGGACGCAGGTTAGAATCTTCCCAGTAAGCCACCACTTCGTGGTGCTACCCAGATTATTAGAAATGGGTTAATCAAGATGTGAGAATTAGCCAATAAGAGGCTAGAACTAATAGGCCAGGCAGTGTTTAAATGAATACAGTTTGTGTGTTGTTATTTCGGGTGTAAAGCTAGCCATACAGGAGCCGGGTGGCCTTGAACTCAGAGAACCACCTGCTTCTGCCTCCTAAGTGCTGGGATTAAAGGTGTGCACCACCACCACAGAGCTAACAACACTCTTACCTCAAAAAGTTATCATGGAATTTCAAAAGCTACCCATATCTCCTGTCTGCCAGTCCTCATTTCTACAGGTGATACCTTTGGACTCTGTCAACTTATCTCTCTCTGTCACTGTTCAGGGTCTCTAAAGCCCACCTAGCTTTTAGAGCTTGCTCCCAGCTTCACCCATCTTGTGGGCTCTAGTGAGAAATGGTTTCAAATTCCTATCTGCAGAGCTTCCCAGCACACTACCACCAAAGATTTGTGAAATCACCTCTGCTGTTTCATCAGCAACACTAAAGACTCAAGCAGGTGAAGATTAGTTCTACTGATTCTGAAGCTGAAGGCCCTCAGCAAATAGGTCTTACACACATGTACAACAGTTTCTGACTACATAAAAGGAAGGTGTGGGCCAGGACTATTTAGGGAAGTTGGTAATGGAAACCAGAGGCATACCAAATATTTCTGCAGTGAAGACAGACTGGACTGCAGGCATGGGGCCCTACCCCCACATCCCCACAGCCCCAGACTCCAGGAGATTCAGTAAAGGATGCCAAGTTCCTTTAAACTTTGCTCTAAGAACTAACCTTACGCCCTCGAGATCAATAAGGACGATTGCCAGCATGACTCAGGACCCTATTTCCACCCCTGGGAAAAAAAGTACAAGGAGAGAAGCTTGTTCTGTGACCTTCACACATGTGCCAACAGCCCCCGCACCTGCAAACATACAAAGTAAGTAGGAGCTGGCTTGGTTTTTATTTTAAAAAGAACTGTTCCAGGTTAAGATGATCAGAGGGCCATGAGCTCATCTCCTAAACAAGATACTTTTAGATCTTGTCAGAGTAGAACAGGAAAATCAAAAAGATTTCTCACACTTTCCATTTGCCCAGGCAAATTGCAAGAAACTTCTTAGAAGTCATCGTTAACTTTCTATTCTACATAACCTTCTACCTTCTAACCCCCTTCTACTGCTCACCGGACCAAAAACGTTTATGTGTATGTGTGTGTCTGTGTGCCCCTCCATCTTGAATGCTTTGAAGAACAACAAAGCCCTCAGGAAGTATATGTAAGAGGATGTAAATTCGAGGTCATCCTTGGCTACCTGAAGCTCTTCCCACCCCCACTGGCCCAAAAGAAAAGACAAGAAGCCCAGGCAGTGGTAGCACTTGCCTTTAATCGCAGCACTCAGGAGTCAAAGGCAAGTGGATCTTAATGAGTTCAAAGCCAGCTTGGTCTACAGGGTGAGTTCCACGACAGCCAGAGCTGTTACGGAGAGAAAACTTATCTCAAAAATGGAAAGGAGAGAGGGAGAGGGAGAGGAAGAAAAAGAGAGGGAAAGGGAAAGGGAGAGGGAGGGAGGAAAAAAGAACAATAACACAAGCACCCAAAGAAGCAAGTTGTCTACCAAACTCACAGCTAATGGATGAAAACACTCTGCCTTCCTACTACACATGCCAGAATATGAGTTGAGAAAAGAAACTGAAACAAGAGTCATTGCCAAACAGCCTAACACTTCACATGCTTTAGTCAGAAATGATTTTTCTCCCCCAAAAGAAATACATGATCAATTTCCACATTATAAAAATAGGGTCTGAACAGTGAAGTGTCTCTGAACTTACTGCCAAGCCTTGATGACCTGAGTTTGATCCCCAGAATCCACATGGTAGAAGGAGAGAATCAACCCAAGAGACTCCATGGACACTTGCCACATACCTGACAACATGCAGACAGAATGCTCTGTGTGTGTGTGTATGTGTTGTGTGTGTGTGCATGCGCAGTGCAAAGGTATGTGTATACATGTGCATTCATGCATACAGAAGCCAAAGGACAGTCTTGAGTGTCATTTTTCCTAGGGTGCCATCCACTTCATCTTTATTGGACAGGATCACTCTCTTTCTAGCTGGGCAGTGGTGGCACACACCTTTAATCCCAGTACTCAGGAGGTAGAGGCAGATTGATCTCTATGAATTTGAGGCCAGCCTGGTCTACAGAGCAAGTTCCAGGACAGCCAAGGCTGTTATATAGAGATCCTGCCAAAAACAAACAAATATCTTTCTCTAGGATCTGAGCTCACAAGGCAAGGTAGGCAAGACCCAGAGATACTCTGGGTTTTTTTTATAATTTTTCTGGAGGTGGAACTCGAATCCTCATTCTTGCACAGCAAGCATTTATGAACTGAGCTATCTCCCCCAGCCCAGACAGTAAACGCCACAGGTTTCCCCCAGGAAGTCAAGTTGATGTGTCACAATCCTCACAACACCCTCCATACACAGTACGTGAATACACATGGTTCCTGTGCAACCGTGTATGCTAACTTTGGAATTCCACATCACTTTCACCTGTCACACAGTTTCCAGTTCACCTCCATATACACACTGCACTTATCATTTAAAAATATAAAACCCTTCCTGGTTCACAAAAACAGGTCAGAGTTTGGCCTCTGCCTTACAAGTCTCTAACTTGTTCTTGCACGCACTGCATCTGCAGCCAGAGGACAACACCAGGTGTTGTTCTCCACCACACTCCCCCTCTTCCCCTTGTCTCCCCCAACCCCCACCCCAACTAGGCAAAGCCAGCAATTGTCCCGTGTTAGCCACACCCAGGAATGGGTTAGAAGCATCTGATTTTTTCTGTAGATGCTTGGGCTCTGAACCTGGGTCCTCACACTTGCACAGCTCAGTGAGCCATCTCCCCGGCACACACACACACTGTCATTTTTATAGGTTTCTCTTGCATACATGAACACATGACAGGGTCTCAACCCACCAAACACTGATGGCTTTTGGGCTCTGCAGGACACTGTGGAATTCACTATCAGTTATGGCATGAAACCTTGCATTTTGAAAAAGCACTATACCATCCCAAAACCACAGGGGCTTGGAAATCATACTGGCCCCACCTGTGGCCATCCCACCATTGGTATCCTTGTAGCTTTGACGTGTGAGAGCTGATGCTGCCATTACCCTCCCCACAGTTTCCCCAATTATAAACAGAAAGCATCTCTCCTGCGATACACTCCTGTTACATCAGCTCCAGTGCCACACTAAAGCATTTCATGCTGATAACAGAGGCCCAAAAAATGTCCCAGCTACTATTCTAATTATTTTTCTCCTTTTTTTTTTTGTCCTCCTGAGGTGCAGTTTCACTGTCCTGCCAGGAGGCCACACTGCTGCCCTCCCCTGGCAAGCCAGGCCCTCCATGTTGAAAAAAAGGGGGGCTGGCTCCACCAACTGTTCCTCTTCAGGTTCCGGTTTCCTGGGCCTCTTGGCTCCTATCCCACCTTACCAGCCTGCCTCATCATTATCCACCCAAGGACATACACAGCAAACTTCTTTATATTTTATATGTAGACTTTTAAATTCTCCTTTAGCAAGCTTCTTCTGTCCCTTGTAATTGTTTACTCCTTATAATCCTTAACGAAGCCACCTTCTGATCAGTGCAGCCCATGGGAATTAACAAAAGATAGCTAGTTGCCTGGGTACCATTTTCCAGGAAATTGCTCCTGCTAAACTCTTACCTAATAGCTGCCCAAAAGAGATCAAGGCCATTCTTGACAACACTGCCAGCTTGAGGCCAGCCTGTCTGTTCCCCCCTCATTCTACCCCACAGAAGAACATGTTAAGCTTATCTCCAGATCTCCCCAAGACTTGGGCCACTAGTAATCTATTTTCTGTCTCCACACACAGAACAAACTCTTATTTAAACCCAAAGCTGCCACAGATGCACATATGACATCCCCCAACTTCCCACTCCTCACCTGTGCCTCACTTGCACGAGCCAGTAAATAAACCCGCCTTTAGTAGCTAGTATCTGTTATTCAACTCTCAGCACACATCTGATGTTCTGAGTGAGGGATGCCCAATGGCACAGGGCCATCAGTTGCTGATGGTTGCTGAAATTAAGTACTGCCACTTCTGTCTCCACATAGAATCACTGTTCAGTCATTAGCCACTTCCAATCTCATTACCAAGGCATATATCCCTACAACAAAAGCATAAGGGTAGCCTTATCTTTCCACATTACATATGGCTGGGCCATGCACATCTATTAGGAAAGGACTTGCAACCTACTAAAGCGCATCTCTGATGCCAGCACTTCGGAAGCTAAGGCAGGAGAGTGTCCAGTTTTAGGCTAGCCTGAAGTACATATTAGTTAAGACACTGTCTCAAAAAGAAAACAAACCAAGCCAGGTGTGGCAGCAGCACTAGGCTTTAATTCCGGGGGATGTCTATGAGTTCGAGACCAGCTTGGTCTACAAAGCAAGTTCCAGGACAGCCAAGGCTACACAAAGAAACCCTGTCTCAAAAAACCAAAAAGAAAACAAATCAACCAAAATAATTTTTTAAAAAACTATTATTGTTTTGGCCTTTGAATCTTAGGAGGCAAGGACCACCCCGTACTAAATGAAAGCTAAGGTTCATGACCCAAGTCATCATTTCCAGGCACATTACATCACATACCTGGCCAGTTGGCTCTGATTCTTTCAATCAGTGGTGCATTTTACACTTTCTTGTGGCCTCTCAGTTAGACAGGCCCTGAGTCATGAATTCTAGTGAGGACCATGACTACCAATCAATCATACCGGACCTTGCAAGATTACAAGTATCAAAATTATTCAAGAACTTCCTGCCTGAGGTTGCAGCCTACAGCAGGAGTTAGGAGCAGGAAGAGGAGCCCCAAACAGAAACAAGCCTTTCCAATCAGGCAAGAGGTGGGCTAGAGTCTGCTCATCTGCAAACACTGGCCCAGTGCTCTGTGAGTCATTTGATATAAACACTTTCCCTTCACCCACATGGAAATCTAAAGACAGCATTAAAATTGCAGCAATACCAGATACCTGTCCCCAGCAAACCATCAGGACAGTGAAGGCCATTATCATCCACCCATCTTAATAGCTAAAACCTAGGCACTAACAGCTCCATGGCCTGCAACAACACAGGAATCAGTCTTAGGCTCCTCAGAGGTCAGTGAGTGCCGTCCAGAGAGAAGGAAGAATATGCTAGTGGGTCCCTTCACCTGACAGCCCCACTGCCACTGTCAAAAGGATTCTCTTTGCTACCTGAAAAGAAGAAGCCAGAGTCTTCTGACAGAAGTCTGACTCTTCTCTGACAGTCTTCTCCTGTTCTCGTGCCAATAATATCATCTCCTGCATAGTCAGTTCCTGTAGCGGGGTTGCCAGTGCAGAGCTCTGCAAGCACCATGTGGAAAACTTCACAGTCCATTCAGGAAATGCACAACAATGCCCAATGTACACTTTCGAGAGTTCACAAACTGTTTTTGCATACACAACTGGTATGGGCAAAGTGCAGGTTCAAACTCCTGTGAGCCTGAATGCAGTCTGTGTACTTTACCTATATGCTGGGCAGAGATCACAGACACCTCAAGGTTTGTGCAAGCTAGGTGAGCATTCTACAGCAGAGCCACAACCCCAATTCTCACAAGTCCTCTTGAAACTGAACCCGTTTGTCTCTACAATTAGCATTTGTTACATGCTCATAATCACCATATATAAAATTACCTGTAAGTGCTTGCATTATTGAAATGATACACAGAAAATAAAGTTCTTCTGTGAATAACAAACCCATCATGGGAACGCTGGCCCCACTCCTCACCAGCTACCACAAAGAAGCGCCAATATGACATGGGCACAGGAGAGCTCGCCCCGATGGCATGGAGTTGGGACAGCTGACCCCAGTGGCATGGGTGCAGAAGACCCTGTAACCTCAGGATCTCCATGACTCAGGGCAACAGCAGAATAGCAGAAACGAGTCTCAGTGAGGGTCCAGTGACTAAGTAGCAGAACACAGAGGCCTTAAACCAGACCACCAACTCGTGTTGCACCGAACAACTGCAAGCAAAGCTGTTTGGGCAAAAGAATACACTGTGTGATGCACCGCAGCTTCCAACACCACTAAAATGAACCAACAGGCGATAGAGAGAAGGGAAAGGAAGAGTGAAATGGCGCGCACACACACAGGAGAACCGAAGCTAAGGCAGCTGGGACAGGTGTGATAGAATGCTGGAGTTAGTAAGAGGAGCAGGTCATTATCCAGAGGTAGCTGCAAGATGTTTTGTTTGGGGTTTGATTTTTATTTTTTTATTTCCTTTTTTGGGGAGGTTACAAGGGTGAAAGACAGATGTGTAAGGACTGGGAAAAGAGTGAAATTGAGGTACATGATGTGAAATTCCCAAAGAATCAATTTAAAAATATTTTTTTAAAAAAATCATCTTAAGCAAGATTCAAATCTGCATCATGTTGTGGGAGAGGGGGTACAAGCTCAATTGTCTATAAAGAGGCCAGGCTTTATAGACAATATAACTTAGTTAGGCCTCATTCTTACTTGTTGAAGACAATAATTCACTTCCTTGGGATATCAGATCTGATAAACTCCATGACCTATGAAGGGTTTTTTTTTTTTTTGCCATTAGCAAAATACAGGAATCACTCTGTTTTGGGAGAGGTCTCAGTAGGTCTCAATAAGCCAAGTTGATCTCTAACTCACTATGTAGACAATGATGACCATCATTACTCTGACCCTCCATTATCTACATCCCATATCTGGGATTACAGGCATGTGCGACCTGTCTAGTTTTATTAGCTGCCGAAAATGCAACCCAGGGCTCCATGCATGCTAGGCAAGTACTCTGCAAATGGAGTCACATACGTAGCCCTAAACGCAGTATTCTTTAAGATAATGTGCAGATTCAAGGCAGGAAGGACATGAGGGTTTCTAGAGCAATGAAACTACTATTTGGTACAACACAGGTAGACACACTTCATTATACATTTATTCAAATCCAGACAACAAACACACAGAGTGACCCTGTGACCTGTGGACTTCCGTGACCATACTATTTCAACACAGGAAACTTCACACACTTAGGGAAGTTTATGGCTCACAACCAGGTAACTCTAGCTCCACAGGATTCCCTGCTTTCTTGGGCACTCATATGCACATGTGCGTAAACACAAATACAAATAAAAAATTCAAAACGTTTTAAAAGGAAAGGGGAGCTAGAATTGGCTCAAGTCAGTTTCAAGAGAGCAAAAGAAGTATTGAGATGAAAATTCAAAGCCAACCTGGACTATATGACAAGCCACTGTTTCAAAACACCAAAATAGAGCTGAAGAGATAGTTCAATTGGTAAACTGTTTGTTGTTGATCTGAATTTAGGTTACAGCACCCACATAAAAAAAGCTGGGCATGGTGGACCACACCCATAATTCCAGGGCTGTGAAGGCAGAGCAAGGAGAATCCTGAGGCATGCTGGTCAAGCAATCTAGCTGAATAGATCTATGGAAAACAACACCCACCTCTGGCTTGCACAGGTACATGCACATTACATCTTCATGCTGCCACATGCACACACAGAAACACATGAACACACATACACACACCAAAAATCTACCCAAACAATTCAATTTTTTAACAATGGATGCCGTCACTTTTTATATCCACCCACCAATTAATTATCAAACATTCTTCTTACTTTAAGCTGGACTCCTACTAGCTATGTAGCTGAAGATGACTCTGAACTCATGGATTTTCTTGCCTCTTTAACTCTCAAGTGCTGGCATTACAGGTATGAGCCACCATGGCTGATAAACACAGTCCCAGGGACGGAAGCCATAGTTTTGTGCAAACTAGGCAAGCACTTTATCGGCTGAGCAATAGCCCAGTCCCAGATGCACATTTTTAATGATATGACCTGCATTTATTGGACATGATCATAGCTTCAAGATCAAGTTTGGGAAGTTACTTCATAGTAGAAATGCCATGCAACATTCCCATTGTTTTGAGAGGCACTGTCCTGTTTGTTGTCTCTCATGCCTGATAAATTTTTTTCAGTGGTGCAATTTTAAAACAAGACTTGGGTTTTCAGGACTGAAGAAACCACAAGGAAAAGCCAGTAGTGGTGGCATATGCCTTTAGTCCCAGCTCTCAGGAGGCAGAGGCAAGTGGATCTCCTTAAGTTCAAGGCCAGCCTGGTCTACAAAGCAAGTTCCAGGACAGCCAGGGCTAGATAGAGAAACCCTGTCTTGCTGGCACAGGGGGGTGGGGGTGGGGGGATGACCCGGAAGGAAAATGACATGGCCAGTTCATTCTCATGGACTAAGACAAATATTAAATTATACAAAATAGCACCTAGCCATGAGAGCTATGTATTTAAATTCCTGACTGCTGTCCCTTCCTTAAAAAGGCTGTTGGTTGGTAGGAGGCATTTCGAATGACAGAACAGCGGGTTTCATCATTCTACATGGAAGAAATGTTCCAGAACAGCCAGGCTACACAGAGAAATCCTGGGAATTAAACCCCAAATGAGGGAGAATGAAAGACTCTCCTCTCTATTCAAAACCTAACAAAAGCAGAGAGGCCACCTTTGCCCTACAGCTCAGTGGGTACTAACATATATACACTTTAGGTCCACGCATTCCACAAACACTGTCATCTTTAATTTCTTTCTTTCTGGTTCTGGCCCCAGGTAACACTTCAAAAGATTTTACAGAGACAGGAGATTATAAGTCTGTCCACTTAGACAGATGAGAGTTACACAGCAAAGGTATTTCACATTGCCAGAATTATTTTAGTATACTAATATTGTTCTTTTTTCAAGTAGTTGTCATTCAAGGTCATTTTGACCACCTAGCAGAAAGTTTTTCCTGATAAGAACTCAGGAGTCGGGCTGGAGAGATGGCTCAGTGGTTAAGAGCATTGCCTGCTCTTCCAAAGGTCCTGAGTTCAATTCACGGCAACCACATAGTGGCTCACAACCATCTGAAAAGAGGTCTGGTGCCCTCTTCTGGCCTGCAGACATGCACACAGACAGAATATTGTATACATAATAAATAAATAAATAAATATTTAATTAAAAAAAAAGAACTCAGGCGTCTTAATGGCAGACCTGGATTTAATGATTGTGACCCTATACTGTACCCACAATGTTAGACATTCATGGTTTATGTGTTGATGTGGGAATCAGAGCCTAATTAATGATTGGTCAATCCATTTGAATAAACATTTACATCCCAGCATCCTAAATTTCCCTTATCTCTAATAGGTCTGATTAACACACTACTTACCTTTGGGATATTTTGGAGGTTGTGTTCCTTTGTTAAATTTCACTTGTAAAACTTAATGATTCCTAAGAAAATCTATTAGTAAGCCCATTATAATATCAATTCTATCACTTGCAGTTTGTGCTACATCAATGGTACAATGCACTAAAAAGGTTGGAAAAAATAGAGATCTTCCACAAAATGAGTGCACTATGTACAGTTATGGTTTTTGTTTTAATTTTTGTTGGTTAGAATATTTCCAAGCCAGGTATAGTGGTACAAGCATCTCTGTGAGTTTGAAGCCAGCCTGGCCTATACATATCGAGTTCCAGAATAGCCAGGACTACACCGAGATGGTATCTCAAAATAATAATAATCCAAAAAAGTAAATAATTAGTTCCAAGCCAAGAGTGACAGTTCATAGCTATAATCCCAGCACTCCTGTGGTTTAAGATTAGAGAGAGAATCCAGGGTTTGAGAATAGCCTGGACTAGGTGACTTTAAGGCCAGAACTAGCAATAAACAAATGAGTGAATACACACAAGCAGAGTGCTGAACAGTGGCTAGTTAATACTGGTTTCCTTATAAGAATTTGATCAGAATCAACAGTGGAGAAATGCAAAAATGAAGGCTTAGACAGATCTACTTGGAAGGTTTAGACATCACAGCAACCTCCTCACATTTACCAAGAAAAAGACACTAAAATCCACCTAACTGTGCTTCCCTGTCCCTATAGACATCTTAAACTACCCTTTCATATTCTACTCCCAGACCCTGTGTGCCTGCCTCCTCAGCATATGCAGCTTATGTGAATGGTTTTGCGATGTCACATCCTCAGCCTTTTATTCAGGTGAAATTTGGTAACATGACCATCAGTAGCAGTTCCAAATGGAAAAAGCTATAGCCAAAGAGGGAAAAAAAGGAAATGAAGGCCATAGGTCAGTCTTTCCCCTGTGCTGAGTGCTAGCTCTGGAACTGTCTGCCATGCCCAGTCTCCCTTGAGACTTCTATGACTCAGCATCTCTCAGAGGAACTTTGCTATTTGACCCTTTTGTTTAAGAGGTACATGGGGGGGAGGGGGACCGACAATTGAGGCCAAGCAGCAAATCTAAGTTATGAAACAGTCTGTTAACTGCTTCTTCCTGTTTTACACAAGTCTTAAGACCAGATGTGGAGACATTTCCAAGAAAGCAAAAAAGGACCCACAGGGACTCAAGTGAACCTTTCTTCTGTAATGTAGGGAATCACAACAGCCAAACATGGCTGAGCACTCCAGGAGGACTGCTCTTGCCCACATTCTCAAAGGATGAGGACAGACAGAATCTTTTTAAAAGGGACCAATGTGTTCTTTAATAAATACACAAAAGATGGTGCGATGACACAGTTCACTGGGTAAGGTACTTGCCATCAAGTCTGCTGACCTAAAGTTCCATAGCCAGAGCCCACAAGGTGGAAGAGAGAATCAATTCCTGCAAGTTGACCTCTGACCTCCAGTGGTGCACATGTGTGAACACACACACCAAAATAAAGAAATGTTATTTCAATTTTAGATTTCAAAAAAAGATTTATCAATTTTCTTTTTTTCTATTACTGAAAATCGATTTTTTATTTTTTCATACAATATATTCTGATTATGGTTTTTCCCTCCCACAATACTGACCAAAGCCTCCCCACCCTCTCTACCCACTCAAAAATCACACCATTCTGCCACCCTCCTTAGAAAACAAACCAGTATTTAAATAACAATAATAAAATAAAATGAAAATAAAACAAACAAACCAGAACAGGAGAAAAAAAACAAGAAAAAACAGTCAAAGAAAAAGCACAAGAAACACATCCAGACTACATTTTTTTTTTTTGATTTTTCGAGACAGGGTTTCTCCGTAGCTTTTTGGTTCCTGTCCTGGAACTAGCTCTTGTAGTCCAGGCTGGCCTCGAGCTCAGAGATCCGCCTGCCTCTGCCTCCCGATTGCTGGGATTAAAAGCGTGCGCCACCACCGCCCGGCTCCAGGCTACATGTTTTAACAAAGCAATTTTAAAAATTAAATTTTTTGAAGATTTTTTTTTTAAAAAAAAAGAATGTGTCTGATTCTCTAAGAACATTTTATGAAGGAAAAAGATCTCTCCATATGTGACATATATCAGCATGGTACAGGGTTATCTACTAAAGACAACTAGGATCATGAGAAAAGGTAACAATATTCATTTACTTCTATCTACACTAGCATCCAAACTGATTTTTCTCTAACAGGATCCAAGTCAGCTTTTAATTATGTCATGCTTAGGTTCAATTCTCAACTATGTAAAAAAGAAAAACCATACAAGGGGCCTGAGGATGTGGATCAGTTGGTAGTGTTTGCCACACAAGAGGCTTGAGGATGTGGGTCAGTTGGTAGTGTTGGCCTACCACACAAAAAGCCTTCAGTTCCACACTAGAAAGACATAAACCAGAGACAGTGGTACACACTTGTAGCCCCAGGCATAACCTCACAACCTAAGTGGGGTTTTTTGTTTGCTTGTTTGTTTTAGAAGAAGAAGAAGAGGAAGAAGAGGAAGAGGAGGAGGAGGAGGAGGAGGAGGAGGAGGAGGAGGAGGAGGAGGAAGAAGAAGAAGAAGAAGAAGAAGAAGAAGAAGAAGAAGAAGAAGAAGAAGAAGAAGAAGAAGAAGAAGAAGAAGAAGAAGAAGAAGAAGAAGAAAAGGATTAAGGATGTAGCTCAGTGAGAGAGTGTTTGCCTAGGGTTCAAGCCCTAGCACCACGAAGAGACACATGGAATGAAGGAGGAGAGGGAGGGAGCCAGCCACCAGCATGCACAAGACAATTCTTTCTCTATCAAGTACAAGAATTTCTGGATAGCTGAAGCAGGAAAAGCCTCAGTTTAGGTATGGCCTGGGCTACATACACAACAAGTAGTAGCTTGCAAACAAGCCTAATGAGCAGTTCGAGGCCCAGAACACTCAAGGTGGAAGGAGAGCGAACTCTGAGCTGCCCTCGGACTTCTAGACATGGCCCTGCCTATACACACACACACTAAAAGAAAATTTTTACTATCATACCTGCCAGTCTTAGGGTGCCTTTTCTAAAAACTGACATTGTTTTGCAACTGCTAACTTTTTACTCTGAAGAGATTATATTATTTTCACATTAACTTTAAGATTTATTTTTCATTATGTGTCACAAAGTATGAATGCATGAATGCAGGCTCCCTCAGAGGCCAGAAGAGGTTGCCAGATCCCCTGGAACTGAACTTACAAGTAGTTATGAGCTGCTCAATATGGGGGCTAGGAACTGAACTGGGGTTCTCTATAAGGGCAGCAGATGCTCTTCCACCTGAGCCATCTGTCTGATCCCTCATATCAACTTTCTTTGACAGAAAACATCGCTGGAAAAGACCTAGACTGGTGACAGTTAAAACTGACAGTTCTATGCTTAGACAATACATACCACCCACCTTTCTCATTTTCTTAACAAAGCCAAGCAGGCCCCCTTCCCTGCTCAACATGCACACACCAATTCACTTCATGTTTCTATTTCCATCTCCTCTCCCTAACCACTTGTCCTAATGGCCAAGAAGATGAGAAACAAATTAATAGGTGGTAAGAAGAGCAACAGAGGGGCTGGAGATATGGCTGAGTGGATAGAGAGCTAGCCTTGAGTTCATCCCCTAACACTGCATAAAACTGGACAAGAAGATGCACATCTATAATCCCAGCACTTGGGAGGTAGAGGCAGGAGGATCAGAAGTTCCAAGATTATCCTTGACTTTACAGCAGTTTGAAACCAGCCTGAGATACTGGAGACCCCATAGGGAGGGGGGAGGGAGGGAGGGATGGAGGGAGGGAGGGAGAGGGAGAGGGAAGTCCTATCCTTCTGCAGGGGCCCAGCTAACCAGTGTCTTTCCACTTGGAAGATGGGAAGGGAGGAGCGAGAAAGGGAGCAAGGGAACTAACAGTGACATATAAAAGACTACTCCCTAGATACTTGAGAAACAGTACTTCACCAGTGTGCAACTTTCACTTATGTTGCAACTAATGTCATTATCAACCAACCAGTAATTACCCTACACCAACTACTCTTTGGCACATAAAAAACATTGAAGGTACAAGTGCTGCTATCAAGAATCTAAATCAGTACTCTTTGCTCTTATGGGAACAGTTGTGTCTGATTTTTTTTTATTTTCTTTTTTTTTTTGTGGTATTTGAGACAAGGTTTCTCTGCAGCTTTGGAGCCTGTCATAGAACTCACTCTGTAGACCAGGCTAGCCTTGAACTCAGAAAGATCCACCTGTTTCTGTCTCCCAAGTGCTGGGATTAAAGGGGTGTGCCACTACCATCTGGCTTGCTTCCAATTTCTTGCTACTCTAGTTTCCTTAAAATTATGTGCTGTAATCTGAAATTGTGAGCCAAATAAACCTTTCCTCCCCTAAAAAAAAAAGGTTCCAGTTAGGACTGGGGAGATGTCCAGCACCACTGTCCTTGCCCCAAAACCCAATGCATAAAAAAAAAAAAAAACAGCAAGAGCCGCTTAAAAAGGAAACAGGGAGTTAAAGCTCATAATGAAATCTCAATCAAAATGTACATATTTTCCACAGCAAATAAAAGGTTCGTTTATTAATCTGAATAACAGGAAAGAAGCTGGAAAATGTAGTTACGAAGAAAAAAACAATTTGAAAGTAACAGAAACCTCACCATGACTCTTGGCTTTCAACTACATAGTTATCTGTGGGATTCTGGACAATTAACATTTCCCCCAGTACTGGGCATTGAGGTCAGGGCTTTACATATGCACTTTACCCTTTGGATGTGAACTTTCTAACCTGGCCCTTCAGAAAGACTCATCAATTCCCATTCACAGATGGGGAAGTCATGTAAGATTTTACTCTTACCTACAGAGTGCACTAAGTTGCCCCATGACTTGCTTTCTCAGCTCTGGGACTCCTGATGTTTGAGCAAAACACTTTCTTGTTTTGGGAACAACCCTAGCTTCCACCAACTTGGGAGCCAGGCAAGCCCCCACCCCCACCCCTAGTTGTAACTATTCAAGTGTCTCAGCTGCAAATCACAGCCCTAATATGGAACCAAGAAGTTGCTTATGTAACTAGCTCTCAGGGCTCCCAGCATCCACCAAGAGATGATTTCCTGACTTAAGAGTAACCAGACTCTTGTACTTAGGTCATCTTTCCTGCCTTCCACAAACAAAGCAAAAGCCATCCTAGCTTGCCTGCCCATAATAGACATCTATGCTTGCTCCATCTGCCATGTGACTCTACAGCTATTCCCAACTAAAATAACCCTCCACCTCCCTAGGGAAGCTGTGACTTAATCAAGGGGATGTTATTGAGAGTGACAAGTAGATATTTTAAATGTGTCTGCATGCTCACCTAATTATATCTGATGAAAGAAGCACAAAGACCTGCTCTAGGATCCCTTGGCCGCATTACAAAATACATCATCCATTGCAGAACCTAACCAGCCTTTCCTGACACTAGCCAAGCCAACAGCAGTCATGGCTATGCCACTAACTAGGTAAGTAAGAGACACCAAAATATGGTAATGTCCTGAATAGGGTGGTGTTATTTGTTATGTAATAGTACCATAGTAAAAAGCTGACTGATACACTTTTAAATGATTTCTAAGGCATAAAACTCTGACCAAGAAGGCAACAACATTTAGTTCAGTTTTCTAATCCTAATCCCATTTGACTTCCTCTACCATTCCAGGGTGGCACAGCTCAGGAGCTATGGATTTAGGATCTCACAAAGTCATACAGAGAATCCTCATATTCCTAGGTCCTACCTGCTACTTCTGCTGCCATTGTGGCAGTCTCATTCCTCAAACTCAGCTCAAGACTCAGACTTAAAAGTCAGAGTGCATGGAAGTGGCTGTGGTTGCAACTCAGAAAAAGCCCCAAAAGCTCAAAGCAGCAAATACAGACCTTGAGGTTCTTGGGAAGGAAACAGACCCCCAACTGTACAAGTACAACCCCAACCATGACCAAGAATCTCTCTAAAAGGAAAAGAAATCCTGGCTAAGTATAACTATAACAAAATGAGATAAAACCATTTGTCCGGTCCTTTGAAACTCAAAGTAAAGAAATAGGGTTGACCTCTTGAGCATTCAGAAAAGAAAGTAGCTTGCTGTTTTCTTCAGACTTCTGACCTTCAAAAGTATAAAACAGGGGTCTGGAGGAATGACCCAGCAGTTAGGAGCACTTGCTGTTCTTACGGATGAGGGCTCAGTTCCCAACAGCCACATGGTGGTTCATAACCATAGGCAACTTCAGTTCTGTGGCACTCTCTTCTGGGCTCCCCAAGCACTGCACTCATGTGATACACATACATGCAAACACTCATACACATAGAAAACAATTTTTAAAAAACTAAAATGAGGTGAGTGCTGCTTGAAGACTGTAAGTTGGTGGTCCTGTAATGAATTTTTGTTTTAAGATTAGCCAGAAAAATACCTTCAGCCTTACCAACCATAACAAGTATAGGTATCCCCATGTGCAACTGAATAAAAATCAACCTTGGGAGAAGCAACTCAGGGATGGAGTGATTGACTAGTAAGCATCAGCTTCCAGGTTCCATCACCAGCACCACAAAAATAAAAATAATTTCTATATTCTCAAACTCAATTCTGGAACTTTAAATTAGGCCATACATACAGAAATGGCACAGAAAAGTAAATGCTTCATAATTTACCACTATGTTAGCAAAGGTTGTGGCTCTGGAATGTTCTACCTGCTTGGCACCACCAGACACCAAATACATGCCACACATACCTTCAGGGAAGTCAGGTTTCCTGAATCTTCACTGCAGAAAGGACTCCCACACATTCCTAACACTCCACTGAAAATGCACCACCTCGTAAGACAGAGTTCAGCAGAAGCAGATGACCCAAAAAAATCTTTATGTGTGTTCTCATGCACATGTGCATGTTGAGGTATGTGTGTTTGGGGTGTGCATACGTTCATGTGTGTGTGTGTGTGTGTGTGTGTGTGTGTGTGTGTGTGTGTGTGTGTACAGAGATCAACTCTGTCTATCTTTCTCAATATACTTCACACCTTGCTTTTTTTTATACAGGATTTCTCACTGCACCAGTGGCCCAGCTTGGCTGTCCCATGAACCTGAGGGGTCCTCCTGGCTCTTACCTCCCCAGCACTGGGGTCATGCCCAGATTTTTACATGGCTACTAGGTACCTGAATTCAGCTCCTCATGCTTGCACCACAAACATTTTACCCACTGAGCTGTTTCCTAAGTTGACCTCTGGGTGGAGGAAACTGAAAGAAGGATGAAAAGAGAAAGGAGAAAAATAGCAGTTCAGGCTCAACTAGCAGCTGAAGCACTCCTGATTTAAGGCACACTACTATACCTGTACACCATTCTCCACACCCAGTGTAATCACAGCAGATGCTAATTACGACTACTCCCTATCATCTTTACCTCACACCAAGCCTTTTGGCCCCAAGCATCCGTCAATATGCATAAACAACAAAAACATAACAGAAGTGCTGGGGAGAGGGAGGGCTCACTGTGTTAAGTGTTTGTCAAGCAAGCTTGAGGACCTGAGTTTGGATCCCAGCACCCAAGTAAAAGATGCTAAGTACAGTGGTACACACCTCTAATCATAGCTTTAGGTATATGGAGACAGGAAGAAGATCCTTGGAGCTTGCTGGCCAGTAAGCCTGGCTCAATCAATAAACTCCAGGTTCAGTAAGAGCCTCAATCTCAAAAAATAAGATGAAGGGCAATTAAGGAAGACACTTGAAGAAATCTCTGGCCTCCACACACATGCATGTATACCCAAGCAAACATGTACACATACACAATTAAGTAAACTGACGAGGTTTTTGTTTAGTTTTGTATGTCTTTGTTATTTTGTTTTAAGACAGGGTCTCACTATGTAGCTCTGGCTGTCCTGGAACTCACTTTGTAGACCAGACCGGCCTCAAAGAGATCAACCTATCTCTGCCTCCCAAGTGCTGGGATTAAAGGTGTACCCACTCACCCAGCTGTGGCTTTCTTTTTTAATTAAGAGCAAAAAGCCAGGTATTAATGGGCACATATAATAATGTATTACTCCATTTTTATGAAATACAAAGACTAGATAAATCCATAGAGACAGAAAGGAGATAGATCTGTGGCTACCAGGGACTTCAGGGAAGAAACAATAGGGTTGATATCGTAATGTCACAGGATCTCTTTGGAAGGTGATGAAATGTTCTAGGATTAGAAATGCTGAGTGGACTATTTAGTAAATACACTAGAAAAGTTCTCAATTCCACACTTTAAAGGGTCAAGTTGTGTGCATTCTCAGGCAACCTATCATTGTAAAAGCATAGGAGACTGGAGGTAGAGTTTACCAGTACAAAGCACACTTAACACAAGCAAGGTCCTAGGTTCAATCTCTAGCATCCACCCCCATTTCCACCCAGTCCACCCAACCCTCATCCTCCCATCCCCGGTACCATACCCCACCCCCAGGGGGGAAAAATGCTTAGGCAGCAGACAGAACCTGAAGCCATGACAACTATGTAGTGCAGGTATTTTTAAATTCCAGCATTCCATAGACACAGTACTCTTACAGAGACTGTGGTGTTTAGCTTTTTTTTAGGAAATCAAACAAGGAAGAAATAGGCTCAAAAAGACTTAGGAAGTTAATGAAACTTCTAGGCTCAGGAAACCTCAGAAAGTTCCAAGACTTTGTTTGGTGAAATGGTTTTTCAGGTAAAGGTACCCAGAACTCATGGTGGAAGGAGAGAACAGATTTCTAAAGTTATTCTCTGACACTGTGGAAGATAGTACATGATGAGCATGTGTGTGGTGTATGGGTGTGTGAGTGCGTGCACACACACATTAAATAAATGTTAATTTTTTTAAGTTGCAAGATTCAAAAGTCCCATCCCTGAGGCCATATAAACAGTAAGCAACTACTGTAGAGGAAATCTCTATGGTAAAGCTGATTCAGGAATGCAGCTTTTTTGAGTTGTCAACTACACTGGGGTGGAATTTTCAGTGACACAGCTGCCTCTGAATCACCCCTACTCTTGTAAGTAACATCAATCAACTCAACAGTTCACCAAGGATGGAATCATTTCACTGGTCAGTCATACACTACGTAAAGTGATTACATGCTTATTCATGAAATCGTCCACCATAAGTCACTCCCTCCTACAGCATCTTCTGACCTGGTTATGCTAAGAATGAGCTCTGCTTAGATATGGGGCTGAGGTTTGGGGCTCAGAGGCCAAGATCCACCTAGCATTCACAGGTTGGATTCCCAGCACCACCTACAAATGTGGAAAGACAGAACCAGGAAGATGGTGACCATGGAAACTTGCTCTCTCAAATACAAGCATATCTTTCCCCCAAACAAAATAAATCAATGTTACCAAACTATTGGTTATGATCTAAATAACTTTATGATCTCTAGCTGCCCCAACATGGTCCTGTATCACTCTCCTCAAAAGAGACAGACCATTAAATTCAAACCGTGGGTTGACTGGGTTGGGAGTGGCTCTTTGAGGGGTGTGGGTGCACAAAGTATGCAATTGGTTTAGCTCTGAAAGAAAAAACAAATGATGCATCCCATTTACCCTTACAGCCCAGCCAGGTAGAGCCAGTACCCTGCAGTCCTAGGTGAAGGTATGCCTACCATCCTGTCACACATAGGTAGGTGCTCACCCTTTCCTAGCACTCCATCCTATGACCATACCAGCTATGGGCAGGGACCAATAAAGGTAACACCCCCCCATTTGATAGGGAAGGGAGAGAATCATGGCTAGTGTTTAGAAATTATTAGCACCCTACCCCACTCACCCCAGGATATTCCCAAAAGATTTTTCTTTTCATCAAGATATCAAAACCCAGGCTGGATATGGCTCAGTGGTTAAGAGCACTTACTGCTTTTCCAGAGGACTCGGGTTCAACTCCCAGCACCCACATGGCAGCTCACAACTGTCTATAACTCTAGTTCCAGGGGATCTAACACCTTCACACCAATGCACATAAAATAATGTTAATAAAACCATAAAAATATTTAAAAAAAGAAATCAAAACCCAGAAGCCACATTCAACCAAAGATACAAAAATGAGGAACCTAGTGACTCAGCTACCAGCAACCTTATAACAAGGGGAAAAAAAAGTCTAGGAGAGAAGAGTGTCAGAAAGTACAGAGTCCTTGTCACCATTTATAAGGACTTCCTTGAAGGCAGGAGCCCTTCAACGTGTTTGTGAGCCTTCCAACAACAGCTTCCCTGGGAAGATGCTAGAAAGGTGGGTTCGGGTACAACTATCCCAGAGTCAGAAACCTAAGAGTGGGGGATGGTCATCATGTATGCTAGTTAAGACCTCCAGAGGCCAATTTAACTGCCACCTGTATGGTCACACATTTACCTCAGGGTCTGAGGCTGTAGAGCTCAGTAGAAGAAAAACTGCCTATCAGGCACAAAGGCTTAGGGTGGGAGTAGGGAGAGGGAAGAACTAGTGGTTACCTAAGGGCAAAACAGGGGTGTCCAGAGGAAAAAGTGAAATTACCAAAGGGGACCAGGAAACTAGAGAGTAGGAAGAACACTTGCCATTTGATTGTCAAGCAATCTTAAAGATATTTATGTGTGTGCACATACATGTGTGCAAAAAATGATTAAATGTATGTGTCAATCCTACTTTATTTCTATTATACCTTAATAAAAACAAAAATAAAGTAGGTGGAGCTAAATAGCTATAACAAGATTCTATCTAGATGCAGCATGAGGCTGCATATTTGTACAGGACTTCAGAAATCAATAGAAAAAAATGTTACACTCTACCTTGTAGATTAGGTACTCTAGAGGATGGCAGAGAAAGAGATTCTCACAGCCTGGACTCTTTTTAAAGCAGCATTCATGTATTTACTGTCTTAGAAAAACAAATGGATTTAGAGCTAGGATCATTGCCAAGCTGGCAACATACCGAGTCCAGGCCAGCCTAGGCTACATAGCAAGACTGTATCAAAAACACAGAAAAAGAGAGCTATCTCAGAAAAAGAGCCAAGAGCCACATAGAAATTGCAGGCCAGAGTCCTGGGGCAGGAGCAGACAGATCTGTGCAGGCCATGCAAACTGCAGGTAGTAAGTTCATGAGATTTTAAGAAAATGTCTGCCAGGCACCTTCAGAACAGAACCCAACAGATGAAACACAATTCCCAGAGGAAAACTTCATGCCTTTAGTTCCTCTCTCTGCATTGTACATTCATTGTTTATTTATGAATGAACACTTCCAAGGGAGCAGAAAACCATTTCCCCCTCTAATGAGAGCTCCTGAGTCTGTGGATCATTTGTTTTATAAAAGTAATGCCTACTTTCTGGTCAGTAACAAAGGCTATATTTCTTCTCGGAGCACAATCAGAGAGAATATCTAGGCCAGGGACTTCAGTCTTTATGAAGGATCTAAGTACCTCCTTTCAAACTGAAGCCAGCAAGCTGCAAGAGGACTCACCCAGACAAGAGTCTGGTGAACCAGTTGGATCCCCAAGACACAGACAGAGGTAGAAGGAGAGAACAGACTCCCCAGGATTTTCATATAACACAAATAAAAATAAAGTATCTATATTTTTAAACTGGTGGTGTAGCTCAGTGGGTAGAGTGCTGGCCTTGCATACACAAAGCCCTAGGTTCCATCCCCAGAATTTGCATATAGCAGGTATGATGGCCCATGCTTGTGATCTTAGCACTCAGGAGCCTGAAGCATTAGAATTAGAAGTTTGAGGCCAGCCTGAGGTACTCCACCTCAAAAAAAAAAAAAGGAAATTGAGGCAGGATGCCAAATATACTAGCCTCTTCTTCCTACCTCATCATTCAATCCTCTGGGGCAGGAAGACCAGAATTAAGTCCAATATTACAACTCAGAAAGTTCAATCAACAGAGAGACACTAAAAGGGGCTCTAAAATTCCAGAAAAAGAAAACCTATCTAGAGCTTGCCCATGGCTGGATTGGGAAGCCAAATGACAGCTGAACATGAACTATAATGAGAATATTGTACCATTTTTCTAATGGTGAGCTTTACATGGCTCATTTAAGATCGCGGCTTTCATGGCATGTCTGTCACTTATACTTCAACAATGCTGGTTAGGAAAACCAACTTCAATTAAAAGGCAGATCTTGGAATTTTAAGTCAAGAATGGAGGGGGTGGGGGAAGTATCACTCAGTGGGAGAGAGAATGCACAAGACTCTGGGTCCCATCTCCAGTGCTGCAAAAGAAAAATAAATAAATGAAAATGAGGTCTATGACAAAGGAAACATCCCTGAAGCTGATATCTCCAGCAACCGAAACTAAAGCAAACACTGAAGGCAAAGCTAAGCAAAACAAAGGGAATTGCTGCCCAATCCACATCCAGGGCCATTTATTTCAACTCTAGGAGATACACAAAGCCAAACACTAGCTGCTCCCTAGGCCCCCTGGTGTGCTTGGGGAAATTCCACTCCCATGAACATCTGGAACATCAGAAACCCACCCACAGAAATACATTTGTTGTCCAAATATAGAACACGAAATGGAAAAGTAAATAGAACAGAAAAACGGAGAGCAAACCATGAACTGAAAAAAGAAAGCGAAGGCATCACAGAAAAACAAGACTAAGGTAATGGCTTCCTGCTGCTCATTTACTATATAACAGGCATAGAACAGAAAGAAAGTTAAGATCCCAAAATGACAAATTAGGCAGGGTATGATGGGAACACCTGCAATTCCAGCTTCTCAGGACAAGCTTGAAGCCATATAGGGTGGCTCATACCTGCAATACTACCACTTGGGAGACTGAGGCAAAAGGGCAGTCATGAGTTTAGAGGCTAGGAGTTTGGGATTAGCAATCAGTTCCATGTCACACTGGGCTAGAATGAGACTGTCTCAGACAAAAAGGGGGGGGGGAGGGTGGAGAGATAAAAGAACGCTCAGCAGTTAAGAACACTTGCTACTCTTCCAGATGATCCAAGATCAGTTGCCAGTACCCACACGGCAATACACAACCTTCTGTAACATCAATTCAGGCAATCCCATGCCCTCTTCTGATTGATCTCCTCAGGTAAGAGGCACACACATTTCTCCAAATTGTCAACATTTTCTATGTACCAAAAGTAGGTCAGAAGTTTGTTATATTTAGTTCTCACATTGTACACAATATTTGTTAAACATTCGCAATGAACCAGGTGATTTAGACACATTTCTATACTTACTTTCCAAGTATCATTTTGATGCAAAATGGTGTATGTTACATGATTTCTATTTTTTAAGGAACATTATAAATTTAAAACTTCTGTTTGTTTACTTATTTGTTTTTGCAATAGGGTCTAATGTAGCCCAGACTATCTTCAAACTTGCTATGCAGCCAAGGATAGTCTTCCATTCCTAATCATCCTTCCTCCACCTCTCAAATCCTGGGATTACAGCCATATGGTACCAAACTTGCCTCAATATTTCAGTTTGTTAAATGACCATTTGACCATTTCATGTGAAATGATCAAAAGCAAACTGCTTGTTTCGGTAACTCAAACCTGTTTAGCTATATCAAAATGGCCTTTTCCAACATAATTCCCATCTTTGTAATAGTTATGGAGCAAAAGGAATGAATAATCTATAGTGCAATTGATAAAATTAAAATAATTATTTGGAACTATCTTTATGGAGTCTTTGAGCATATCCTCATGTATACTGATCATATTCCTCCACCTTCCCCAAATCGTCTCATATCCATTTCACCCAACCCTTCCCATATCCACCTTCCCTTTCCTACTCACCGTACTTTGGGTCCTCATTATTTTTAAACCTTAGAGCCGATTTATACAAATAAAATTTCAAAAAATAAAATCTTGTTTAACGTTTGAGGTCAGCTGGGGTAATTTAGTAATATTTTATCTAAATATAAAAAAGTGGTTTTGTGAGGTTTTTTGTTTTTGTTTTTGGCTGTTTTCTTTTTCTTTTGGTGTTTTGAGATGGGTTTCTCTGTGTAGCCCTGACTGTCCTGGAACTTGCTCTGCAGACCAAACTGGTCTCAAACTCAGACATCTGCTGCCTCTGCCTCCCAAGTGCTGGCATTAAAGGCATGTGCCACTGCACCTGGATGCTAAAAAAAATGTTTAAGTGGAAAAACTCTGGCTATAGCTTAGCAGAGTATGTACAAAGCCTTAAATTTGTTCTTCAGCACCACATAAACTTGGCATGGTGGTGAACACCTATAATCCCAGTATTGGGAAGGTAGAAGGAACAGAAATTCAGAGTCATCTTCTGCTAGTCTTAAATGGGGGTGAGGAGAAGGTAGTTCAGTGGTAGATAACCTGCCTACCTCACACAGTGTCCTAGGTTCCATCTTAGTACCACAGAACAAAGAGCTGGCAAATTACCCCATGCTTTTGATGCTTAAGGAATTGGCACTCCCAACCCCCCAAAAAAGTTTGTTTCAGGGCTGGAGAGATGGATCAGTGGTTAAGAGCATTGCCTGCTCTTCCAAAGGTTCTGAGTTCAATTCCCAGCAACCACATGGTGGCTCACAACCATCTGTAATGAAGTCTGGTGCCCTCTTCTGGCCTACAAACATACATACAGATAGACTATTATATACATAATAAATAAATATTTTTTTTAAAAAAGTTTGTTTCAACTAATTTCCTGAAAACAGACCTAGGATGTTCAAAACATTAAAATAAAATGCATCCAGAAGGCAGCTAACTGGAATGTTCAGAATGTAGTTCAGTGGTATAGTGTTTGCCTACCATGTACAAAGACATGGGCTCAGTAAAAAAAAAAAAAGGTAAGAAGGGAGGAAGAGAAGAGAAAGGGGAAGGAAGAAAAAGAACAGAAGGGGGAAAGAAAGGAGAATGGAGAGAAGACAGCTCTAAGGCTAGGAGGCCCAGAAGTGACATAGAAATGCTAATCTTCCTCTATATTTGGTTTGAACGCATTAATGTAATTAACTTGGGCTATATAATTTTGCTAACTTCAGATCTTTATAATTATAAAATCTCACATACAATTATTTGAACAAAAAAATGATTTGATTTTTATTTCCATGAAAAAGCCACGACAGCTCATTTTAATAGTGCCACCTTCTAAGAAGCCATTGCATTTCTTGAGTGAATTCTGTCAACAGTCCTTCCACAGTGTAACCAGCCCATGCACTTCCTTCTGTGTTCTCTCTGCCAGGTTCCCAGACTTAAGAGCATTCATGGTCCAATAGCTTTTACCCTTGCCTTGTAAGAGCATTCATGGTCCAATAGCTTTTACCCTTGCCTTGACCAGTCCCCTCCAACTCCGAGAACAGTGCAGAAACACCTGCACATAGTAAGCCTATTCTTTCAGCACACAGGAAATACAAATCAGTAGGTTTGAGAAGATAAAGCCCACTTAGGACCAGCCTTCAAAACAGATTTCTGAAATACATTATAATATTACAATCATGCAATTGTCTGGCTAATCATCAAATGGATAATGAGTGCTGTCACTTAACAAAGACACAAGATGCTGGCTCAGAGCTAAAGCAGTGTCACAGGATCTTGCTGACCTGCTTCCAACATTAAACTGAGAGCTGCTTGGGCACCAGGTAAGGTCTCATTCAGAAATTGAGCAATGGCGAGCAGACAAGGTATTAGGCCAAAGAGAATCTCCACTTACCTAACCTTCACTATAGGGGTAGGAATGTGTAGGTTATGTGTGAACCAGTATAACTGTAAGACACAACCTATTCTATTGATATTAACCATATAGCACCTATTTTAATCATGGGAAAAACAACGGTCCAAGTCAGAGATAAAAATAACTCTCTGTTCATCCCAACCCCAGCATTTAGTCAAGATAAAATATTGAGCCTTAACAAATCTGAAGGAAAAAAGTGGTCCTGCGCATAAAAAAAAGTCTGGCTTCCTAATTATTAACACTTAGCCCTGAGAAGATGTGGTTTGTAAGGCATGTATTGTATAGACATAGGAACCTGACTTCCTTTCCCAGAACCCATATAAAAGTCAGCTGTAGTAGTTTGTAACCCCAGTGCTGAGTACATGGAGACAAGCAGAGTCCAGGAGCTCACTGAATGGACAGCAAATGAGCAAGCACCAGGTTCTGTAAGGAACTGTCTTTAAATATACAGTGAGGAAGACACCCAAGGTTGACCTCTGACCTCCACATAGATGCGCAAACACATGACCATGTACACGCATTTACGCAAACAGATATACACTGCTGGGCACACAGGTTCAAGTGACTCCATACACTTGGCAGGCCACCTATGGTGGTTTGAGTAAGAATAGCCCCCATAAACTCATATATTTGAATACTTGGTCCCCAGCTGGTGGAACTGTTTGGGAAGGATTAGGGGATGTGGCCTTGTTGTATGTTATTAGGGACAGGTTTTGAATTTTCAAAAGCCCACCCTTTTCCCAGTTAGTCTGCTCTGACTCAGGGTTGCTGCCTCAAAACATAAGCTCTCAGCTACTGCTCCAGCACCATGCCTACCTGCCTGCCTGCTGTCATGCTCCCCAATATGGTCATAGACTTCAACCCTCTGAAACTGTTAAGCCCCCAAATTAAATGCTTTCTTTTCTAAGTTGTCTTGGGCATGGTGTTTTGTCATGGCAATAGAAAAGTTAACTAAGACCACACAATACACGACCTAATTGTCAAGATGAAGAGTCTTCTAGTAAACACATCAGCTGCCATGAGAACACAGAAAACAAAAGTATAGCCCAAAGTAAAACATAAGTGAGCAGTGTAAGTAAGAATTTGCTCTTTTTAAGAGCCTGGCACAGCAGTGCACACAGAGTATCCCAGCACTTGGCAAGCTGAGGCAGGTGGATCAGGAGTTCAAGGCCAACTTTGGCTACATAGTAAATGTGAGACCAACTTGGGCAACAAGAGTTGCTGTCTCAACAACAAAAATAACAAGAATTCATTCCATTTTTTCCCAAAATTCAAATACAAAATGAATTCTGTAGTTTTACCATGGCTTATTTTCACATGAGTGATCTATGGGCACGACTTCAAGAGCTTTGCAAGTTCAAGTGCCCAGGGTTTGAAGCTAACAGCCTGAACACCACTTCTGAGCCACTGTAGATATTAGATTATGTTAAATACCTGTCAGCAGTTCTATACAGAAAGATTACAACTTTTTAAAAATATTTACTTATTTTATGTGTATCAGTATTTTGCCTGCATGTATGCATGTGCTCTATACATACATGTACACAAAGAAAGTGACAGATCCCATGGGATTGGAGTTACAGAGGATATATTGGAGGGTTTGGGGGGAGAAAAGGCAAGGGAAAATGTTGTAATTATATTATAATCTCAAAAAATAACAATAACAGTAAACAACAGCAGCAACCTGAATGCAGAACTGAAGCAGAGGCCATAGAGGGGTGCTACTTACTGGCTTACTCCCCATGGCTTGCAGAGCTTATTTTCTTATACAACCCTTAACCACCTGACCACCTGCTGAGGGATGGCACTTCCCAGGTGGGCTGGGCCCTTCCACATCAATCATTAATAAAGAAAATGCCCCACAGACTTACCCACAGGCCAAGTGGATGCAGATATTTTTTTCAGTTGAGGTTCTCTCTTCTTAGATGACCCTGACTTGTGTCAAGTTTTAAAAAAAAATGACCAGCATGGTCCCCAATCCTCTGGCTCAATGCCAAAAACCTCACTATGCCACAAGCTATGCAAATGTAGACAGAAGCAGCATCTAGAGTCAGCAACCAGCCAAAGCCTGAGACATTCCCTTGCCTATATCCTTCCAGGTTTCTTGGCCTACCTGTGTGGCAATGAAATTCCAGGCTGGCCAGTGTCGCTAGTTCCTTCCTGGGTCTGCATATACAAGAGACAGAGCTATCTGGGGATTTTCCTCATCACAAATAACAAGAAGCTGACCTCAAGCTAGACCTAACCATCTTTGACATAAAAAAAAAAAGAAATAGAGACAGTTTTGTGGATTCCAGGGGTTCTGAGTGCTTGCAGGGCAGTTTATATGGCAGCCTCCTTCCCCATACGTATAAGACTGAAATTCAACCACTCAAGGACCATTTCTCCTCTCTTGCCTTTTTCCACGAGCTCTGAGATTCTTATGGCAGCTGTCAACTAACATTCCCTCCTAACATACCCTGCCCCCCAAACACTTATGTGCCAACTGGGTAATACACGTCTGCAATCCCAGCACTCGAAAGGCTGCTCAAGAGTTGGAGGAAGGGTTGGAAAAAAGGCTCAGTGCCTAACACCACATACTGGCCTCCCAAAGAATCTGAAATCAATTCTCTTCCAAGCAACAGATAAGTATGAGAGACCCTATGTCTATATCCATCAGGATATTTGGGTTGCCCTGAGGCGCTGCTCTTCTGTAGGTGATAAATGAATGAATGAATGAATGAATAAATAAATAAATAAATAAATAGTGCCTCAGAAGGAGATCAAGCTCAAAGTAAGCCACTGAGGGAAGCCTGACTCAAAAAGGCCATCTATAGTGAGCCCATAGTTCAGGTCTTGTCTTCGCTTCCTGCTAAGCATAGAGGTATCTCAAATTATTCCTGAGGTTCCCCCTTCTGAGCCCCACCTTCTTGATCAAGATTTCCCTACTTTGTGCTGAGACCTACAGTGATCCCTCAGAACTGCACAGACCATCACAGTTTCTGGGCTGAATGAGACAAGACTCTAGGCCCCCTTCAGGTTTTCTGACACCTAGAATTCATCCTTTCCCCCCTTTAAAAAAAGTCATATGTACACAACATTCAATAAACTGTTAATCTTTCACTAAATACGTTTAAAAACTAGCTCCAATGAGGAAGCAAGATTAAAATCATTTTGTAAACATTTATCCTTTCTTAATGTTGGAAAGATAAACGTTTTTCTTTTTCCATGACTATTTTTAGCATGAAGGAAGGAACTGGCCTTTGGAGACAAGACTGGAGGCAAGATTTTTCCCCTCAAATCTCACCCTCCATCATCCTTCCCTTCTTTCCATCTTTTCTCTGTGGCTCATGTGAGCCTCACAAGCAACACCAGCAGAAACGTAACTCAAACAAGCAAAATAAAAAGATGGGTGTTGGAAGGCACAGAAAGAAGTCCACATCATAAAGGCCAGCAAAGTGCTGAGTCAGCAAGGAGACTCACAGTCTTCAAGGAAAAAGCAAGGGGCCAGGTTTGGTATCACATGCCTTTAATACCAGCACTCATGAAGCAGAGGCCTATGGATCTTTTGCTAGTTCCAGGCCAGCCTAGTCTACACACCCCATCTCAACAAAACACAAACAAAACCAAAAACACCAATCATGGAGGAACTACCTCCCTGTCTAGTAGCTGCTCAACCAGCAGGTGGGGCCCTTGGGAGAGAATGATTTAGGAAGACATCAAGTTCAAAGCCTGCCTGAGCTACACAGTAAAAACTCTATCTCAAAATAAAACAAGTAGAGGATAGGGATATGGTTCAGTTAGTAAAGTGCTTGCCATCCAAGCACAAAGACATGTCAGGATCCCCAACATCCACATAAGAAAGCCAGGAACAGCACTAGTGTACATCTGGAATCCCAGCACTGGAGAACTGGTGAGAAAGAGTTCCAAGTTCAGTGAGAGATCCTGTCTCCAAAAATGGTAGGATGGGGCATGACTGAGGAAGGCATCTGACATCAACCTCTGGTGTGTGCATGCATACACAGAAACCATGTGCATACATACACATCTGTGTGTCCAAATACACATACACGAACACATATATACATCACATACAAAATATGAACTAATTAAGCCAAGCATAGAACTTGTCATCCCAGCATTTGGAAAACAAAGACAGGTAAACCTGGTCTACAAAGCCAGCCAGGACTATGTAGTGAAGCCCTGGCTCAAAGAACAGAAAGAAAGGGAGGGGGAGAAAAGGAATAAATTAATCCAAATAATAAAATTAAAATCAAGAGATAAAAATAGTACATGAGAACAGATGCAAAAAGTATCTCCAGTAGACACAAAGTTGGGTTTCTCCTTTCCCTCATCCTCCCTTACAAATGACATCTCTAACACATGTACAGAACTATGCAAAGCATACATCAAATAACTAATAAAAATACCTTGCGTCATGGGCCAATGTTCAGGAAACACTAACAGCTATATTTCCCTTTTTTAAAGGAACTGACTGTTATGACTAGCACCTTGTAGAAGCACGTCTTTTGTGGATCTTTTAATCTGGAAGACTTTGACCTCCTGAATTCAAACTCAACATTTAAGATTTCAGCTTCAAGAAAGAGCTGGAAAGAAACCAAGGTACCCAGATCTTACAAGAAATTGAATGAAAATACCAGACACAGACCAGGTGTGATGAGACAGGGCCATCATGCCAGCTACTCATGACGATCACTCACCCAGTCAAGGCTAGCCTAGGTAACTTGGTGAGGTCTTGTCTCAGAAAACAAAAAGAAGTAAAAATGACCAAGCAGTGGTGGTGCATGCCTTTAATACCAGCACTCAAGAGGCAGAGACAGGTAGATCTCTGTAATTTTGAGGCCAGCCTGGTCTACAGAGCTAGTTCCAGAACAGGCTCCAAAGGTACACAGAGAAACCCTGTCTCAAAAGGAAGAAAAAGTAAAATTGGTGTTTTGGGGTGTAGTTAATTCCATGGTAGAGTACATTCCTCAGTTTCACACACAAACAAGTACATGAAAACATAACGTGGGAGCTGGAGAGGTAGTCGAGCTAGCAAAGTCCTTGCAGCACAAGCAGAAGGACCTGAATTTAATCCTCAGAAGCCAGATAAATGCTGTGCAAACTGGCCAGGCAGTGGTTGTGCACACCTTTAATCCCAGCACTCAGTAGACAGAGGCAGGCGGAACTCTGTGAGTCTGAGGCCAGCCTGGTCTACACAGTGAGTTCCAGGACAGCCAGGGCTACACTGACCCTGTCTCAGTGAGAGGGAAAAAAAGCTGTGCAGAGGTGAACACTAGGTCACCAGCTTGGCCTCACTGGAGAGCCCCTGGCCAATGAAAGAATTAAGTGACTTCACTTTAATTCCCAGCACTTGGGAGACAAAAGCAGCAGATCTCTTGAGTTCAAGGCCAACCTGGTCTACAAAGCAAATGTCCAGGCTCATGAGAATTACATGATGAGATCCTGTCTCAAAAGGAAAAAAAGGGAGGGGGGTCTGGGAAGAAGGCCCAGTAGGTAAAGTGCTTGCTGCATAAGCTTGAGGACCCAAATTCAGATCCTTAGGATCCATGAGGGTATTGTGGTATATGCCTATTATCCTAGAACTGTGAAGTAGAGACGAGGAAGATCCCCGGCACTCACTCACTGGTCAGGTGGTTTATATTAAGTCCAGTTAAGTCCAGTGTGTATAATAAACTGGTGAGCTCCAGGTTCAATAAGAGGCCCTGTTTGAAAAGCAAATAACGTTGAATATCAACTTCTGGCCTCTACATGCTCACACATCTGCACACACATGCACAGACACACACACAAATTAAAACCAACATGGACAATACCTGAGAAACTGTATCAGAGGTTGTCCAATGACATGAACATGCACACACATGAATATGCATGCGCATGCGCACGTGCACACACACACACGATTGTTTAAATAAGTCTACCTGTGTGAATTATTTCAAAAGCAAGAGACAGCCCTACAAAAACTACACTCAAATTCCTACATTTTTTTTCGAAAACTTCACTAAGTAATACCAGAACAGCCCTGGGCAACCGAACCTTTGCACATTTAACTCTGTCCAATAAGACATGTTAATTTATTAGTTTAGTTCCATGTGCTGTTTGAATCCATAAAATGGACTCCGATCGACCAGAAGTGTTTTCAGCTAATTCAAGTCTAAGGACACACACACACGTGACTCAGTGGCAAAGCTATATAAGAAAATAATCCCTGCACCACGGTCTGCCTTCCAAGAAGTTGAAAGACAACTAATACTGATAGACAGATTTCTATCAACATTTAATGAAGATCTGAGGGGGCAGGAAAATGGAATGAAATTTACAGACCTCTTGTCTCATATGGGAAAGTTCACATTAGATAGATAAGAAGGCAGAGAAAGACCAAGTTTAAGGGCTGGGCCATGGGATTCACCTGCCCTTCCCCCCCTCCCCATGTATGAGTGCATGTCAGTTTCCAGCCAGGTCATAGTGGTGCACACCTTCAATCCCAGTACTTTGGAGGCAGAGGCAGGTAGATCTCTGAGTTTGAAGGCAGCCTGGTCTACAGAGTTCCAGGATATCCAGGGCTACAAAGAAGCCCTGTCTCAGGGAAAAAAAATGTCAATTTCCTTGGCTGGAAAATGGAAACAGTGAATATAATCCACAGCAGAAAGTTCTATAAAGTCTTCATCACAAGATAATATGATGATAATGATAATGTGATAAGGAGCTTGGTGCCAAGTCTGACAAACTGAGTTTGATACCCAGTACCCACATCATGGAAATAGAAAACTCACTCCTACAAGTTGTCCTGACTTACACACAGAGAGAGAGACACAAATAAATGAAAATGTAATTTTAAAAAAATAAAATCTTCATTGCAGGGACACTGTGGTAAAGTCTATTTCTTTATTCACACACCAAAATTCACAATTTTTTGTTGTTGTTTTGTTTCTTTCTTGAGGTAATAGGAATTGAATCAAAGGCCCCATGCATTCGGAACTGAGACACGCACTCTGCAACCAAGCTGTGCCCCTACTAACCTTCTTTTTCTACCTCTTCAATGTTAAGATTACACCCATAGCTGGGGACTGAACACCAGGCCTCTTGATGGCTAGGCAAGTAGCCTAGCAACAGAGCTATATCCTTAGCCCTTTCTTTTGATTTTTCTATATGTATAGAATGATGCTCAAAAAAATTACAGGAGTTCACAGTCCAGCAACTGGTCAATTGGGGGGCTCTTCTACAGTTCAGATAAAAACACAGACTCTGATATGTAAAACTGGTGTTCAAGGAGACGGCTCAGTCAGTACAGTGCGGACATGAGTTTAATCCCTGGAGACCCATGTAAAAATGTGGTTACTGCAGCCTGCATCTATAATCCCAACAGTGAAGAGAATTCTTAGGATTTGGGGATCAGCCAGTCTAGCCAAATTAGTGAGCTCTGGGATCTGTGAGAAATGCTGCCTGAAAAAATAACGTCGATAGCTATCAATTTAAGACACATTCAACCTCTGACTGCCACCATGCATACACACATGCAACCAGAAACACAAGTGCACAAACATCTATGTACACATGAGGACACACAAAAACATACTTCAGGATCATTTACAATTCCACAGCCCTGCACCACCAACTAAAGCACACAAACTTAAGATGTAGAGATAAATATATAAAACTTGAAGGTATTTCTAATTCTCTGGACTGATCTGATCATCCTGGTTACTTTTCTGTTGCTTTGAAGAGATAACATGACCATGGCAACTTGTAGAAGGAAAAACACATTGGGACTTACAGTTTCAGAGGATTAATTAGTCCATAACCGTCCAGCATGGCAGGGAGCATGGCAGCAGGCAGGCATGACACTGGCGCAGTAGCTGAGAGCTTACATCTGATCCACAAGCACAGGGAGAGAGTGAGCTAACGGAATGCTGTGGGCCTTTGAAACCTCAAAGCCCACCTTCAATGATACACAAACTCAACAGGACCACACTTCCTAAACCTTCCAAAACACATTTCCACCAACTGGGAAACAAGCATTCAAATATATGAGCAAACGGAGGTATTCTCATTAAAACCAAAATAATCTTGGATCAAAGGCAATTGTCAGCAGCCCACAGATCCTGGTAGCCCACCCTTACTGAACACCAATCAGCCCCCATTTCTAGTGTCTCCCAAAGGCCTTGCCTTGGTGTGACTCTCTGGACCTAGCAGAGTATCCAGCATTTACCCAACAGCAAAACCGAGGTAATTTTTAAATGAGTATTTATCCAATACCATAAAAGGGGTAAAATGCCTTCCTTTTTCTTTTAGTAGTACTGCCAAAATGGAGTTCTCCGACCCGAGTAAGAAGGTATCCTGGGGTAGATGGGAGCCTTACACCCCAAATCGTCCATACCAGTCCCCACAGGTGTGTGTGTGTGTGTGTGTGTGTGTGTGTGTGTGTGTGTGTGAGAGAGAGAGAGAGGGGGGGGGAGATTAAAGGCTTGAAAAGCTTTAGGGGGCCATTTTAATAAGTGGATCTAGTGAATTTCAACTTTCATCGTTGTACTAATTACCCAGGTGGATGGATGGTTCCATGGAAATCTGCAGCACACTTGGACACGAAATCCCTTTAAAAATAAAAGCGCCATCTACACTCAACACTCTTCGATTTCTTCTATGTGTCTTCTAGAAATGACTCAAATGGTAAATTTCTTAGAGCCATCAAGACCCATTTGCTATCCTAAACTGACGCCCTGGGGGAAAAGGTGCTCACTCCTCTTACAGTCAGTCTTGTGTCCTCTTTCAAGTTAAACCAGGGACTAGCTCCGAGCAAAACACAAGTCAGGTCAAGGCGCACACACCAAAGCAGAACAGAAACAAACACTTGCACTAGCAGTGAGGCTTTAGGTTTTGGTTCGGGGGGGGGGGGGGGGGAGAGCTGTTTTAGGTTTTGCTCCACAACACTTGGTAGGAGCTGACCCTAACTGCGGAATTTACAGTGCGTAGGGCTTTGAGAACGCCAGACACTGCAAAAAGAAAAAGAATAAAGAAAAAAAGAGAGAGAGAGAAAAAACAAGCCCTGAGCTCCTGATTGCGCACTGGTCACGCACGTGAAGCCCAGGCCTCATCCAGCACCGGCGGGCCTCCAGCCTCCTAAAGTTGTCACAAAACCCGGAGATCACCAATGTTCAAAGGCGCACCCCTCCCACATAAACTCCCGCTCCCAGCACCCGTCTCTGCGAAAGGGAAATTCCTAAGACGGGGATGTGGGTGAGGGCAGATCTGGAGAACCCCTCCCCAGCCCCAAAGCAACAGGTTTACACCCTCCCCAGGCCGCGCTGGGCGGTCCCTTACCCTTACCTAGCCGGGGGAGCCGCCCTTCAACGGTGTCAACCCCCCCAAGCCTGGTCCCGAGTCGAGGCCTGAGAAGATGTGTGGGGAGAGGGCTCCTGGACTTCCTTGACAGTTTGTGCCTCAGAAACTGAGCACAGGCGGGCCAGCCTCTCTCTCCCCCGCGCGCCGCCGCGCGTCCACTGGGTTCCGGGAGCGCCGGCCCGCGCCTCGAGGATGAATGGGGCTCCCCTCCCCCACAAGGGGATCCCGCTCGGCCCCCAAGTCCCAAAGCGACCCAGGTCAGCCCAGTCAGCCCCCTCTGGACCGCAGACAAAGAGATGCAGGGACTAAACCGCAGCGCTTCCCTAAACTTGCTTGTCCCCCCTCCCCAAAACAAAGGCGCACCCAGGCCTTTCCCGCCCCCCGCGCGCGCGGCCACTTTGGGGAGCGGCCGCCCCGGAGGTATTGTTCAGCATGCAGGGAGCGCGCCAGCCCGGGGGTGGGGGGGCACACGGGAATTTGCCCCTCCTGGAGCTCCAGGGTCGGACCTCCGCGATAGGGGTCACCGCCAAGCCCCTGGGCCCGAGAAGTTTGCGCCCCTGCCCGGCGTGCACTCACCTCGCAGCGAGCCGTGCAACTTGTGGCCGCGCTCTGTGCGTACTGGCGGGTTCACCGTCACCAAGCCCTGGCAACGCAGAGGCCAACGAGGGCCAGGCGCCCCGGAGCAGCCGCGCGCCGCCCCCGGCCCGCCACCGAGTCCCCGAGAAGAGCGGGCGCTGGAAAGTTTCGGTGGCGAATGGCGGCCGGAGGACGCTGCAGCGGCGGCGGGGCGGGGGCGCTGGCGGCTTGTCGCTCCCGAGCGTCGAGACTGGGGGGGCTGGGCTGGGAGCGGCGGCGGCGAGAGAGGGCGGGACGGCGGGAGGGACCGACACGGCCAAGTGACCTCCGCTGGGAGCGGACGCGAGCGCGCCTACCCTGGTTGGGAGACGTGCCAAGGGGGTCGCCAGCACGCCGCCCTCCCCAGACACCTGGAGGAGGCACTCAACAGACCTACCCTCCCCGAACGCGTCCCCGCCGGCCCCTCCCCCTAGCGCCTTGGGGGGGGGGGGGGCCGCGTCCCCACGCGGCAGCCCCTCCCCCACGAAGGGCTAGGACGACAGGCCCGCCCTCACCCCTACCAAGTCCAGACCCAGCCCCCCCCCCGGGGGCAAGGAAGAGACTTACATCCCTGCAGTTCTTCACCCTAAAGCCTCCCCACCCCCACTCCACTCCTCCCCACGCCCAAGGTGGAGGAGGGAAGCCCAAGCTTTGCCCTCTGGGCCCCAACACGGTCTCTAGCTTTTTTTTCTACAGGCTCCGAGAGGAATGAGGGGAACAGGGCCCCCACAAACATACCCAATCCCAAACCCTGGCACTCCAAGGTGGCTTTGAGGGGGATGAGAACAAGGGCCACCCTGCAGGTTGGGGGAGGGAATGGTAACCCAAGCCACTGAAAGTGTTACCATCCCCCACCTCAAAGATGAAGCTGCCCAGCTGGCCTAGGAGGTACTCGTGCAACCCGTCTCCAGGAACATCTCCTTCAAAACTAACGATTTAAAGCACCCCCCCCCAAGTTGCCTCTACGCCCACCCACAAAAAAAAATGAGGACTCGGGCGCAGCCATGACCTTTGCAAAACACCTCCCAGCCAGGAATCAGAAAAGCAGAGAGAAGCTTCAGAACTAGACGAAAACACAAATAAACTGGGGAGGGGTATGTTAGGGTACTGAGGTCCTTAGATCTGTAAATCCCCACCCCCAGGCCTGAAACCGCAGGCGCTGGCAAAGTGTTTTCGGTTGCCATGGCTGGTAAGGCCCAGCCCTGGCGCTTCTTCCTCGCTTCTTCCTCCCTTCCACGTTGGTGACGATTCCCCCAACTCCCGGCTTTAATTCAATTAAATAAATATCCGGCCCTCCTCCTCAGCACCTTTGGTGTCTGCCTTGTTGAGTATTTTTAAAATCAATTTGCCCCTCCCTTAGGCTTCTAATGAGCTTGGTGCTAAGAGCCCAGTAACACTCAGCAATTTAAAACTCTAACCTCACTTGCTCCTTTCTTGAACACTAGGCGTTTGTTGCTCTGGTGGTAGGGGGGGAGGGGGGAGAACTCCGAGCGAGTTTTTAAGGGGCCGGTTCTCCATCATACAGGCGGACCTAAAAATTACCTTGCAAAATATTGCTGCGAAACGTCAAAGATGTCAAACGACTGTTGGTACACCGTTATTAGAGCGCATCAATAAAAAATACACACTTACACAGTCTCCATAATTGTGAATCAGCAGAACACTGGCTTATTAGCTATCGGCTGCCACTGAAGTCCCCCCACCCCAAAGGATTTGGTGGGGCTCCCTTGAGCCTGCCCTTCGTAGCTCCCGGGCTCCTGAGCTCGTGCAGACTGATGCTGAGGTATATTACAGAAGGGTGCAATCGCAAACCCGAGCCCGCTCATGATGCAACCCTGGCCCGGTTTACACGTGCTTCCCTTCCCCCACTGCATGCTGGTGGTAACACTGCGTTTTTTCCGCCTGTAGGGTCACATTGTGGTTGATTGATTCTCCTTTCGCCTTGCTCAGTCATTCAGATTTGGAAAGTAAATAACAAGTTGACATCATTACAGCTTCAGGCTTTACCCGGTCGTCAGCTCTCGGCTACCACAGACCCTCGAGTAGCTGCGCATCAAACCCTACCCACCTAGCCTGCCCGGCTTGCCTTGTCCAAATTAGTGCTTGGTAATTCCAAACTGAAGTTGGTTAAAAGCTTCCCTACATGTTTCTATTACTTGGCAAGTAATGATCATTTTTAAAGAATGGAAAAGTGGTGGGGAAAAAATTTCATTTTTCATATAGGGTGCAGAATGACTAGGTTTTATTACAGGCCTCCTCTGACTAACGAAGTGGGAGGTTTGATTCTCTTTTGCGAGCTCCATATAGTATCGCAATAATCCCAGTTCTTGCTTTTCGACAGTCAAGGACTAGGAATGTGAAGAGAAGGCTCGATGATTAGGAGCACTTACTCCTCCTACAGGGGACTAAGGTTCAGTTCCTAGCACCTTCAAGACAGTTCACTGCCCCAGTAACGCTGGTTCCGGAAAATTCTGTTGCCTCGTTCTATGCTCCTATGACTCCTACATGCATGTGGGGCACATGATTCTCAAAGGTACACATAGACCTAAGAATAACGACTAAATAACCCTTGTTTTGCTTTGTTTTAGAAAGAAAGTTAGTAGAGGGCTATGGATAAGATCCCAAATGTTGGAATGGCTGAGGCAGGATTAGAATGGGATATATAGCAAGACCCTATCCAAAAAAATTAAATCAAGGGCTTGTAATAAAGACTCATAGGAACCACCGCAACTTTGTAAGAACTAAAGACAAGAAAACAGGCCCCTTTTTAAATAATAAAATTAACAAAATTCTCTCCAAAGTGCTACTATATGAGTAGAAAATTAGACTGTTTTATTTATTTACTCTGGCTGTCTGCTGTAGGTGCTGATGTGGAAAAAAACATGAAAATAACAGAGAAGCAGCTAGTGCCCTCTAAAGAGGAAAAAGAGTAAGGTACACTGTGTGTGTGTGTGTGTGTGTGTGTGTGTGTGTGTGTGTGTGTGTGTGTGTTGGTGAACACTTTGCAAAAAGAAATTGACTTGTTGAATTGCTTTCACTTTGTTCATGTATGCCTTTGTGCAACACTGAGATTGTTCTTTTCTCAACAGTGATGGCTTGAGATATAATACCAAAAGCGTGAAAGAAAAAAGTGAGCTGGATTTCATCAAAATTATGGAATTCTGCAAAAATACTGTTAAGAATGGAAGACAAGCCAAAAACAAAGAAAACAGTTGTAAAACTCATGCCTGAAAAAAGTATTGGCATTAAAAATATACAAAGACCTCTCTTTGTTTACTTTTAAAATTATGTGTCCATGTGTCTCTGAACATGAGTGTAAGTGGCTGTGTAAGCCAGAAGAGGGTGTTGGAAACCCTGGAGTTGGAGTTGCTGGCTATTGTGAGCTGTCCATGTGGTGCTAGAACAAAACCTTTATAAAAACAACACTTGTTCCTACCAGCTGAGCCATCTTTCCAGTGCCCAAAGAAGTCTTAACCTTCTTGCGGTAAGAAACACATTAGCAATAGATGGGAAATAAAATAAGGCTGAAGAGGTGACTCGTCCATAAAGGCCAGAACGGAAGCAAATGAACTCCTGGAAGCTCCCCTCTAGTGTCCATTCACATGCCTATGCACATACAAATATATTTAGGTAAATCAATGTAGCTTTAAAGACTTAGTTCTCGGTCCTAGTGTGGTGGCGCACACCTTTAGTTGCAGCACTTGAGAGGCAGAGTTAGCCAGATCACTGTTGGAGGTTAGCCTTGTCTACATAGTGAGTTCCAAGCCACCCATGGATACATGGTGAGAACCTATCTAAAAATAAGTTCAATAAATAAATAAAATTTGGTCTTTTTACTATATCTTGTGACATAACTCTTACACAACTGAAAAGAAATGGAAAGAGGTACCAAAAATACAACTGTCAATGGTATGGGAAGACCTTCTGTCTATGTGTTGCTTTTATTGGTTAATGAATAAAGAAGCTGCTTTCGACCAATGGCTTAACAGAATAAAGACAAGTTGAAAGAGATATAGAGAGAGAGTAGGCAGAGTCGGAGAGCTGCCATGGAGCCGCCAGAGAAGAAAGATGCAAGCCGCCAGCTGGAACCTTGCCGGTAGGCCATGAGCCTCATGGTAAAATATAAAACAATGGAAATGGGTTAACCAAAGAAAGAAGAGCTAAGCTAGCTATATGCTTAAGTGATTGGCCAAGCAGTGATTTAAATAATATAGTTTCTGAATGGTTATTTTGTGGTCTGGCCAGCCTGGAACAAATAAGCAGCCACCTACAATATGTCAAGATAAACATTATAATGCCTTTTGCCCATCTTGCAGAGCTCCATGCAGGCCAGGCAAGTGCTCTACCACTGAACTATAGATGCTGGCCCCAAATATATTGCTGCATTTCTGTATGAGTGCATGTGCATGTTAGCGTGTGTGCTAGTTTTAAAATAGAACAAGGGAAGGAAATGACGGTAGAAAGGGAGTACCAGGTGCCCTTTGAAACCAAGCTCCCTCTGTTTGGTGATGGCACTAGATTCCAGAAAAACAGAAAGGGCTAGTTTCAGAGGCACGGCAATATACCCAGAGAAAGTCAAAATAATAGCACAAAGTGCTGAGCAAAGGAATAACTGAGGCACTAAGTATGTAGGGGTGCACGCTTGCAATCCCAGCACATGGGATGTAGAGGCAGGATGAGCAAGAGTTCCAGGAAAGCTTTGGCCAGACAGTCAGACCCTGTCTCAAGAAAAAAAAAGAAAAGGCATTCCCTCTAAGGAAAATGTGCAATCCCTTTTTTGGACATTTACTAATTTGTATGTGTACATGCACCTGCCTCATGGAGGTCATAGGTGAAGGTCGGAGGACAATTTTGGAGTCAGTTCACTCCTTCCACCTTGTGGGGATGGAGGGTCAAATTCAGGTTATCAAGCTTAGTACCAAGTGCCTTTACCAGCTGAGCCATCTCAGCAGAGCTATTTGTATACTTTTATTTTAGGACACAATGCCACGAAATTGCCCAGGCGGGCTTTGAACCTGCAATGCATCTGCCTCAGACTTCCAAGTAGTCCAAGATTGCAGAGCCATGCCACTAGGCCTGATGGTGGCAATGGCTCCAGTAGCACTGGTGGCAGGGGTCCTTGTCTTTGTCTTCTTCATCTTCTTCTTCCTCCTCTTCCACTTCTAAAATATTTTTTAATTTGTTTTCATTTTATGTGTGTGAGTGTTTTGTCTGCCTGCATGTCTGTGCACCACATGCATGCTAAGTTCATGAAGACCAAAAGAGAGTATCAGATCCTCTGGAACTGGAATCACAGAAGGATGTGAGCCACCTTGTGGGCTCAGGGAGTTGAAGATAGATCCTTTGGAAAAGCAGCCAATGCTCTTAACCACTGAGCCATCTCTCCAGGCGACATCAAAAATTGCTGCCTTCGCCGGGCGATGGTGGCGCACGCCTTTAATCCCAGCACTCGGGAGGCAGAGGTAGGCGGATCTCTGTGAGTTCGAGACCAGCCTGGTCTACAGAGCTAGTTCCAGGACAGGCTCCAAAAAGCCACAGAGAAACCCTGTCTCGAAAAACCAAAAAAAAAAAAAAAAAAAATTGCTGCCTTCTCACCCTCTTCCTCCTACTCCTCTTCCTTTGAGACAGTGTTTCACAGAGCCCAGGGTGTCCCCAGAAGTCTCTGTAAGGTTGATCTTGAATTTCTAATTCCCCATCTTCTGTGAACCACTATTCCCTGCTTGTGTGGTTCTACAAATCAATCTCAGAGTTTCGTGCTTGCCAGATGAGCACTTTACCACAGCCATGTCCTTTCCTGATTTCCACTATCCCTGATGAGACTCTACATGCTTTTTCTCTCCCTTTGTTTCCTCTTCTGCAGTTAGCATTGAATAGGGTCTATGGGGAATGAACACAGGATCAAGGATGATCTCATTATAAATAGTACCTGTTTGTGTGTGTGTGTGCATGCCTCAATAGCAGATCAATAGCCTCATATTACTTTCACGTATATATGTCATGGGCTGGCTGGTTAGTTTTATGTCAACTTGACACAAGCTAGAGTTATCTGAAAAGAGGGAACCTCAACGAAGAAAATACTTTCAGAAGATCCAGCTGTTAAACATTTTCTTAATTAGTGATTGTTCAGGGAGGAACCAACCCATTGTAGGCAGAGACACCCCTGGACTGGTGGTCCTAGGTTCTATAAGAAAGCAAGCTGAGCAAACCATGAGGAACAAACCAGTAAGCAACACTCTTCCATAGCCTCTCCATCAACCCCTGCTTCCAGGTTCCGGTCCTGACTTCCTTCAGTGATAAATAGTGATATTGAAGTGTAAGCCAAATAAATCCTTTCCATCCCAAGTTACTTTGCTCATGGTGTTTCATCACAGCAAAAGAAACCCTAACTAAGACATGAGCATATGCACCCCTGTATCCAGCTTCCAGTATACTTGAGAATGAAAGTTTAAGGTCCATAGAACCTGTATGTGAAGGGGTTTTCGTCTACAGCTGTCAAAACCTACAAACACCAGACACCCTTCCACAGGGTGTATTGTCCATCCATAAAGCAAGGGTATCAATGAACAAAGAAAAGGAACATGGGATGATCTTTTTTTGCACCTAGGAAACAGTCTCCAAGTTACTGTATCAAGTACCCTATTAGGTATTTTCTAGAGTTACCCTAACAAAGTACCTACCACAAATGGGGTGACTTAAGGCACCATTCATATATTCTCCCAAGGTTCTGTAAGCTCAAAATTCAAACTGGAGACATCAACAGAGTCCTTTTCCATCTCGGGGCTCTCTGTGTGGATCTCTAACCAAACAGATTTACATTATGCTGAGTGGATAGTTAACACAAGCACAACATTGTAGGGAGGGACAAATTCCTGAGACTGCTCAGCTGACAGTTCCAGTTGTAAGAAATATAAAATATGGCTCTTTTCTATCAAATACTATAAACCTTGTGTTTAGGACAAGGAGTTCAAATATTTCTACCTCCGCTACTTTGTAAGACTTTTATACAAATGTTTTAATCCCCGCCACCACCACCCAGTAAAACCTTTGTTTACACAGTGCCCCCTGCTGCATTCCAAGAATTTAATAGCCTTGAGCAATGTGCTCCCTCCCCCTTCTTTCACTTTCTGTGCACCAATTCTTTTCAGACTACCAATTAAATTAAGGCTATGAGACCGAGACCAGACCCCAGCCAATGGGTAAGCCACCACCTGAGTTAGAATAAAAGCCAAGTGCACTTCTGCCTCCGTGTGTTTGCTCTTTTTCTAAAATTTGTTTTTCCGAGATAGGGTTTCTCTGCATAGGCCTGACTGTCCTCAAACTTGGAGGTCCACCTGTCTCTGCCTCCCTAGTTCTAGGATTAAAGGCATGCACCACCACTGCCTGTATCTGAGCACACCCTCTGAATCCAGACAAAAATTTGCCTTGTCCAGGCACGTCAACTGGCATGATGGTCTCTCTACTTGCAATCCTAAATGTATTTCTAATACAGTTTATGAAGAAAAAAATGACAGGCATCTATTTGGGCAATACTTAGCTCAACTTCATGGAGCAAAATGTTCTAAAGGTTGAAATGTTGGGCAAGAATACCTCTAGCCATGCTTGGTTTCCCTTGTAATGATAGGAATGCCTCTGACATGTTCAACTCTCTCCAGATAGTTGTGTCTGAAAAGACACGGAGGAAACCTTGAAGATGTGTTAACTTAGAACTTTACCCCTAAAAATGCTTGCCCCAATTAGCAGTAAACACATGTGTTTTATACCTTTTCCAGGTTCCCGTGGTGGCCAGCCTCCTTGGTGTTCCCTAGTTTATAGCTACATCACTCCTCTGTCTTAGCTGTCTTCACAAAGTTCTGTATAAAAATCTATATATCTGTCATACGTCCATCCACACACCTAAATCTTCCTCTCTTCTTTTCTCTTACAAATACAGCAATTGCTTGATTTAGGACCCACTATTACCCCACATGATCTCATTTTAACTTCATCACATCTGCCAAGCTGAGGAGCTGGCTGACTAGGTAAAGGAGATTGCCATGTAAACATGAGGACCTGAAGTCAGCTCCCCAGGAGGTTTTAAAAAAGGAGGAAGATGTTTGAGGATGGCACCTGATGTCATCAACATCTGGCCTCTACATGCACACATGTGTACATGTGTTCACAATCAAATGTGTACCCATGCAAACACCACACACAGAGATATAAAAATTGTAATAGTAAACAGCACTTACTAACAATGTACCCTGAGCATAATCTATTTTGATTATGAATCTAGCCTTTAATGGCTGAGCCATCTCTCCAGCCCACCAAACATAATCTAAGTAAATGCGGACAGAAATACCAAATTGTGCAAAAGCAGCAATCAGAAATAAATCATCTTCAAGGCCTAAAAATCACAAAATCATTTAAAATACCAGCTTTTATGCTTCTGAATCATGAGGGCTCTAATGATAAACACTTCGCTCCTTTAGAAAATCAAATTAGGACAGGTCCACTCTGTGCTGCATCTAACTATCCAACAGTCAGATTTCCCACATCCTCCTCCAGGTCTAGCCAGGTGACTCTCCCTGACCTCCCCATCCTTATCTTCTCTGCAACCTTCGAGATCTAGCTTGGGGCCCACATTTAGTACACCTGCCTATTCTGTCCTGCACAGCCAACAATCTCTAGACTTAGGCCAAAACACTCCCTAGCCCAAAATTCAGCCAGATCCACTCCCACACTCCAGGCTTAGACCAGGAAGCACATCCAGTATGACAGCACAGTCCCCTCTATCCACCTGACTTTACTTCCACCAAGCCATTTCCAATCCCAACCCAACTCACCCACACATCCTCTCTTTTGTCCCAAGCTGCTTTTATCCATAACAAACTCAGAATCAACAGAAGTCTACACACCTAGATCTCATCACAAAAACAATAGTATGTATAATCAAGCCAGTATCTTGTCTCCAAATCTACCACTTCTGCAGAAATGTTTGCCAATGACAATTACCTAGAGGAACCCCAGGATATCGAATTTAAAGGAACAATCATAAGTTTCATCAGAGAATTCAAGGACTTGAGGGAAGACACAAAGAAACAACTCAATGAAATCAAGGAGAAAGCATTTACAGAAAATCCTTTGCCTGAGCAATGCCCAAGAAATTATAAACATAAGACTAATAGAAATGACAGCAAAAATCCAGGAATTTAATAAAGAGATAGGAACTTTAAAGAGGGCTCAAACTGAAATGAGGATGGGCTGTGGGACAATGGTTTTACTCTGTAAACATTTGTTTCTTGTACTTGTTTAAGAAAATGCTGATTGGCCAGTAGCCAAGCAGGAAGTATAGGCCGGGAAATGAGGACAGGAAAATTCTGGGAAGAGAATTCTGCAGTCTGCAGCCGTGAACCAGACGCAGAGGAACAAGATGTGACTGCTTCATTGAATAAGGTACCAAGCCACATGGCTATCACAGACAAGAATAGTGGGTTAATGTACTATGTAAGAATGAGTTAATAAAAAGAGCCTGAGATATTAAACCAATCAGTTTATAATTGATGTAAACCTCTATGTGATTTCTTTGGGACTAAATGACTGCAGGAACGGGCAGGACAAAAACAAGGATGAAACTGAAAACCCCAGTAGCCCAATTAGAAGACTCGAAGGAAGGCCTTAAAGTAAAAGAAATCAAGCATAAGACTGAATATCAGGAACCTGAAAATAACATACAGGATCTAGACCAAATAAGCAAGTAATATAAAAAAATCTTACCAATTTTTTAATACAGGAAATGAATATACAGTAAATGTGGAACATCATGAAAAGACCAAACCTTCAAATTATAGGCATAGATGAGAGAAAAAAAAAACCCAAGTCAGTGTCATAAACTAGATCTTCAACAAGATCATAGAAGAAAATCTTCCCTGACCTAAGGAAAAATACATAGATACAAGAAGCACACAGAACACCAAGTATACAAGACCAGAGAAGAGCATCCCACCACATATCATAGACAAGCACTAAGTATAAATAACCAAGAAAGTGTATTGAAAGCCAAAATAGAAAAAGAAATGAGGGTATCTTTATTTGCAGATGATGTGATATCTACATTGAAGATCCCAAAAATTCTATCAGAAAACTTCTAGACATAATAAATAATTTCAGCAATATGGCAAGATAAGGAATCAGCCTGCACAAATCAATAACTTTTCTCTCTTTTTTCTTTTTTTTTCTTTCTTTTTTTTTTTGAGACCGGATTTCTCTGTATAGCTTTAGAGACTGACCTGGACCTCACGCTGTAGACCAGGCTGGCCTCGAACTCACAGAGATCTGCCTCCTGCATACTGGAATTGAAGGTATGCACCACCATTGCCAGGCCTCAATAACTTTAGTATACAACAGCAACAAACATACAGAGAAGGAGTTCATGGATGCACTCCCCATTCACAAAAACCTCAAAGAAAACAAAATACCCAGGAACAAACCTAAGCAAGGAAGGGAAAGAGATCTATAATGAAAACTTTAAATCTCTGAAGAAAGAGTTAGGGAAAGACACTAGAAAATGGAAAGACATGCCTTGTTCATGGAACTGATAGAATTAACATTGTGAATGACCATTTAACTGAAGGCTGTTTACAAATTCAATGCAATCCCAATCAAAATTCCCATCTCACTTTTCTCAGAAAAAAACTAGCCTAACATTTATATGGAACAAAATTGCCAAATAATCCTGAGTGAAAAGAACAATACCAGAGGGAATAATTCCAGATCTTAAAATATATTACAGAGCCATAGTAATAAAAACAGTCTAGTTCTGACACAAAAGCAGCCATATAGTCAATGGAACAAAATCAATTAGGTGGTAAATATACAATTAAGAGTCTGATGTTCTGGGTGATGAGTAAGGACATCCCCTTGATGTAGGAAAAGGCAGTTAGTGGGTCCTCTGAGGACCCTGCCAGGGTAGATCAGGGATCCAGAAAAATAGCTCAAGTATGTCTCCAAGGCATTTTTCTCATCTTCTTTTCCTCCCTTTTCCCTTTTCTTTCTTTAGTAAGCAGTTCAGAATGACCTTGACCTCCTGTTTGACCTCCTAAATACCCAAATTATAGGTGTGCACCACCACGCCTTGTTTTGCGTGGTGCTGGGAATGGAATTCAGTGCTTTATGGACGCTAGGCAAGTGTTCTGCCACTGGGCTATAGCCGCAGCCCCAACGATTGATTGATTGATTGACTTGTTTGTTTGTTTGTTTATCTATTTATTTATTTTTGCTTTTTTAAGACACGGCTTCTCTATGTAACAGCCCTGGTTATCCTAGAACTAGCTCTATAGACCAGGCTGGCCTTGAACTCACAGAGATCTTCTACCTTCCTCTGCCTCCCAAATTCTGGGATTAAATGTGTGCACCTCCACTGCCAAGTTACCAATGATTGAATTTTAACTGAGATTTTAAGAACTATTTCAACAGATGAAGGGTCAGCAGGCATCAACATTTAGATACTGTGCATTGGCACTCAGAAACTGGAATGCAGTGTGGTGTTCCGCCACTTGATAGCGTTAAAGGTCATGTGATTCATGCAATAATGTAAACTAAGATTGTGATTTTCTGTTACTAGCTGGGCGGTGGTGGCATATGCCTTTAATCCCAGCATATAATATATATATATATATGTGTGTGTATAATATAAATATATTATATATATATATTTCATACAATGTATTATGATCATGGTTTCTTCTTTCTTATCTCCCAGATTCTCCCCAACTCTCCACCCCATCTTAATCCAAACTTTCTTTTTCTCTCTCTCTTTAGGAAAAGGAAGGCAAACAAACAGAAAAAAAAACCAAATCATGAGAAACATGTAACACATGCACACACACAAAACCCATAAAAGCACAAACCAGAAACCATAATATATAAACAAAAGAAATGTAAGGTTTTTAAAAATACCCCCCAAAACATTATAAGACAAAAAAAAATACTGTTGAGTTTGTTTTGTGTTGGCCATTTACTTCTGGGAATGGGGCCTGCCCAGAAGAGTGGTAGAGCGGTATGTAGCTGGGCGGTGTTGGTACACACCTTTAATCCCAACACCTGGAGGCAGAAGCAACTGTGAGTTCAGGGCTAGCAAGTTCCAGGACAGCCAGGGCTACATAGAGAAACCCTGTCTCGAGGGGTGAAAAAAAAGAGTGATTTGTATAACCAGCAAGTCTCCTTTGGAGAAAATGAATTCTTCCTTTGTAAGCAGTTGTCGATTGTAGATAACTTCTTGGGGGACTTCTCCAGTCAGCACTGGAACCCCACATGGACCTGTGCATGTGCATACTGCCACAGTTCATATGTGTGGCAGACATGTCAGGTCTATGAGGGACTGATTCCTTTGTATCTTCCATTCCCACAGGTTCTTACATCCTTTCCACCTCCTCTTCCACGTAGCTTCCTGAGCCCTGAGAGACGGGATTTGATGAGACATCTTATCTAAGATTGCCTGTTCCAAGGTCTTTCACTCTCAGTACAGTATCCAGTGTTCCCATCTATTGCAGGAGGAAGCTTCTCTGATGATGACTGAGGCTGACACTGATCTTTGAGTATAGCAGAATGCCTTTAGGAGTCATTTTATTGCTAGGTTCCTTTAGTAGAACAGTAGTAATAAGGATTTTACCTCAGGTCCCTTGGCTATCTAGTCTCATATTCTTAGCCTCCCAAGCAGTATCATTTGGGTTCCATCTAACAGAGTGGGGCATAACTCAAATCATATATGGTTGGCTACTCCCACAACATTTAGATTTCCTTCATATACATAAATATATTTTAAGAAGCTTCTACTATGTTAGGTTTCCATAAGACCATTTAAATAGCCGTTACTTTTAGCTATCTCTCCCAATATGCCCTATCTTATTCCCTTTTTCCTATCTCCTCCCCATTTAATACTCCCATCCCAGTCTCCCCCTGTTTCTCTCTGACTATATATATTCTAATTTCTTTCCTTGGAAAATCCTTCCCACTCCCAATCCCTTACTCTATACCTACCTAACCTCTGTGGTTATATGGATTGTAGCTTGCTTATTAAAGGCTTAAAAGCTAAATCCATATATAAGAGAGAACATACCATATTTGTAATTTGGAGTCTGGGTTACCTCACTCAGGATGACTTTTTTCTAGTTCCATCCACTTACCTCTGGATTTTCTCTCTCTCTCTCTCTCTCTCTCTCTCTCTCTCTCTCTCTCTCTCTCTCTCTCTCTCTGAAAGAGTTTTTCTGTGTAACAGTCCTGGCTGTCCTGGTACTCACTTTGTAGACCAGGCTGATTTGCTGATCTGGAACTCACAGGGATCAGCCTATCTCTGCCTCCCAAGTTCTAGGGCTGAAGGCATGCACCACCACCAACTGGCCAATGATTTCATTTTTTAAATAGCTGAGTAATATTTCATTGTGTAAACATACCACATTTTCTTTATCCATTCATCTGTTAATGAACATATAGGCTGTTTGCAATTTCAGGCTATTATGAATAGAGCAGCAATGAACATGGTTGGGCACATGTCTCTGTGGTAGGATGAAGAACCCTTTTAGTATATGCTCAAAAGTGGCAGTGGCATAGCTGGATCTTGAGGTAGATAGATTCCCATCTTTCTCAGGAACCACCATACTGATTTGTATGTGGCTATAGAAATCTTTTTTTTTTTTTTGGTGTTTTGAGACATGGTTTCTCTGTAGATTTGGAGCCTATCCTGGATCTAGCTCTTGTAGACCAGGCTGGTCTCAAACTCACGGAGATCCACCTGCCTCTGCCTCCTAAGTGCTGGGATTAAAGGCGTGCCCCACTACCGCCTGGCTTGTTCTCAATTTGGGTTATTTTTTTCTTTTTCTAGGTTCTTTTTTTTTTTAAGACACAGTTTCTCTGTGTAGCTCTGACTGTCCTGGAATTCACTCTGTAGGCCAGGCTGGCCTCAAACTCAGAGACCTGCCTGCCTCCAGAGTGCTGGGATTAAAGGTGTGTACCACCCCGCTATCTGTTTCCTTGATGTCCAGTTTTTGTTTTGTGTAGTTCTTTATATATTTTGGATATTAGCTGTCTATCCAATGTATAGTTGGTAAGCATCTTTTCCTATTATGTAGGCTTTCACTTTGTCCAAATGAATGTGCCCTTTGCTCTGCAGAAACTTCTTAGCGTCATTAGGTCTAAATTGTTGATTTTAGTGCCTGTGCTAAAGGTATTCTATTCAGAAACTCCTTTTGTGTGCCATATGATCTAGGCTATCCCCACTTTGTCTTCTATCAGGTTCAGTGTATCTGGTTTTATTTTGAGGTATTTGATCCATTTGGAGTTGAGTTCAGCATGCAAAACATTTATTCAAAGTTTACTTAAACTTAAACCACTGTAAGCTGAGATATGTATGAAATGTCTGACCCAATGTTCTTTTTAAATCATATTAGTTATAATTTCCTAATGGACCTGGAAGTATTTAGATCTTACTTCACTTACTGCAATCATGACCTCCTGAGCAAGGACTTAAAGCTATTCTTAGAACAGAAATTTCAGTGTCTCCTCTAGCAAAAATAAACAAGCTGGAAATGAAAATATTTCTAACTAATGTACATTTAATTCTATTTCAATATTCAGTAAGTATAGTTCATGGTTCTGTAGGGGAAATAAGACAATGAGACACAATACCATCTTCTAGAAATGTACATAGTCCCATTAGAAGCAGACTCAGTCAGTTGTGGTAGCCCACACTCTTTTTTGTTTTTTGTTTGTTTTGGGGGACAGGGTTTCTCTGTATAGCCTTGGCTGTCCTTGAACTCCCTCTGTAAACAAGACTGGCCTTGAGCTCAAAAATTCGCAGGCCTCTGCCTCCCAAATGCTGGGATTAAAGACTCAACCATTGCCCAGCTGCTGCTGCTGATTCTTCTTCTCCTCTTCCTCTTCTTGTAGCCCACACTCTTAATCTCAGTACTGGGAGGCAGAAGCAGGTGGATCTGTATGAGTTTGGGGAGAAATTGGTTTATATAACAAGTTTTAGGCCAGTTAAGACTACAGAGTGAGAACTCACAAACAACAGTATTACCAGCAACAAAAGCAAGAACAGAAACAAACTCAGCCCAAATAAACTATGAGTGGCAAGAAATGCAATTAAGTGTGGGGGGAAGAAGGCTCATGACTGTTTTGAAAAGGATATATTTTATCTAAATTTCTTTTTTACTTAGGGGGCATTATAGCCATTTGCTGTCTTTTATTGTTTTCTTTTGTGATCCCCTTATTTATAACTTCATTTACTGAAGTGTAAAAAGTTGTTGTTTGTATGGGGTTTTATTTTTATTTATTTGTTTTTTGAGACAGGGTCTCACTATGTAGCTTTGACTGCCCTAGAACTCACTATGTAAACGACTGTGGCCTCGAACTCACGGCCATTGGGAAATAGAGACAGGAGGATCAAGAGCTCAAGGCCGTCCTCTACTTCGTAGCAAGTTTGAGGCCAGCTTGCTACATAAAACCCATCTTTGATCCCAGCACAAGGGAGGCAGAGACAGGTGGACCTCTGTGAGTTCGAGACCAGTCAGGGCCTGAAAGATAGGAGGCACATATAAGATATAAGCCAGAATCTCTTATAGTGATTTCCTGCTGAGTTCTTTCTTTTTCTTCTCCCATCGTCTGTTTAAACAGTTTCAGATCAATAGGAAAAAAATCCATTTGATGTGTGCCCTTCAAGGGAGGTCTCTTCTCTCCCTGGCCAAACACCATCTAGTAGTAATCAACCCTGAAAAGTGGAGGACACACCTTTTTACCAAGGGAGTTCATCAGGTGTCATCAGCATTTGGAAAGTTCACATAAAGAAAACATCGAACTGCCTAAAAGAAGCCCTCTAAAAAAGGCCTGAATTTAGCCCTGTTTCACAAAGCCTAACATAACCAATGCATGGGTCAGCCAGACACCTGAACTTTGCCTGATTTCCTCCTCAAAGCCCCACAAAAAAACAGATCTCTCATAGAAGAACAAAGTTCAAAAATAAACGGGAATATTTTGCTGCTTACTGAATGATTTGTAGTAGTAAGTGGGCTTCAGTAGACAGTAAATGTTTTCAATGGAAAGATGCTTTAAAAAGATGATCCCCCACCTCATTTATTTTGGGACTGCACATTGTAGACAGAAACAAATGACTGCAGTGACAGAGTTGGTGTTTTGTTCTTGCTCCTGTTTCATTAAGGTCCCCATCTGAAGCTGCTAGAGAATGGTGACCATTCCAGGTCATTGGGAGCAGAGGGTCTTCTTAGATAACACTGATGTTTGATGACTGACTAAGTCACCAAACACTAGTGCATTGCCAAGGGGTATGATTTCTTCCTTGCTTCCTGGCATTCTGTTTCTCCTGTTTCTCCCACCTCTGTATGGGTGCTGCAGTTTGGTTAGTCTCCCAACTGTTTTCGTATTAAGAAAATAAAAATGGATTAGATCCCAAGAAAGAGGGTCATTATAAAAGGGCAAGCCTGTTCCCACCCGAACTCCTGTTGTCTGGCTTCACCATGTATAATGATTACTAGTGATTATCAACTGAAAAAGTTCTAGAATCACGTAGGAGACAAGCATCTAAGCATTCCTATGAGAGATTATTTAGATTAGGCTAACTGAGGTGGGAAAACCCACCCTGAATGTGGGCAGCACCATCTTAAGGGCTGAGGTCCAGGACTGAATGAAAAAGAAAAGGTTACGCAGGGGGATAGAGGCACCTGCCTTTAATTCCAGCACCAGGGAGGCAGAGGCAGGCAGATCTCTGTGAGTTCTGGGCCAAACTCGTTTACAGAGTGAGTTCAAGGACACCTGGGGATACACAGAGAAACCAAGTCTCAAAAAAAGAGAAGGTTAGCCAAGGACCAACATTTACCTCCCTCTGCTTCCTGACAGCAGATGCAATATGACCAGCCGCCTTAAGCTCCTGCCACACCATGATGGTCCAAACACTTAAACTGAGCCAAAATTAAAAGCTTTGACTATAAAATTGCTTCTACCAAGTATTTTATCATAGTACAACGAAACATAACAGACCATGTGACAAACTCCACCTCTGATGCTGTGTACCATGTTCAAATGTATCTACAAGGCACCCAACAAAGTCAAATAGAGTGGACCACATACCAAATCATGAGCTTTAGTCTCTGAAACCTTTCTTCATTATACTTTACCCAGCACAAAGTATTTGGTGATAGCAGCAAAGGCAGGACAGGGAGTTGTTAGTGTTCGGGGCAGGGTCTGCTTAGGGACTGACTCACAGGGCCATACCAACTGGAGACATAGGTGGGTAGGAGGTGTGTCTGAAACAGAAGAGCCACATATTGAGAAGAAGGACCAGTGTGGGAGTTTTCAAGAAATCAGCACCAGTGAGAGAAGGTGACAATAAAACAGTTGTCTGTTACCCTGTGATTGTAGGGCTCGCTGGCTGTAGCAGCAAGGCCAAATGCCAGTTTGAAATGGTAGGGAAGGCTTTTTAATAAATTTGCTGTGATCTTCAGTGATCCTTAAGACGTATTAATCTTCCCCAGAACAGAAAGAACAACCTGTACAAACGCCCTTTCAGAACAGATATGTAGAGTGGTTAAACAATGGAACAGGAAGGAAGCCCTTTGATGTTCGTACAGCCTTGACCTTGGTACTTCAAATGAACTCTGCCAATCTACAAACCTTTTGGATGTAGCAAAAAATTCGTGTAGAGCTCACGTTTCTAAGAAGACTTCATGTGAGAGCAAGAACCCTGTTTGTTGTTGCTTAAGGTCTTGATATACTTCCTGGGCTGGCTTTAAACTCCTCAGCTCACACAGCCTTCAGCTTTCCCAAGTGCCTGGGTCCATGGGTACAGCTACTGTGTCTAGCTAAACCTGGCTTTGAATTTCAGATCATGAACAGCCATTGGGACCATGCAGAAGTCACTTCAATGGCTGTTTTCCACATTTGGCCTCTGAAAACTGAGACAGCATTATCCCTGTCCTAGGGGTAAGTTGGTTTCTGTGGTCAGAACTATGGCACACAGCAACTGACTAACAAATTGAAGCTCTGAGGATTCCTCTGCAAGATTTATCTGAAATGAGTGTAGGAATGTGAGCAGACACAACGCTCATAATAGAATTTGCTGTCTCCAGTGCAGAATGCAAAATAAGGCAACTATGAAAAAGCTGAGGTAGGGTGTAGGGCAGAGAGACCTAAGAATTATTAAGGGGCTCAGAGACTCAAAATAGAAAATGTGGGGTTGGACAATGATTCATCATCAATGTATTAGCTTTCTGTGGCTGTGACAAAATACCGTGGGGGACTAGGGAGATGGCTCAGAGGTTAACAGCACTTGCTACTACTCTTGGCAAAGGAACTGGGTTTGATTGGCAGCACTTACATAGTGGCTCACTATGGTCAGTTCTTGGTGCTCTCTTACGGCCTTCATGGCCACTGGGTATTCACATAATTCACATACATACATATATACTCAGGCAAATCACTTATGCACATAATTTTTTATCTTAAAAATTACCATAGACAATGGGAGGTGGGGCTGGAGATATGGCGCAGTGGTTAAAAGCACTTACTGCTTTTGCAAGAGAATCTATGTTGCCAACACCCACATGGTAGTTTACAGCCATCTGTAACTATAGTTCCAGGGGATTTGATGTCCTCCTCTGACCTCCATGGGCACATAAGCACCCGTGAAACACACACACATCCATATAGGCAAAATAGTCACACACATAAAATAAAACAAATAAATAATTTTATTTTGATACAGGGTCTCAGTATATAGTACTGATTAGACTGGAACTTGCCTTGTGGACCAGGCTGTCCTTGAAACCCTGGGAAAGACAAGGCCATCCAATACTAGATTAGATGACGTGAACGCTGTTGGTAGTGTAAAAGGGCTGGGGAGTTGGCTCAGCGGGGAAAACACTTGCTGTACAAGAATAAAGTCCTGAGGGTGAGTTCCCAGTCCAGCTGAGGAGTGGGAGGAGTGAGAATATGAGCAAAGAGGTTAAGACCATGATGGATTCACCCATTGAAACAGTTTGCCTGAGCTAACAGGAGCTCACCAACTCCAGCCGGACTGGGAAGGAACAAGCATAGGACCAAACTAGACCCACTGAATGTGGGTAACATTTGTATGGCTGGAGTAGACTGTGGGGCAACTGGCAGTGGCACCAGGATTTATCCCTACTGCATGTACTAGCTCTTTGGGAACCTATTCTCTTTGGATGGATACCTTGCTCAGCCTAGATATAGTAGGGAGGGCGTTGAACCTTTCCCAAAGCAATGGTGCTTTACCCTCTCTGAGGAGTGGTTGGGGGTGGGGTTGGGGGAAAGGCAGAAGGATCGGGAGGAGAGGAGGGAGGTGAACTGGGATTGGTATGTAAAATGAAAATAGGTAGTTTGTTTTCTTTCTAAAAAAAAAATAAAGACCTGAGTTAGGATTCCAAGACCTATGGAAAACCAAATGTGGGGGGCACCTCTATAATCATAGCAGTCCTACAGTGAGATGGGGGTGGAGACAAAAGAATCCCATGAGGCTCATGAGCCAGGAGGCCTGGCACATGCAATACCAAACAACAAAGGCACTCTGCCTCAAAAAAGGTGGAAAGAGAGGACAACACTCAGGGTGGTCCTCTGGCTTATATATGTGCACCATTGCAGGCTCACACCTACACTCCAAATATGAACATTCCAGACAATAATTTGCCACAGCATCCTATACACCTTAGGGTACAGAGAAGATCTGATGGCAGTCAGGTTGTGGTGGAGGTAAGTAAAGAATTTATAACAAAGCTGGGCAGTGGTGGCACATAACTCTAATCCCAGCACTCAAGGAGACAGGAGCGGATCTCTGACTTCTAGGCCAGCCTGGTCTACAGAGTGAGTTCCAGGATAGCCAGGGCTACACAGAGAAACCCTGTCTTGAAAAACAAAAACAAAAAGACCACAAACCAAAACAAAAAACTTAAAATGAGCTACCAAATTATTAGACCAGATGGTGGTGGTGCATGCTTTTAATCCCTGCACTCAGGAGACAGAGGCAAGCACATGCAATACCAAACATGAGTTTGAAGCCAGCCTGGTCTACAGAGTGAGTTCCAGGATAGGCTCTAAAGCTACACAGAGAAACCCTATTTTGAAAAACAAACAAACAAACAAATACAGAAAACAAAAAAAAGAAACTAATACCTAGGAAGAGGGTGCAGGGAACAGTGATGTTTTGTAAAACTATCTGAAAATGCTGTCAAACTAAGGACATCCAGATTCATGTGCTAGCTATTTTTTTTTTTTTGGTTTTTTTGAGACAAGGGTTTTCTGTGTATCTCTGATTGTCCTGGATCTTGCTCTGTAGACCAGGCTGACCTCAAACCCACAGAGATCCGCCTGTCTCTTCCTCCCAAGTGCTGGGATTGAAGGCATGCACCACTACCAACCGGCACCAATGGAAAGTTTGAATGGAGCAAAGATGGTAAGGAGCAAATTGTCTGGCCTGACTGTGTTGAATCCAGTTTTTCCTCACATTTTTAGTACAATGAGATAGCAGCAGCCTGTTGCTTTCAGAATGTCTTTTCTGGGCCTTAAGCATTCTGAGGCTGTCCACCCTCCATTCTCTCCATCCTTCCACGGGAATGAGACATTCTATTCTGCCTATCTAGAATACTCTCCCTGATTCCTCTTTGGCTTGTGGCATCACATTAGAGCTCATTTTTAATTACTCCCCTAGTAGCCTTTTGTGATTTTGATGTTAGCCCAAGACCTCCAGTAGAGGCACTGAGCTTCTATAGAAGGGGCCTGATTCCAAATATTAAAGAAACATATTTGTGATTGTTTAAATGAAAATAGGCCCCATAGGCTCATATATTTTAATGCAATTAGTGAAACTATTTGGGAAGTACTAGGAAGCATATACTTGCTGGAGAAGGTGTGTCACCAGGAGTGAACTTTGAAGTATCAGAATCCCCCACCAAGCAGGATTTTAATATCTCTCTCTCTCTCTCTCCCTCCTTCCCTCCCTTCTTCCCTCCCCCCAACTCTCTGCCTGTTGCCTGTGGATCAGAATGTAAGCTGTTTGTTCTTGCACCATGCCTGCCTACTACATTCTCCCCACCATTATCATGAACTAAGCCTCTGAAACTGTAAGCCAGCTCCAGCTTCAGTAAGAGACCCTGTCTAAAAAGGAATAATAGGTCAGAGAGTGGTACAGTAGGAATTCAGCATTCTCCTCTGGCTTTCATGTAGAAACACAGGTTTACATAATCCTACACACATATCAGACACACATGCATGCACCACATGAGTAAACATACTCACGCAAACAAAGTTGAAGCTTGATTTCTACCAACACAGCCAAGAAAAGACGTTTGTTCTCTCTGTCTAGGATCAGCTACAGGGAGAATCTCACAAGGTGACAGATAAATATCAAATGCTAATGTTATTGGCCCAACCCACCCTTTCATATTTCATTTCCTCTTCATTACATCTCTTAGGGGAGGGTGTTACATACACAGTGGTAAATATGTACGGATTCCTAGTTATTAAGGGTATATAAGCTTACAGAGATGTGTAATGTTGGGTTCCTGCCTTTAAGGAATCCTTGGTTGTCCCCCTGCCACCGAGGATTGCCTTTCCTGTTTCTGAGATAAAATACTTGACAGAAGTAACAGTTTATTTTGACTTACAGTTTGAAGGTATTATTCATCATGGTAGGGAAGTCATGGTAGCAGTTTGCTTGAGGCAGCCCACCACATTGCATCTGCGGAGAGAGATGGATGCTCGTATTTAGCTTGCTTTCTTCTTTTTATTCAGTCCAAGACCTGTGGAATATTAAGGGTGAGTCTTCCCACTTCAATTAACCTAACATAGACACTCTCTCACAAACATGCCCAGAGGTGTGTTTCCATGGTGATTCTCGATTCCATCAAGCTATCAAGATCACAGCCTTGTAAGGACTAGCTTCCTGAGGGGCCCTGGCACAGCACATAAGCTACCACTGTTTCACCGTGTCCCTTGCAGATTGCATAAGCCCTTAAAGTCAAAGCTGGATGCAGGAAAGGGGACCTCATTGCCACTGCTTGGGAATGCATGTCACGGCATCTCTCAGGAGACCCTTTCCTCACAGTATTGGGACTTGGCAGGGAGACAAATTGGAGTGCTGGTGTGCTGCTGTCTTTGCTGAATGTTCTCTGTGTACTGTTTTCCCGCAGTCAGTTTGACGCATTTGCCTTGTGCAGATCGCAGTATTTTTTCCCTTGGCCCTGCATGAAATAAACTTCCTTTGTTTCTATCTCTGTGCTCTTCCAGGGGAGTTCATCACCACACATCTCCTTGTATACCCTCAGCTTCTCTCTGTTTGCTGCGTGCCGTGGTGGCTGGTGCCTGTACACTGCATTGCCTGGTGCCTCTGGGGAGTTTTTGCTCTCACAGCAGACACAGAGTCCTTGCTCCTAATGCTGATGCATCAGCTCACATTGAGGAGTCTTGCCAGACTAGACTTGGCTCAGCTGCATATATTCTTCCCAGATCTAGTGCCATATCTTAACTGGCGCCTGTTCTTTTGAAGGCCAAGTACATGCCAACCTAGATGCACCAATGCATTTAACCTATCAGGGCCAAGGCAGTTTCTTTATTTAACCAATTACCTTCCCCCATCACTCCTTGGGCCTGGGGATGTAGTTCTGTTGGTAGAGCCCGTGTCTGGCATGCTCAAAGCCCAGGTTCCATTCCCAGCATCACATAAACCAAGCACGAGACAGTGGTCTTGATGGCTATCCTCGGTTGTCAACTTGACACACATGGGAAGGGGGAACCTCAACAGAGGACTCGCTTCCATTAGATTGACCATGGGCATGCCTGTGGGGGCATTTTCTTGATTTCTGATTGATAGAGGAGCACCTAGCCCACTGTGAGCAGTGCCAGAATGGGACAGGTGGTTCTAGGTTATATAAGGAAGCCAGGCGAGCAGAAGCAGAGAACAAGCCATGAAACGGCACTCCTCCATAGTCTCTGCTTCCCTTCCTGCTTCCAGGCTCCTGCCTTGAGTTCCTGGCTGACTTCTCTCAATGATGTAAGCCATGTCAACCCTTTCCTCCCCAAGCTGGTTTTAGTATTTTATCACAGCAACAAAGAGCGCACTATAAGTGTGCCTCAGGACCCTAATCCCATTACTCAGAAGGTAGAAACAGGAGGATCAGAGCAGATCCACAGTGAGTATGAGGCCAGGCTGAGGCACATGAGCTCCATCTCAATGTAAACTAAAATAAGCTTTGCTTAGGTGTGTTTTGCCACAGCTGTTTCTATAAGACATACCACATGAAGAAGTTGAAGGTCAAAGCATCAGAAAAGTACTTTCTGCCTAAAAGACAAGAGCCAGGAACAATGCTTAAAGGACAGCCCACAGTGGTATCTTCCATATACAGCTTCCTATGTTCATTCCCTCTGCTTCACTTTTCCCTGCAAACACCTTCATCATATAACATTCTCCACTTAATCTTTCCAGTACTTCATCTGTTTCCTGCCAGGATCTACAGATCAACATGAAGTCCCTCCTGGGTACACACTGGGATTGCTCTGCTACATTGGCTCTTGATTCCCAGGCTATGTTTATGGTTATAACAATTAGAGCTAGAGTTCTACCTTAATAAAATACTCCCCAATAAACATGAGCGCATTCAGAAATGAATTCTTTCCAGTGGAGAGCCCTTGTTTATAAGTACAGTAAGATTTTTAGGGTTATTGGTAATCTTTGGTGTCAGTTATGATTGTTAATGGCAATTTTCAACTCAGTATTGATACAATTTAATTACATAGTTATATTAACACCAAAGAAAAAAATTACATATGGACTTTTATGCTGTTAAGTTAGACCACGTTAGTAAAAAAAAAATATGGTCAGATGTAGTAGTAGATGTCTTTAATACCAGTACTCAAAGCCGGGCGGTGGTGGCGCACGCCTTTAATCCCAGCACTCGGAAGGCAGAGACAGGTGGATCTCTGTGAGTTCAAGACCAGCCTGGTCTACAGAGCGAGTTCCAGGACAGGCTCCAAAGCTACAGAGAACACTGTTTCGAAAAACCAAAAAAACAAACAAAAAAACCCAAAAAAACCCGAAAAACAAACAAACAAAACAGCACTCAGGAGACAGAGACAGGTGAAGTTCAAAGCCAACCTGCTCTACAGAGCAACTTCCAGGGCAGCTGGGGCTTCATAGTGAGATCCTGTCTCAAAAACTGGATTGGTCAGGGAAGCAGATAGGCAATCTTCAGAGCTTCATTTTCCCTCCTTCTCCAAACTCAAACCCCTAGTCTCATGCCCAGTTCTGTAGCAGACAACTGCTGTAACTTCCCCTCACTCTCTGCCCAGTCTCCAGAAGATTATGAAGATCTCTTCTAGCCTTCCTCCACAACATTCCTTTGTCTCAGTCGCCAACTACTCCAGGCACTTCCTGGGAGCCTACAGACTACCCTGGCCAGGGAAGCAGGTAGGCTATCTTCAGATCTTCACTGTCCCTCCTCTCTTCCAGTCCCATTTCCAGCTTTGTAGCAGACCACAGTCATGGCTTCTCTTCCCTCTCTGTGCCCATCCGCAGGAGACTAAGCAGATCCTAGGGGCACAGCCTGCTTTCCTCCTTCCTGTAGACACTCAATATCTGCCTCTTGCCAATAGATAGGTCATTCAGACAAACACTAAACAGGGAAATGCTGAAGCTGATATCATAAACTAAATGAATCTAACAGATATTTACAGAATATTTCACCCAAACAAAAGAAAAAAGGAATATACCTTCTTCTCAGCAGCTCATGGAAGCTTCTCCAAAATTGACCACATACTTGGACACAAAGCAAGTCTCTACAGATACAAGAAAATTGAAATGACACCCTGCATCATATCTGACCACCACGACTTAAAGCTGGATATCAACAACAGAAATAACAGAAAGCCTACAAACTATGGAAAATGAAAATTCTGTACTGAATGAAAAGTGGGTCAAGATAGAAATAAATAAGAAAAATGAAAGACTTTATATAATTTAATGAAAATGAATACACAGCATAACCAGATTTCTGGGACAAAATAGCACTAAGTGCCTACATAAAAAATGGAAAGATCTCTTACTGGTAATATCTGGAAACTTTAGTAACATACTGGTAATATCTGAAAACTCTAGAACAAAAAAGTCATACCCAAAAGGAGTAGATGGCAAGACATAAACTCAGGATTGTCCATCAAATTGGAAAATCTAAAAAAAAATGGATAATTGCCAGGTGGTGGTGGTGCACACCTTTGGTGATCTCGGCAGGCAGAGGCAGGTGGATCTCTGTGAATTCAAGGTCAGCCTGGTCCACAGAGTGAGTTCCAGGACAGTCAGAGCTGTTACAGAAAGAAACCCTGTCTCAAAAAACAAAACAAAAGAGGATAATTTTCTCAATATTCACCATTTAGAAAGGTCAAATCAAGATCAGATGAACAATTTGAATCACGGAAACAACTCTTATATAATAGCCACAAATAATATAAAATATCTGGAAGTAACTCTGACCAAGCAAGTGAAATACTTGTTTGGTAAAAATTTTAAGCCATTGAAAAAGAAATTGAAGAAGATATCAGAAAATGGAAAGATCTCCCATGCTCGTAGAATGGTAGGATTAATACTGTAAAAAAAAATGACTGTCCTACAAAAAGAAGTATACAGGTTCAATGCAATCCCCATCAAAATTCCAACATAATTCTTCACAGAACATGAAAGGATAATTCTCAGCTTCATATCTGAACACAAGAAACCCAGTTATGCTCAACACAATCCTGAACTTCCGGAGGTATCAGCATCTCTGATTTCAAGCTGCACTACAGAAATATAGTAAGAAAAACTCATGGTATAGCCACAGACATACTCATAAGTGGAATCAAGTTGAAGACCCAGATATAAGTCTACCCACTTTTTTCATGGACATCTGAATTTTGATAAAGAAGCCAGAATATACATAGAAAAAAAGGCAGCATTTTCAATAAATGGTTTTGGTCTAACTGGATGTCTGCAAGGAGAAGAATAAAAATAGATCCATACTTATCACCCTGCACAAAACTCTACTCCAAATGGATCAAAGGCCTCAATATAAAACCAGATACACTGAGTCTGATAGACAAGAAAGTAGGGAATAGTCTTGAACTTATTGGCACAGGAGAAGACTTTCTGGACAGAATACCATTAGCATAGGCACTAGAACAACAATTAATAAACGGGACCTCATGAAATGGAAAGGCTTCTGCACAGCAAAGGATACCATCATTCAGAGAAAGCAGCAAGATACAGAAAAGATTTTTCTCAACTACACATTAGTAGTGAGACCTCATATCCAAAATATATGAAGAAATAAAGAAAACTAGATATCAAAAAACCAAACAACCCAATTAAAAATGGGGTAGAGATCTAAACAGTAAATTCAAATGAAAAATTAGTGCTCTCCAGGGGAATCTCACTGAAAACAACCCGACATGAAACAAACTCAACAGCATCTTTGGAGATTTTTTTTCTCATAATCTTAAGTCAGGACATTTTTTTTCTACTTTACGGTTTTTTTTTTTGCACATATAATGGCTTCTGGTTTGGGGTTTTTTATGGGATTCCCATGTGTATAAATGCTTGTGTCTCTGTGTCTATGTGTTTCTTTTGGCTCTTTTTATTGTTTGGTTGTTTTGTCATATCCCAATTTGTTTGTTTTTGATTTATCTTATTGTATCCCATTTTATTTTATTGTTGTTATTTTTTAGAAGGCTGTTTTCTAAGGAGAGACAGAAAGGGTATGGATTCCATGGGGAGGAAAGATAGGGGGACTAGGAGGAGTGGAGGAGAGGAAACCTGAATGAGAATATACTATATGAAAAAATATATTTTAATAAGAAAAGATTATTTTGTGTTTGTGTGTGCATGCATTTGCTTTCCCGTGCCAAAAGATAGCTTCCCACAGTCGGTTTTTTTTTTTAAACCACGTGGGTCTCAGGGATTGAACTCAAGTGGTCAGGCTTCATGGCAAGTGCTTTTACCTGCTGAGTCATCTCCCTGGGCCCAGACTAATTTCTTGTAAATAATTCATGGCTAACCATATTGAGAAAGCTGTGTGTCTGTCATGTGTGTCCACGTGTGCTCTAGACTATACAGGTATGTGTGGATGCTAGAGATTGAATCTGGGTGTCTTCCTCTATCTCTGTTTCTTTTTTTTTTTTTTTAAGATTGCTCATTGAACTGGATCTCACCATTTTGACAAGCTTGGCTGGCCAGCTAGCCCAGGGATTTTGCTATTTCTGCCTTGCCCCGCATGTAGGTGTTTGCCATCATGCCTGGTTTTTGTGTAGGTCCTCCTGCTTCCTGACTAAGTTGTCTCTTTAACTTCTAATTTTCTGTTTTTCATAGTGTCTTTCTGATTGATTTATTTTTTTGCAGACTAGGTATTATGTACCCCAGGTAACTTTGAGCTGTTTATGTATCTGAAGTTGGCCTTGAACTCCTGATCTTCCTGCTTCCACTTGCCAAGTACAGAGATTATAAGTATGCACGGCCATCTCCAGAGTTCTGTAAGTGTCTTCCTTTCCATGAGAGCTTGGCCTCTGCCCTACAGGAGTTCACAGGACAGGGAGAAGAAAGGGCAGAGCAAGCTGAACAGTACAGGGACACTGTGTTCTCTGCTCTGGAACTAAGTCCACACTTGGGTAGCTCTTAGTTTTTCTCACTGTGGTCTCTATCTTGGTTGGCAAGTGGCTGGATTCCTGGCAGCCTTGGGCATGGTTGGAAGCAATTTCTGAGAACAAGTATTTTTTTTTTTAACTTTTCAAGTTTAGGTCCAAGGCTCCGCGCATGTTTAATAACCTCTGTAACTAACTTGCAGATAAAAATCAGAGCCTCAGGATGATGAGGCTCATTTATCTCATGGTTCTGATCAGCCCCTGAGACTGCACAAACCCTTGAGGGCTGATTTAGATTGTGGCAGATGGAAGAACAGGCTCAAAGCAGGGCTGGCCTTCCGGGTCTGCACTGTGACATGGAGCCCCGGGCTCTATTCTGCTACCCTGGTTTCCAATTCTCCTTGTACAATAGTCACAAGAGCCTGCAGTAAGGATCAATTCAGCTCATGGAAACGCTTAGCAGGATGCCTGTCATACAATGGATGCTGAGCAGGAGGATGGGAAGAACAGGGTCTGGAAAATCCTGCCCTCTTGCTAAAATTGTTATTCTTTCATTTTATTTTGAATATTTGGGGAGGACTGGGAATTCAGCCTAACTACTCACACTTACAGATTCGATAAAAACAAATAAATTTTTACAATTTTTTTCAAAGAAGAAGCTGTAAAGACATCTTTTTAGCTGGGTCTTCTGGCACAGTCTTGTGATCCCAGCTACTTGGGAGACTGAGGCAGGAATATGGCAAGTTCAACAACTCCCTGGGCAATGTAGGAAAACTATTTCAAAGTTAAAAAGAGGGCTGAGAAACAGGATGTAATATGCATACCTGTGACCCCAGTGTTGGGAAGGAAGGTGGAGACAGGAGGATTCCTGGGGCTTCCTGGCTAGTCTAGCCAGAGAGCTCCAGGTTCAAAGAAATCCTGTCTCAAAAAATAAGGTGAAATCCCGGGCATGCATCTTCTCAGTGAGCCAATCCACCTTCCTTCTGGTATTGATAAAGATTACTGCCTGGGTGATAGTCAGGGTTTCATACAAGTCACACAACGTGTCAAGCTTCCACTCCTCTCGTTCCACATTGATGTAGAATTGGCCGATACCCTCCAGGGTCAACTCTTCCTTCTTAACAAGAATCCGAATGGGGTCTCTCATGAACTTCTTGGTCACCTCAAGGACATCAGAGGGCATTGTAGCAGACAACAAAACTACCTTTGTGTTACTGTTGAGCTTCTGGAATATATCATAGATCTGGTCCTTGAACCCACGGCTTAGCATTTCATCTGCTTCATCCAGTACAAACATCTTGATATATTTTGGCGACAAGTATCTCCGGTTAAGCATATCAAACACCCGGCCAGGAGTGCCCACGATGATATGGGGGGCCTCCATCTGCAGCTTCTGCACCTCAGCACGCACATTGGTGCCCCCAATACAGGCATGACAAGAGGCACCCATGTAGTCTCCTAATGCCATGACCACTTTTTGTATCTGCTGAGCCAACTCACGAGTGGGTGCCAGAACCAAAGCCTGAGTGGCCTTTAGATCTAACTCAATCTGTTGCAAAATTGATATGGCAAATGTAGCTGTTTTCCCAGTCCCAGACTGGGCTTGAGCAATCACATCATAACCCTTGATACAAGGAAGAATGGCTCGCTGCTGGATTGCAGAGGGCTTCTCAAAACCATAGGCATAAATACCACGGAGGAGAGATTCTGAGAGATTCATGTCATCAAAACTATCCACAATCTCATTCCAGTTACTTTCTTTTTTTTTTAAATATTTATTTATTTATTTATTATGTATACAATATTCTATCTGTGTGTATGTCTACAGGCCAGAAGAGGGCACCAGACCTCATTACAGATGGTTGTGAGCCACCATGTGGTTGCTGGGAATTGAACTCAGGACCTTTGGAAGAGCAGGCGATGCTCTTAACCACTGAGCCATCTCTCCAGCCCCTCCAGTTACTTTCGATGACACCTTCGGGCTCCATCCCGTCAGGGCCATTGTCTCTGGATCTGTTGATTCAAAGCATTAGTTTTGTTTTCCTGCTGGAGTAGAGCATGGGATTTCACTGTTTCTGCCATGCATGGCGATATGGACCAAAAGGAACGAGATGTGATCATGAGGGAGTTCCGGTCTGGTTCTAGCAGAGTATTAATTACCACTGACCTGTTGGCCAGAGGCATTGATGTGCAGCAGGTCTCCCTAGTCATCAATTACGACCTTCCCACAAACAGGGAAAACTACATCCACAGAATTGGCCGTGGAGGTCGCTTTGGCCGTAAAGGTGTGGCCATTAACATGGTGACGGAAGAGGACAAGAGGACTCTTCGAGACATTGAGACATTCTACAACACTTCCATTGAAGAGATGCCCCTCAATGTTGCTGACCTCATTTGAGGGGCTGTCCTGCTACCTGGCCATAGCCAGGGTTCAGTCCTGGGGGGCTGAGGAACAGCTGGAGGGGGGAGGGAAGGGAGTCAAGGGATGGACATCTTGTTTTTTGTTTTTTTTGTTTTTTTTTCTCTCTTTGAATAAATGTCACTTTTTGAGGCAAAAAAAAAAATAAGGTGAAGTGATTGAGTAGGGCATTAAATGGCAGCAGCTGTGTGCACATGTAGCCAACTCTATACACACACTTAGGGAATTCAAGGTTATCCTCAGCTACATGGCAAGTGTGAGGCCACTCTGTGTTATATATGATCACACACACACACACACACACCACACCCTTGTCTCAAAACTAGTAACAACAATAAAAATCTAACCAAAAACTCTCAAACAAATGAACAAACAGATAAAAAGATAACAGATAAAAAGGCTATCTCGGGATACAGCTTCATAGTAAAGTGTTTGCCTAACATAAATGAAGCTCTAGGTTTGATCCCCAATCACCAAAAAACAAAAACAAATTAAATAAAACCAAGTAACTCAAAACACATCCTATTTGAGACAGTACAACCATATGTACACAGGAGAATATACAGGTACCTATCCCTTGTCACTTATGAAGTGTCTCCCACATAGGTTCTTCTGATCCTCATGACACTGAGTTTGAAAGGGCCTATAAATGAGCTTCTTTATAGAAATCTCAAAAGTGAGGCTCAAGAGCACAGTCCCAAAGACCTAACTTCCTCCCACTGCCTAAAGGCTCCATCACCTGGCAATAGTGTCACCAGACGGGGATCAAGTAAGTGTTTAGCCTGTTATAATACTTAACGTAGTTGCAGGAGATACTGTCTTTGCCACTTAAATGTACACCACATTCCAAGTCCCTTCCTATTGTTCTTGTTAATCCTCATTTAGACCAAGTAGAGAGCTACATATTGTGTGTGTGTGTGTGTGTGTGTGTGTGTGTGTGTGTCTGTCTATCTGTCTCTGTGTGTAGCCAGAGGTGTCAGGTGTCTTTGTCAAGCACTCTCTACCTGCTTAAGATCACCTATTCAAATACATTGACAGTTTATTAAGCTTCAGAGATGTTCCCATCTCTGTCTCCTTAGCACTGAGATTACAGATGTGTGATGATTCACATGGCTTTTTGCTTGGGGGATCTGAATCAGGTTCCCATGCCCACACAGTAAGCCCTTTACTAACTGGGCCATCTTCCTGCCCCTAGAGAGCTACTTATTTTACGGCCAAGGCAGTGGCTTCGTTTTAATGTTTCTGGAAAACCACAGGACATAAAGAAGACTGAGGGAAACAGATTCTCTGGCTAACTTTCAACTATGGATTGGGTACCTCGTGGGTGAGATGCTAGCTGTCTAAGTGGGGTGATGTAAGCACCCGCAAGTGAATTTTGCATCTCTTAAAGGGAGTCATCCACTGAACATTTTGTGCTTGTAGACACAGTGGCTCCTGCTTGGTTGGATTCATTTAGAAGAGATGGGTCATGGGTAAAGGTAAAGTGACGCCAGGACAGGCCATTTGGGAAATTGCTGTGATGTTATACAAAGGTTCTAAATTTAAAATGTTTTTCAGCAACTGTACTTTCAGTGCAGCAGCTTAGAACATATAATAACCTGGCTTAGGTTAATAAGTCATCTTAAGAGTGTCCTTTGAGGATAAGCCATAAATTCACAGTCACTAAAGCACTTGGTGGGGAGTGTTGGGGAAAACAAAACAGTGAAATTAGGTACGAAATTCAAGAACATATTTGGAATATCCAACAGCATATTTTTAGACACATGCTAAAAATATCAGCACTGTGGAAAAAACTCATAGTCACTCAATATTTATCTAGGAAACTTTATCTATTTAATTGTTTACTGTGTGTGTAGGAGACAGAGAGGTGCATGCACATGCCTGTGTGGGTGAGCACACCTGTGTAAGATGCTGGCAATCTTTCTCTACCACTTTAGCCTTATCACCGCAAGATAGGGTCTCTCCCTGAAATGAAAGTTGGCCATATTAGCTAGGTGAGTTTTTGGAATCCACCTGTCTCTGTCTCCTCAGTGCTGGGGTTTCAAACACATTCAGCTATGCCTAGCTTTTCACTAGGATGCTGGGTATTTGAACTCGTGTCCTCATGATTGCAAAATAAGTAAGTGCTCTTACCTACCAACCCATCTCCCTAAGCCCTACCAGCTTTGTTAAAGGAGGTTCAAGGACCAGAGCCTATTAATTATTAGTGCTACACTTCAACAGACTTTTGAAAACACTTGACCTGAAATAGTTAATTGAAAAAAGTATATTCAACCCCAAAGCCATATTCCTGCATTAATTTATTCCTGACAATTAATTCAAAAGTAATTACAGCATCATTCAGGGCTCATGTATACATCGGCAACTTCCAGGTTTTTCCTTCAACAAACACACATATTCCTGGTCCCACTGTCTCTCTACACACCTGAGCACTTATGTCAAATGTCTCTGTTTCTAAGTTTGGAATATTTATTTATCCTGTTGTGCTATTTTTATCTTTAGTAAGTTAAAAAAAGCTGTACTCTATGATGCAGAAAACTTTTTTTCTTGTTTTAACAGCCTCTCTGCCTAGACTCAGTTGTTACATAAAGTTTCTAATCTTTCAGAACCCTGGAAGTATCTAGGATTTCTTTTTAATTTTTTTCTATAAAAACATTTGTGTGTGTGTATGTGTGTACGTGTGCATGTGCCTGAGTGTGTGCTTGTGTAACACATGTGTGCGGGTGCCATTTGAGATCAGAAGAGGGTATCAGGGAACTTGAGTTACAGATAGCTGTGAGTCTCTGTGAAGATACTGGAAACTGAATTAGGTCCTCTGCAATAGCACCAAGTGTGCTTAACCTCTGAGCCATCTCTCTAGTTCCCAGTAGTGCACAGGGTTTTTAGAGGCAAAATGTATCCACCCATTCTGGTATGGCTGGCAGGATACACTCATTCAGGGAATGTAAAGAGAAGCAAATACAAGCATGAAAATGATGTAAAACCAAAACCAAAACCAAAAACAAAACATGGTTAGGGAGTGGGGAGATGGCTCAGTGGGTATGGGCGCATACTCTGAAGTCATGAGGTCCTGAGTTCAAATACTCAGAATCCAAGTGAAATCAAAAAGGCAGTCATGCTCATGCTTGTAAATCCAGTGTTGGCAGCCTGAGACAGGCAGATCCTGAGAGTTTGCTGGCCAGCCAACTTGGTCAAATGGACCGCTTCCAGTTCCGAGAGAAACCATATCTCAAGGCAAAGAGGCAGATATTTTTCCGGCTCTGGTCTCTGTGCATGCATGCACTGCACAGCCACATGTGCTCCCACAACCATGCACATAGACACAGCCTCCCACATAAGAACCAGAAGGGAAGGGATAATTTAACACAGGGGCTGAAAAACAAGAGATGAAATAAATTTAAATGTATGTCAGTCTGAGGAAAAAACAGGAAGTGCGCCGGGATTAGTTGTGTGGTTGGAGGACAGCATGTTAAAGTGCAAGAAGCCCTGGATTGGCTCCGTAGCACCTCGTAAACTAGGTGTGGTGGTGCACGGTTATAAAACCAGCACTAGGGAGGTGGAGGCTGGAAGATTAGGAGTTCAAGGTCATACTTGGTTATGTGGGTGTTTGAGGCCAAGCCTGTGTTACAGGAGACTCTGTCTAAACAAACAAAAATCCAGTATGAACTATTTACATGTATGCAAAAAATTATCAGAGCTCTGGAACCTGAAAACAATATATTTTACCAGGTCTCTGCAGTGTTTCCAGCATTCCAAAGATTAGCAAGCCCTGGTGGATCGCAGGCTAGAGCTTGCCAGCTTCTGTCAAAACCATCATGTCATGCAAATTAACAGAGTCTAAATTCATCATCTTTTGTTAATTAGGAACTTGCTGGCTCCTAGCAAGGAACATACAAAAGGTTGAAAATTCACATGCTCGTTATCAATCCTGGAAGCAAGAAAGCTGAGTCAGGCAGGCAGGAAGAAGAAAAACAACAACGGCAGCAGCAACAACAAAAACAATAGCCCTAAAATATAAACCAAAGGCCAAAAATGTGTTCATGGCAGAAAACAAGGATGGGTGAAAGTGAAGTTGCACTATTAAGTGGGAGTTTCACATTCAGCTTGGTATTGACAGGGGTAGCTATGGGGGGGTACAGGGTAGGAGTGAGCTTGGGTGTGTCTTCAGCTTCTTTAGGGATTGCTCTTCCAGGCTTTCCTTGCTGGTCAGGCTATAAACTGGAGGACTCCCGAGAATTCAGAACTTGAGAGGGCTAGGGAAGGAGCTTTCTCACTAAAGCATTTGCTATGCAAATGTAAGACCTTGAGTTGAGATCCTCAGTACTTGCTTAGAAAACTGGGTATGGCAGTACACACCTGTGACTCCAGAACTGTGGCAGGAAAAGAGGTCCAGACAGGTAGATCCCAGGGGCTTGCTGTCTAGCAGATCTAGTATTCCTGAATCAGTGAGTGCCAGATTCAGAGAGATTCTGATTCAAGAAACCAAGGTAGAGAGCATCTGAAAAGGATGACTGATATCTACTTCTGGCTTCTGTGTGCACCCACACACACAGCAAATCACACACATTTATAATTAATCATGAAAATATTTAAAGGCTTATTATATACATTTATCAAAACAGAACTCAGAACTTGAAAAGGCAACTACACTTTCTAAGATTCTTATTTAAGTCCACTATGCAAAATTTCTACCCGGGCCCATTGACTTTCTTTAAAATTTTTGTAATTAAATTTGATTTATTTATGTAGCAAAAGGCCACAGCGTACACACGGAGCTCAGAAGACACCCTTTCTGCTTCTATCGTATGGTTTCTAAGGACTGAACTTAGATTATCAGGCATGGCAGCAAGTGCTGTTACCTACTGAGTCAGCTCACCACCCCGCAGAGATAAGGGTGCCTCCTCCATAGAGGCCGGGAACAGAACTTTGGAGCCAACTGCTTGTGCTTGGTCACCACATTCTGCTCTGCAAACCGTGCTGTCAGCAGTGGCCTTACAAGGATTAAATGTGGTAATATTTGTAGAAGGGCTTTAGATTAGTGTCAGGCTCCTGGTAAGTGATGTTTGACAAACACAGAGCTAGTTAATGGTGGACATCTGCTCGGAGAAATACATCACTCGGGTGGCTGGGAGGAAGCCACCAGGTGATACAACTGATGGGGTTACTGCGTGGCGTCTGTGCAGTATGTGACGATGGCTGAGGTGCACAGGTGATAATGAGTACTAGGGAGCAATCTTCTGTCTCCTGATCAAACAGACTTGGATTAGATTTCTGTTTAATCTTAGTGCCTTTTGGGGGTCTGATCTGTTCCAGCACTCTGGACAGACAAAGAAGCATGATAGAAGAGAGAGGGCTCTCCAAGTGACTAGTATGCTTGATGTCCCAACATGCAAAGAGGGGAAGTCTGCCCAAGTCCCATTTTAGCAAGGGCTAGCACTCAGTTGGCCAGACCTACAGGCTTCTTTTTGCATGTTAGCTCAATAAGGGCCAAAGGGTTACCAGGCCCAGGAATTTCTGGTTGCTTAAGAGGAAGTGTTGAAAACTTGACCCCCCCCCCCTTCCCCAGGAGTCAAAGAACACATTGCATACCTTGTTCTCTGTAGGGACCTAAGGAATGTAGGGATATTAAGGGGACCCAGTGTGGTGGCTCCCTACTGGGAAAGTTGCCAGCTCCTTATCCTTATAGAATTCTTCACTCAACACTGAAAGCTTGGATTCAGTTACACTTACAATGTCCAGAATGCCCATGGAATGGAGAAGCCTAGGACAAAGCTTTAAAGTAGGACTCTAGCAAGGACAACATGGGATGTATGATTCTCAAAGGATCTTGGATTACCATGGAGCTTGAGCCGAGACAACAGTACAAAAACACTCTTAAGGGCCATTGCGGGGCTTCCCAGAATACAGGAGACAAAGAGAAGGGTCTAAAATTGTACCCTGCCCATATCAAGTGGATGTGAACTGTGGAACATGTGGAAAGTCCCCATGAGATGTGTCGTGAGAACCTGGAGAGATGAGTCAATGGGTGAGAGCTCTTTCTGAAGCACTGGAGCCTAAGGATCTGAGTTTGAATCCCTGGCACCCATGTTAAACAAAACAAAAATGGGTATGCCTGTCTACACCTCTACCCCAGGGAGCAGAGACAGGAAGATCCTAGTGGCTTTCTAGATACCAGCCTTGCTCCAGATCCAGTGAGAGACCCTGTCTCAAGAAAATAAGGTAGAGTGTGTTAGAGCAGGGGACCTAATGTCTTTTTTTTTTTTTTTGGTTTTTCGAGACAGGGTTTCGCTGTGGCTTTGGAGCCTGTCCTGGAACTAGCTCTGTAGGCCAGGCTGGTCTCGAACTCACAGAGATCCACCTGCCTCTGCCTCCCGAGTGCTGGGATTAAAGGCGTGCGCCACCATCGCCTGGCAGGACCTAATGTCTTACTCTGGCCCCTGTAAGGTTCTACACCCCTCATAGAAAAGCCATGTGTGGCAGCTCATGCACATAATTCTAGTACTCAGAGGTAGAGACAGGTTTTTGGGGTCTGGTCCACAGGTTAGCCAGCCTACCCTAGTCAGTCTGCTACAGATTCAGTGAGAAACCCTATCTCAAATAACCTAAAATAAGGTAGAAGTGACACACAATGAAATACTTGGTATCAGAACACACATGCATTCCACACACACCCAAATGTACAACCCTACCCTCAGTACACTTATGTATGCATAAGGATGAACTTTTTAAAAACATGGCACTAGCCAGGCATTGGAGGCACATGTCTTTAATCCCAGCACTTGGGAGGCAGAGGCAGGTGGATCTCTGTAACATTAAGGGCCGGCTTGTTGGGGTTTCTGTCCCGCCCAGTACCCCACAGCCGGCAAGCCCCAAAAAATCACACACAGAGTCTGTATTAGATATAAACTGATTGGCTCATTAGCTCAGGCTACTTATTAGCTCTTATCACTTATATTAACCCATTATTCTGATCTGTGTTAGCCATGTGGTTCAGTACCTTTCACAGTAGGGCAGATCACAAGTTGCTTCTTTGAAGTCTGGGCTGGACTGAGAGGAATGGGCTTCCTCCTTTCCAGCATTCTCCTGTTCTCATCGCCCTGCCTCTACTTCCTGTCTGGTTGATCCACCTATACTTCCTGCCTGGTCAGTCAGCGTTTTATTAAAATACATGATTGACAGAATACAGATAATTCTTCCGCACTACTTCCCTCTTTTTTTTTAAACAAAGGAAAATACCCATAGTCCATTTTTTGGGGGAATGTGGGTGTAGTATTCCAGGCTATTTCCTGCTGGTTGGGGCACTGATAATCTTAAGGACCTAAAGAAAATTTAGAGTTATTATCAAGTCCTGACTGGAGTATCCTGTGAGGCTTGATCATCTCAGGCAACAGTCTTGAATCTGTTCTGGATGTAGAACTCTGACATCTGGGCCATCTGTTCCTACCGGAGATTTCTCAGGTGGTCTTCCTTGATCGAACCTGATTTTTCTTAATTCAGAATGAATCCACAGCTTCTCATTTCCTGTGGAAACAAAAGCAAAATCTCTTCTCCAAAGTAACATATCTTTTGACTTCAGTATTAAAGTCAAGGTATTTTCAAAATACCAATCTTGGATTAATTCAGCAGCATTCATAAGCAAATATCCTTTAGCAGCTGTTGCTCCTTCCTCAGAATTCAAACAAAACAAAGAGAGCATAATAGCATACAGTATCAAGATTCTCTGTGTATTTTCCATCTTTGTGCAGCATTATTTTAACCTCTATTTTGTTTATTTTTACTTTTATTTTTTGAGACAGGTTCTCTGTATATCTTTGTCCTGGAATAACTCTGTAGACCGTGTTGTTCTTGAACTCACAGAGATCTACTTGTCTCTGCCTCCCCAGTGCTGGGATTAAAGGTGTGTGCTACAACACCTGGAACTCACAGAAATCTGTCTGTCTCTGCCTCCCAGGCATTGGGATTAAAGGTATGTACCACCACATCCAACTACTCTCTTTCTTTTTTACTTTTAAGAACTTTAACCTTTAGCCTGCATATATTTTTAACACACTGTAAACCAATTAGAGGTTTTCTTCATCTTTGAATCTCTCTTTACTGTACATCTCTCTTTTTCTGATCTCATGAGTCTTTATGGAGAGAATTAAAGTTGTGGCTTTGACGGCTAGATCCAGCCCATTCCCTTAGCTTTCCAGCCTCATGGAGGAGGTACCAGCTGTAGCCATTTTTATTGCCACAACTCTATGGCATTTCAAGGTCCCTGCCAGCAAGCAAGCTGCAGCATTCTGCTCACAGACCACACTCAGTTGGACTGCCTGCCTGAAAGAGTCAGAGTTTTCCCTGGCAGGACGCCCCAGAAAGTTGGCATTTTAAAACAGTGCAGCTTTTTTCCTGCTACGGCTGAAAATCGAAAAGCATGAGTTCAGCTTTTCATTAAAACCGGTTAAGTGTTTCATGGCAGAACCTCTTAAAAGAGCTGCAGGGTTTTGCAGCTAAAGCTGAGTCAAGAAGCCTCTCTTACATGAGAGGTCTTGCTTGCTGCTAGCAAGCAGAGCAGACCCAAGAAATTGCTGCTACCAAGAAACATGCTTTACTCTATTCTCTCCCAAACTTTCTCAGGCTTTCTGTAGATGCAGTTATCCACATTGGGCACCATCCTGTAACATTAATTAGCAGTGTGTGTAAACTAGCCTGAGAGCCAGGTAGTGGGAAGCAGCTCACCACTCCTTTCACTACAAATTGGCACTCCAATGTGATGGATTAAATCCAATTAAAAACCTGAGAGGGCTTAAAAAGAAGAGAGAGAGAGAGTTTAACACAGCTTTTTGCTGTTTGCTAAGGTGTGCTGCAGACAAATTTTCCTGACTCAGCAGCCTCAGCAGGAAAAAAAATTGCACCATTTTAAAATGCAGCTTCCTGGGATGTGCCACAGGTGCAAACTCCAGCTATGGAGGATTTGTGGGCTGGATGTTGGTGTGCCCACTTGGGATCAGAAAGAAAGTACTCTGAGACCATGCCAATGGCTCAGCACTCCCTGCCTGCATCTGGGCAGATGGCAGGATCAGGCTTAGGCAGGTGGGAGAGCATGTAGGATTTCTGCTGCCATACAGAGAAATGTTTCCAGACTGCACAGTGCTCTTCCTGTCAGACTTGGCTGTAACTTGGATGAAAAGAGTTTCTGTCCTGCACAGTCAGTCTCAGAGTTAAAGTGCTGAGTGCGGCTCCTACCTGGCAGCTCCTACCTGGCAGTCCCAGAGCTAGTAGAAAATGGTATGTCCTCCATGTTGAAATTGGAGAGAGGTGGAGCCAACATCCAGAGCAGCCTGATTCAGTCACAAGCGGCTCCACAATGTTGGACTGGGCGGGGCAAGCCTGCAATACCTGTTTTTGACCTAGGAATGTCACAGCTTAGAAAACAGACTGTGCAATAGGGCATATTCAGACATAAAAGAACTCTAAATTGATCATAGTGTTAGATATAACATAGGCTTGGGAGAGAAAAGAAAAAGAATATAGAGAATAAAGTTAATGCCTTAAAAAGGGGGTAAAGTCTTTAAAGAGACAGAGTACAGATAGTTATAGATTAAAAGAAATAAAGAAAAGTAAGCCACATAAAAATGGAAAATTCACAGAGTTTGGATCCTGTATATTGTATTTTCTTTGAACTTTTTGACTGTGAAGGAGCTAAATACAGAGAGACATTTCATTGTGTGGGCTGCTAAGCTGATCCAACATGTATGTTCTAAAGGTATCATGACTTCCAAATTTGGGTCTAAGGATATGATGCTTTGGAGAGGGTCTTCTTTTTTTTCACAGAGAATGAGACCCTGTGGATGGCTTCTATCCCAATATTACCATATGATAGACCATGCCCTCCTGAAAGGTTGCTGTGAACACCCTCAAAAATTACTTCACTCAACTGCTGACTGAGATGAACCTGGCACACAGGTTACACCATGAAAGATCTGATTAATAGTGCCCCCATTCAGCACAAAGCAGTTTGGAGAAAAATAACTGCATTCATATTCCCAATATTGTTTATAAATATTCTTTTACATTTAAAGGGGGATATGATATAGATATGAATAACTTGCATTGGTATGGATAAGGTCAATTTTGTTATATTTATATGTATTTCTGCTCTTGATTAAGGTATTGTGATTGTGTAGTTCATTTAAAAATGTAATGTAATGTATAATTAGGAAATATAGGTTAATGGATAGTCATCAATAATACTCAAGCTTGTAGTCATGTTAGTTAGATTTTCTAGATATATAGATGTAGTGATGAGGCAAGCAGGCCTGCTTTTCATCTCGCCTGGCTCCCGCACAGCTAGCTTAGCCCTGGAAATAACAACACACAAACTGTATTCATTTAAACACTGCCTGGCCCATTATCTCTAGCCGCTTACTGGCTAACTCTCACATCTTAATTAACCCATTTCTATTAATGTGTGTAGCACCACGAGGTGGTGGCTTACCGGGAAGATTCTAACCTGCAACCATAGAGGAGAACTATGGCATCTGCCTCATTGCCTTCTTCCCAGCATTCTGTTCTGTCTACTCTGCCCACCTAATTTTCTGCCCTATTAAAAGGCTAAGGCAGTCTCTCTATTAACCAATGAAAGTAATACATAGACAGATGACCCACCTACATCATATAGAGATATATTTCAGTTAGATAAGCATTCTTCATATCTTTCAAAGACTACAGAATATGGTATTTAATGTTTTAATAACTTAGGGCTTTTCATGACAATGAGACACATATGCTCCTGGTAGCACCAGCTACTTCAAGAGGAAGATGGGCATTGAAGAGGCTCCTTATGGAGTTTGATAGCCATTTGGGCAAGAAACTGCTCTTGCCTGGACTGTTGTATAAACTGGACATGAAGAACCCACAAAGAGAGGACTGCTGAACTTGCCTAAAGGTGAGATGGTCTTTCGGGGTTCCTGATTTATGAAAGAGTCTATGAGACATTCTGCAGGACACAGCAAAAAGTGACTGAACTGTCTTTGAAATTTCCTGCTTCATGGAAATGTCTGCTGGATACTATGGGCCTGTAGGCTGAAGATGGATGCCCCAACGATACAAAAAAACTTTGGGTGACTGTCCAGACAGCAAGATGTCTCTGTCATTTCTAGAGTTTTGAAAGTTGCTTATTTCTTGTTTACTTAGGTAATATTATACCCTTCTGGAATCTTTGATGGAGTTGAAGAATGGTTAGTTATAGTTACAGTTTTCCTTAGTTATGATAAAAGATAAAATAGATATAAATATTGTAACTGTATTTCTTGCTTGATAACTGTTTTGTTATATGCAATTTTGCTATGTTAAAGTTAAAGCTTTCCTTTTTGTTTAAACAGAAAAAAGGGAAATGATGTAGGAGGGTCTTCCATCTATCTGTTGCTTTAATTGGTTAATCAATATAGAAAACTGCTTGGCCTGATAGGTCAGAACATAGGTCGGTGGGGAAGACAGAAAAGAATTGTGGGAGAAAGAAAGCAGAGTCATGCAGATACCATGATTCTCCTACCCAAAACGGACAGTGGTTAGACTCATGCCAGTAAGCCACAGTCAAGTGACAATACATATTAATAGAAATGAGTGAATGAAGATATGAGAGTTAGCTAGTAAGAGGCTAGAGCTAATGGGCCAGGCAGTGTTTAAATGAATACAATTTCCATGTAATTATTTCAAGTGTAAACTAGCTGGGCGGCGGGATGGGGGCAGCCACACCCTATTATAACAGATCTCCATGCATTTTGAGGCCAGACTGAACTACAAAGTGAGTTCCAGGACAGCCAGAACTGTTACACAGAGAAACCCTGTCTTGGAAGACCAAAAACTATACGAACAACCAAAAAGCAACAACAACAAAAAACCCAACTAAACAAAATAAAACATGGCAACACTACAAACTTAAAGTCCCAGGCTAGGGGGTTAAGGACACCATGATGTTGAGTGCCTTGCTGAGTCATTTTTGCCCTGTCTGACAGGAATACCCTGTAAGAAGCAGCCCTTACCCCAATTTAAGTTCTGTTTACTTTTCTTGGATCCCCTCAACTCATATCTTCCTGCTCACAAAGTTCTCACCCTGCTATCCTCCAGCTATAAGGTTCCTGAAGATGGCTTTAGTCACAGGATAAGACACTATGAATACGTAGGATAGTGTTTCTTTTTGTTAAAAAAAAAGGTTTTTAAAACAATTTTTAATTGCATGTCTCTGTGTTTGCAGAGTCCAGAAGAGGACTGTAGATCTCTTAGTGTTAGAATTAGAGGTGGCTATGAGCCACATGATGTGGTACTTGGAACAAAACCGTGTCTTCTACAAGAGCAGTATGTGCTCTTAATTGGCAAGATACCTCTCCAGCCCTAGATAGAGTATCACTTCTTTCTCTCTACCTTCTCCTTTTGAGACAGTATCTCACTATATGTAGTCTTGGCTGGCCTGGAACTTACTATGTAGACTAGGCTGGCCTCCAATTCAGAGATCTGTCTTCCACTGCTGATCATATTTTGGGATTAAAGGCATATACCATGATGCCTGGTATGGGTATCATTTCTTTAAAATGAAAACTTACCATGCATATTTCAATACGGAATCCTTGGGCTCCTAAACTAAATATGAGAGTTAGGAAAGCCAGCATGATGAGAGAATCTTTCTCTCCTACAATTTGTTTTTCTTTATTTTATTTAATTCTACTTTACTTAGATAGGGTCTCAAGTATCCCAAGGAGGCCTTGAGTTCATTGGAGAATCAAAGAAAGTTTCTTCGGATTCCTGATCCCCCTGCCTTTACCTCCTACGGGCTGAGATTATAGCCCTGCCACCATTACTGGATTTCTCCAAGTACTTCTGGACATCTAGAAAACACCTCAGGACTAGAGAGATGGTTCAGCAGTTATGAGTGTTTGCCACCCTTCTAGAAGTTCAGAATTCTGTTCCCAGGACCCATGCTTGTTCGTATATAATTGACTGTATATATGTCTAATTCCAAGGAAGTGCTACATGCCCTCTTCTGTTGTTCTTGGGCACTACACACACACACACACACACACACACACACACACACACACACATGCACGCACACGCATATGCACGCACACACACACTTACACACATTAGATAGAAAAAGAGGAGGAGGAAGAGAAGGAGAAGCAGCTGCAGCATGCACTGCTGCCTTGTTTGGCAGCTTCTCAGGCAGTCACTCACACTCTTCTCACTGACACCATGCTTTCTCTAGAGAAAGAACACTGATAGTGGGCTATCAGTGCTCCCAAGCAAGGGTCTTTTCACAGAAGTCCTTTTCACATAGGAGCCAGTGCTGATGTGAAAGGTGTTAAGTTAGGAGGAGACTGCTGTAAGACCTGCTCAACTAGACGGTGGTCAATATCTCATGATAAAAGGGCATTCCTCTGCTGTGATGGCTATGACACATTACAAAGAACTGGAGTTTTATGATCTTAATGTTATGAAGGCTTGAAGTATAAAATCAAGGTGTGGGCCAGAACTCACAGTAGTCAAGAGCATTTCCTATTTCCCCTATCATTTTATTTCCTTGTAAGAAATATTAAATATGAGTCTTTTCTGATAAATACTATTTAACTCCCCCCTTCTGTGAGACTTTTACACAAGTGCTTTAATTCTCTCCACCCCGTCACACCTTTGTTTACACAAAGGCCCCCACTGCCCTAGCCTAGGAATTTGCTTGCTCAGAGCAGTGACCTTTTTCTCCTTGGAGCGGGGACCTCTTCCCCCTAACTCCTCCATTTCCTGCCCACCAGATCTTTTCAGGTTAGCCAATTGAATAAGATTCTGAGGTTGGACCTCAGCCAACAGGAAAAAGACACAGCCACCACCTGAGTTAGACTAGAAACCAAATGCACTTCCTGTCTCATGAGTTTTGCTCTTCCAAGAACACCTTCTTGATCAAGAGTAAAGTTTGCCTTGTCCAGATGCTTCAATTGTAGTGGCAGTCTCTTTCTTTGTGACCCTGAACTTATTTCTAACAATCTCCTCCCCTTTTATTTATTTATTTTTTAATTTCTTCCCCTATTTCTCTCCTTCTCTACTTTTGTTCCTTTTTCTTGCCTCCCTTCTTTGATATTCTCCCTCCCCCTTTCTTTGTTTCAGTAGGGTCTTGCTGTGTATCCCTGCTCAGTCTTGAATTTACTGTGATGGCCTCCCTCACCACACTCAGCCAGCCCTAGTGGGAGGTTTCATATAGCTACACAGTAGTAGAAATGTCTTACAGCCCAGGTAGTTTGATTCATGATTTTTGTTTTCACAACCATTTTACCTATTGATATGAGAGTAAGAGACCTGAACACTAGTGTTTTTGTAGCCATCAAATGCCTGCAGAATGCATTTTACATACTTCTGTAATTCAGCTGGTAGAGTGTCTGCCTAATATGCCTAAGGCCCTGGGTTCAATCTCTAACATGACATAAAACGAGCATGGTCCTGCACACTCATCATCCCAACACTTAGAAGGTGGAAGCAGGAGGATCCAAGTTCAAGGCCATCCTCCCACATACAGCATTAGTATATTCCACAGATACTTCTTGATATCTTCTGTGGAATACCATGGTCACCTCTAGAGTTGTAGCAAGAAACAAAATAGTCCTTGCTCTGTATTTGGCAGATGCTGTCTTCCTGGCCAGCATGTAAAATAGGCTCTGTTGGGTGGGGAGACAGAGAATGTAAAACTGTTTGAGTTATATCCTGTGATGTCCTTGCCAGACAGACTTCCTGGTGGATACAACAGTCACCCAAGGCTGGGCTCCTCACTGCCTCCCAGAGAATGGGATATAAGCCTGCCATGAAGAGCATGCCTTGTGTTGTTCCTAGGCTTATTTATTTCATCTATATACTTTCCATCCTGCTCACTCTGTGTCTCATGATGTCGTTGACTCCACTCTTCTTCTCACCAGCATTCTCTCTGTTCCCCAAATCCTGCCTAGTCATCAACCAATAAACTTTATATTAACAATGAGAGCAACACATCTCCACAGTGTACAAATAGATTTTTACACAACAATTAAGTTTTTAAAGGATGAGTTACCAAAATAACCCAAATGATTGTGACTATAGCGTGTGTGGAGTACCATGGAAGAAAGACTCCATAAAGAGATGGAAGCTAGAAGCCAACCTCTTTGGCCAGCCTTGACCATTGATGTACCTCCCAAGCCATATGCTTCAGATCCAAATTCAACAGGGAAGGGTTAGAAAGGAAAGGCTAGTTTTCTTGTGCAGTGTTTTATTCCAGATAGGACTGCCAAGGAATCCCAGGGGCCCCACCATGTGTCACCTACCTCTGCTTGGGAAATTCTTGTTCATCAGACACTTGCCAAAAGAAATCTTTGTTTCCTAGACCTCTCTGGCTCTTAACAAATACCCTCTTAGAAATTCTTTGGTTTCTCTTTTTCCCCTTTGTTTACTTAGAGCACAGATCCTGCATAAAATAAATGGATTGACTAAGATTCCAGTTGAGCCAGCAAATTCCATGATAGGTCTTGTCAGGAACCCAAAATTCTGGTGTGCAATTTCCCTTGAAGGTGGAATAGAGACACAAAAATAAAACCATTAAATGTTTTTTGGATCTCGTTTGGAAACCTGGACAGTAGGACTGACATGTAATCCAGCAGTCAAACCTGGGCATTTATGAAATTTTAGGTTCACCCGAATTCCTATCCAGAGAAACCAAGCCATCACCTGTAGCAGGCTTTTTCTTTTGGGGCCACCAACCAGCTCCCAAATTATGATGTGGAGACTTCTTATTAGTTAAGAATGCTCAGCCTTAGCCTGGACTCATTTTTTCCTACTTCTTATAACTTAACCTGCTTCCCTTCATCTACATTTTGTCTCAGGCTTCTTTATTTTTTTTTCCTTCCTTCCTTCTGCATGTCTTAGTTTTCTGCTGTCTCCATGGCTGTCTGGTGGCTTCCTGGCTTCTGGCCATGGGCTTGTCCATCTCTTTTTCTCTCATTCTCTCCTCCTTCTTCTCTCCTTCTTATTCTCTCTGCATGGTATCCCCACCTATCTCTTTCTTGCTAGCTATCGGCCATTCAGCTTTTTATTAAACCAATCAGGTGCCTTAAAACAAATGAAACATACCTTTACACAGTTAAAACAATATTTTACAACAATTACCCTAACAATGCAATGGTTCACCTTTGTTGAGCACAAAGCAGTGAGTTTAACCAGAAGAGGAAAGGATGGAGGAAAATTAAGTGGGTTTGACTTATTTACAAAGCAATGGTTTCACCCAGAGTGTGGTGATTTTATTGGGGATTCTATAGATATTCTTACAAGAAAGCATACTTTGGAACTTTGGTGCATTTGTGAGCATGCTCAGTTTAAGGTGTACATTTCTGAGTTCACTCAGGTCAAGGTCATATATCACGTGTTTAAAAAAGAAATATAGTAGTGACCTGTTCAATTCAGTATCCTAATGAACCAAGTTTATTCTTGGTTGCCAAAAGAAGATGAGGCTGAGGCAGAATGATATGTAAGTTTCTTCAAAGAGTAAGTTGAAACAAATAGAACAATTTTTGAAGATATGTTTAGCCTTACTTATTTGATTTACTTTTTTATTTTATGTGTTCTGCCTGCATATATGCATTCTATGTGCATGTCTGGTGCATGAGAAGACAAGAAGAGGGTGTTGGATTACAGTTGTGAGCCATCAGGTTAGGTCCAGGTCATCTGGAAGAGCTGCAGTGCTCTTAAATGCTGGGTCATCTTGCCACCTCTTTGTTGTATTTTATTTTATTTTTTAAAGATGAGTCTCAGTCTATGTGCTAGGCTGGCATGAAACTCACTACATAGCTTAGGCTTGCCTCGAACTCTCTGTAGTCCTTCTACTTCAACTTATCAAGTTCTGAGATTCTATGCATACTCATCATGAGTGAACTAGATTGTTTCTCCCCTGTAAATGTCGGGATATTCTCCTACAAATATCTGTAGTACTTATCGGCTCACACGGTCAGCCCTGATATCTTTCATCTTTCAGTGGGTGAATAGTGGTGCCTATCTACAATGTGGAGTATGAGTTAGCAATAAAAAGAGCACAATATCTAGTGATACAGCTTTCATAAATATTCAAGAGACCATGATAAGTGGAGAAAGCCAGTTCCCAAAGGACTAAGATTGGAGTTTCCTTATAGTTACAGAATTATACCATGGGGTGTGTGTGTGTGTGTGTGTGTGTGTGTGTGTGTGTGTGTGCGTGTGTGCATGTGTAAGGGTTAGGAGTCTGTGAACAGTGCAAGATGTCATAGAAATACAAAGACTAACCCATTTCATAAGTATGTGTAAAAAGTGACATTGCGTAAGGTCTTTGGAAGAAGGGACTGGATTACACATAGGAATGTGCCCTCTAGTTGTGAAGGACACCCTTCTTTTGGGGAGGGTGGAGGGTGAGCATAAAGAACTTCCTTGTGCTATTTTATGATTTCTCATGACCGTACAATTATTTCCAAGTCAGAAGTTAAAACAACAACAAGAAGGAGACATACAAATTAGTGGGCACACTCTGGCTTGTGAAGAAATCATGAAGATGATCCTCTGAACAGGTTCATCCATGCCCCCAGCAGAATGCTCATGAGCCTCGTTTGAGCTTCTGTCAGGAAAGGGCTTGGCAGGCACTGCTCAGACTGTGACTGACCACAGTGGTAGCTTTGTCTAAACATTGCGTTTTCACAGTATGCCTGATCACAGAGGTAACAAGCAGCCCATATGTCAGAGCAGGCTGGATCACTCCCTCTTGGTCCATGAAAATGGCAATGCCTTTAGACAACTGATAGATGTTCCTCTCACCTCCTTTCTCTTTACTTTTAGATTTCTTTTCTTTTCTTTTGTATTTACTTAATTATTTAGTGTGGGATAACATTCAGGGGCTTGTTTTCTTTCTCACACTTGTGTCACAGAGATCAGACGCAGGTCATTATGTTTGTCCACAAGTGCCTTTACCTGCTGAGTCATCTTACCTGCCCTGTTTTTTTTCTGTTTTGTTGTCATTATTGTTATTGTTGTTGTTCTCCTCCTTCTCCTCCTCCTCCTCCTCCTCCTCCTCCTCCTCCTCCTCCTCCTCCTTCTTCCTGTTTTTGTGTTTTTGTGATAGAGTCTTAGGTACCTGAGGCTAGCCTTGAGCATTTCTTGTAGCCAAGGATGTCTTTGAACTTCTGATTGTCACTTCTGTGTCCAGAGCACTGGGATTACAGATGTGCACCATCACTTCTGGTTTACATGGTGCTGAAGATAGAACTCAGTGCTTTATTCATGCTAAACAAGCATCCTATTGATAAAACTACATCCTCAGCCCCAATTTTTTTCTTTAGAAGCACAGAGTCCTTAAGGATTGGGGTATGCCCCACCCTCCTATCCTGTAGTCTCTAGGCACTGGCTTCTGTGCATCTTAGTTCAGAGGCAGCATCTGGCCTGCCCTTCTCTGAGACTGCAGGGACACAAATGTTGCTTCTGAAACTCACTAAATAATTAATTTCTGTTTTAAATAATTTATCAACCTTGGCCTGTATAATTGCTTGGAGCAAAGAATTAATTTGGTTGGATTCTTTTCTCTTTCTTTGCTTTGATCAAGGGCTGGGCATGGTGGAGGGATACAAAGTTGACCTACCTATTTCTAACTGGTATTTCACCCCAGTGATACCTAACCAAGTGTGGGAATAGGACCTCCTGTTCCTGCTTCTGCTCTGGGTAACACAGACTGTGTTCTCAACTCTATCTTCTGATTCCTTCTTCAGCAATGGCTCATTGATGCAGGGTGATTTTTGGTGGTAAGATCCAGACAATCTTCTGTAGGCAGATTTTTCTGTCCCTTATGCCAGTTCCCAAATCACTACATGAAAACTTATTATTAATTATAAAAGCTTACCGATAGCTTAGGCTTGTTACTAACTAGCTCTTACAACTTAACCCATTTTTATTAATCTACTTTCTGTCTAATGGCTTTCTTTTTTTTATTTATTTTTTATTGATAAAAGAAGAATAAAGAAAAAAAAACAAATTTCCACCTCCTCCCAGCCTCCCCTTTCCCTCCCCCTCCTCCCACTCTTCTCCCCCTCCTCCCACTCTTCTCCCCCTCCTCCCACCCCTCTCCCCTTCCCCCCACTCCTCTCCCCCTCCCTCTCCAGTCCAAAGAGCAGTCAGGGTTCCCTGCCCTGTGGTAAGTCCTAGGTCCTTCCCCCTCCGTCCATATCTAGGAAGGTGAACATCCAAACTGGCTAGGCTCCCACCAAGCCAGCAGATTGCGTAGGATCAAAACTGCGTGCCGTTGTCCTTGGCGTCTCATCAGCCCTCATTGTTCGTCATGATCAGAGAGTTCAGTTTTATCCCATGCTTTTTTTGGTAATAGTCCAGCTGGCCTTGGTGAGCTCCCAGTAGATCAGCTCCACTGTCTCAGTGGGTGGGTGCACCCCTCGTGGTCCCGACTTCTTTGCTCATGTTCTCCCTCCTTCTGCTCCTCATTGGGACCTTGGGAGCTCAGTCCAGTGCTCCAGTGTGGGTCTCTGTCTCTATCTATATCCATCGCCAGATGAAAGTTCTAGGATGATATGCAAGATATTCGTCAGTATTGCGCTAGGATAGGGTCATTTCAGGTTCCCTATCCTCAGCTGCCCAAGGAACTAACTGGGGACCTCAGCTTGGGCACCTGGGAGCCCCTCTAGGGTCAATTCTCCTGCCCACCCTAAAGTGGGTCCCTTAACTAAGAATTGTGGTTCCGTGCTCCCCTATCCAACCTTCCTTTATCCCGATCCTCCTGTTTCCCCAAGTCCCCCCTCCTTCCCTTCTACCTTTTCTCTCCCCATCTCCCCTTACCCCCTTCCCAACCCACCCCCAAGATCCCACTTTTCTCCCCGGCAATTTTGTCTACTTCCCTTATCCAAGAGGATAACTATATGTTTTTCCTTGTGTTCACCTTCTTACTTAGCTTCTTTAGGTTCGCCAATTGTAGACTCCGTGACCCCTATTTATGGCTAGAAACCAATTATGAGTGAGTACATCCCATGTTCTTCTTTTTGGGTCTGGGATACCTCACTCAGGATAGTGTTTTCTATTTCCATCCATTTGCATGCAAAATTCGAGAAGTCATTGTTTTTTACCGCAGCGTAGTACTCTAGTGTGTATATATTCCATACTTTCTTCATCCATTCTTCCATTGAAGGGCATCTAGGTTGTTTCCAGGTTCTGGCTATTACAAATAATGCTGCTATGAACATAGTTGAACAAATGCTTTTGACATGTGATAGAGCATCTCTTGGGTAAATTCCCAAGAGTGGTATTGCTGGGTCCAGGGGTAGGTTGATCCCGAATTTCCTGAGAAACCGAAACACTGACTTCCACAGTGGTTGCACAAGATTGCATTCCCACCAGCAATGGATGAGGGTACCCCTTCCTCCACAGCCTCTCCAGCAAAGGCTATCCTTGGTGTTTTTGACTTTAGCCATTCTGACAGGTGTAAGATGATATCTCAAAGTTGTTTTGATTTGCATTTCCCTGATTGCTAAGGAAATTGAGCACGACCTTAAGTGTCTTTTGGCCATTTGAACTTCTTCTGTTGAGAATTCTCTGTTCAGTTCAGTGCCCCATTTTTTAATTGGGTTAATTAGCATTTTAAAGTCTAGTTTCTTGAGTTCTCTATATATTTTGGAGATCAGACCTTTGTCTGTTGCGGGGTTGGTGAAGATCTTCTCCCAGTCAGTAGGTTGCCTTTGTGTCTTAGTGACAGTGTCCTTTGCTTTACAGAAGCTTCTCAGTTTTAGTAGGTCCCATTTATTCAATGTTGCCCTTAATGCCTGTGCTTCTGGGGTTATACCTAAGAAGCGATCACCTGTGCCCATCTGTTGTAGGGTACTTCCCACTTTCTCTTCTATCAGGTTCAGTGTTTTCGGGCTGATAATGAGGTCTTTAATCCATTTGGACTTGAGTTTTGTGCACGGTGATAGATATGGGTCTATTTTCATTCTTCTACAGGTTGACATCCAGTTGTGCCAGCACCATTTGTTGAAGATGCTTTCTTTCTTCCATTGTATACTTTTAGCTCCTTTATCGAAAATGAGTTGTTCATAGGTTTGTGGGATAAAATCCGGGTCTTCTATACGATTCCATTGGTCGACTTCTCTGTTTTTATGCCAGTACCACCCTGTTTTCATTACTGTAGCTCTGTAATAGAGTTTGAAGTCAGGGATGGTAATGCCTCCAGAAGATCCTTTATTGTATAGGATTGTTTTGGCTATCCTGGGTTTTTTGTTTTTCCATATAAAGTTGATTATTGTCCTCTCAAGATCTGTGAAGAATTTTGATGGGATCTTGATGGGAATTGCATTGAATCTATAAATTGCCTTTGGTAGAATTGCCATTTTTACTATGTTGATCCTCCCAATCCAAGAGCAAGGGATGTCCATCCATTTTTTGGTATCCTCATCAATTTCTTTCTTCAATGCCTTAAAGTTCTTGTCAAATAGATCTTTCACTTCCTTGGTTAGATTTACCCCAAGATATTTTATGCTGTTTGTGGCTATCGTGAATGGAGAAGCTTCTCTGATTTCCCTCTCTGCTTCCATATCCTTTGTGTATAAGAGCGCGACTGATTTTTTGGAGTTGATCTTGTATCCTGCCACATTACTAAAGCTGTTTATCAGCTGTAAAAGTTCTTTGGTGGAGTTTTGGGGGTCGCTTATGTACACTATCATATCATCTGCGAATAACGAAAGTTTAACTTCTTCCTTTCCAATTCGAATCCCCTTGATCCCATTATGTTGTCTTATTGCTATTGCTAGAACTTCCAGCACTATATTGAAGAGGTATGGCGAAAGTGGACAGCCTTGTCGTGTTCCTGAGTTAAGCGGGATGGCTTTGAGTTTCTCTCCGTTTAATTTGATGTTAGCTGTTGGCTTGCTGTATATAGCTTTTATTATATTTAGGTATGACCCTTGTATCCCTAATCTCTCCAAGACTTTTAACATAAATGGATGTTGAATTTTGTCAAATGCTTTTTCAGCATCTAATGAAATGATCATATGGTTTTTTTCTTTCAGTTTATTTATATGCTGGATTACATTGATAGATTTGCGTATGTTGAACCAGCCCTGCATCTCAGGAATGAAGCCTACTTGATCATAATGGATAATTTTTCGGATGTGTTCTTGGATTCGGTTTGCCAGTATTTTGTTGAGGATTTTTGCATCGATAATCATGAGTGAGATCGGCCTGTAATTCTCTTTCCTGGTTGAGTCTTTGTGTGGTTTTGGTATCAGAGTAACTGTAGCTTCATAAAAGGAATTTGGTAATGACCCTTCTGTTTCTATATTGTGAAATACATTAAGGAGTATAGGTATTAGGTCTTCTTGGAAGTTCTGGTAGAATTCCGCATTGAAACCATCTGGTCCTGGGCTTTTTTTGGTAGTGTCTAATGGCTTTCTTACCTTTACTCTGTATCGCCCATGCTGCTTCCTTTCTCTGTCTGGTGACATCTTGAAACTCCACCCTTCTTCTTCCTACCATCTTCTCTGCTCCCCAAATCCTGCCTAGCTATTGGCCATTCATATTTTTATTAAACCAATCAGAGTGACACATATTCACAGTGTACTAAAAGATTATTCTGCCCCAATCTAAAGTTACTTGAAATCAAGGACTGTAGATAGATATGGCCCAGTGATACATCACATAAGTGTGAAGTCATAGGTTCAGTTTCTAGCTTGCAAAAACCCATCCTCAATCCTCAGTTTAGAGCAGAGGAGCATGGGCTGCAATGAATTTACTGTCTGGTTTTCATAAATAAAATTTTATTGGCATCTACTCATGCCCATTTGTATAACAAATGGTGACTTTAGGCTACCAGGGTGGGTTTGGGTAGCTAAGACAGAGGCTGTTTGTGAAACAAACAGGGGATTAAATATACAAGAATCCTGCTCTGTCCTTTGAGTATGTATGTTCATATGTGTGAATATGGGTCATGTGTGGAGATTGCATATCAGGTGTCTTTTTTTTGAGACAAGGTCTTTTTACTTAGACCTGACTGTCCTGGAACTCACTATGTAGACCAGGTTGTCCTGAAACTCAGGGATCTACTCCTGCCTCTTTCTGTGATTAAAGGAGTGGGCCACTACACTAAGCTAGATCTTACCATTCATCTTTTGAGATAAGATCTCATTGTTCACCATTGTTCTTTAGGCTAGCTGGGCTTGCGAACTTCCAAGATTTCCCCCATCTCTTTCTCACACAGGGTATCTGGAATTGTAAGATGCTTCTGCTGTCACATTTAGCTTTGCTATGACTTCTGGGGATGTGAACTCAGAGTTGAACTCTGAACTCAGATCTGAACTGCTGTGGAGCCAGCTTTACCCACTGAGCCATCTCTCCAGCCCTGCCATTGCCCCTTTATACAGAAGGTTTGCAAAGCCCTATTTGAAGTTGGTATTCAATCAGATGTCATTTCCAAGTTAAGGCCATGGAAGAATGCCAGAGAACTGATTTTCCTTCTTCAGCTGCATCTTAGGGCAAGGAGTGCAGGCAGAGAAATAAGCATAGGTGACAAAACTTTCCAATTCCATCTGAACTCTGAACCTTTGGTTATTTACAATGAGAATCAGATCCTGCAAAAATTAACTTTTCAATTGAATTGCGTTTGGAGTTAGGAGCAGGATCAAGCCCACATTCCCTGACTCTTATTATCTATGATGTGTCTGGAACCTGCCATCTCCCTGGCTGATACAAAGTGGTAATTCTTGCTTCCCTACTGGGATTTTAGAGACCGACATGTGCTATACAATATTCAGTTATTTTACTTATTGTTTGCAATCAGACATGAGCGACCTTCAACTTTTGATCTTTCTGACCCTACTTCCTGAGTGCTAGGATTACAGGCATGTACTGCTTGCCCAGTTTTATGAGGTAATAGGGTTTGAAGATATGGGTAAGTCCATGCTTAGCAAATACTCTACTAGCTGAGCTACATCATTGGCTCTGCAAATGTCTTGTTTCTTATGGTTAATTCTCTGCAGTGACTTTATCTTGCAGGTTCTGTGACCACATTTTATGATAATATTTTGTGGCCTTACCTTCAACTTTAGGTGTTTTGTTTGTTTTCGTTTTATATTTTAGGGTGGGTTTTTGGGGAGTTATTTGGCTGTTTGTTTTCTCAATATATATAGCCCTGGCTAACCTTGAACTTGCTATGTAGTTCAAATTCACAAAGAACTACTTGCTTCTGCATTCCAAATGTTAGAATTAAAGGCAAGCACCTCTGTGCCTGGTTCCATCTTTAGTCGTTCCACTGGCGGGCCTGAAATCACAATCCTGCCTCAGCCACTCAAGTGCTAGGATTACAGGCATGTGCTATCATCCAGCTTCTAGTCTACTCTATAATAATTTCATTTCAAAAAACCTTCTTTTAAGGGGAATGGAGGAGGAGTGAACCTGGGGAACGGGGTGTGTGTGTGTGTGATGTGACTAGTCCTTCTGTATATTTGTTGCTTTTATTGGTTAATGAATAAAGAAACTTCTTTGAGCCTATAGCAGGGCAGAACAGAGCTAGGTGGGGAAAACTAGAAGAGAAATAAGGCAGAGTCAGTGAGAGGCCATGTAGCCACCAGAGGGGAAAGATGCAAGCTGCTAGTTGGAACCTTGCCGGTAAGCCATGAGCATCATGGTAAAATATAAAATAATGGAAATGGGTTAATTCTAGATGGAAAAGCTAGCTAGCAATATGCTTAAGTGATGGGCCAAGCAGTGATTTAAATAATACAGTGATCTGTGTTGTTATTTTGGGGGTCTGGGTGTCCCGGAACAAACAAGCAGCCTCCCCCAACAAGGGGGTGTGATGACGGTTGGGAGGAGTGAAGGGACAGGAAACTATGGTTGGGATGTATTGTATGAGAGAAGAATTTTAAAATACCTTCTTTTAAAGAAATACTATTTGAGGGGCTGGAGAGATGGCTCAGTGGTTAAGAGCGCCGTCTGCTCTTCCAGAGGTCCTGAGTTCAATTTCCAGCAACCACATGGTGGCTCCAAACCATCTGTAATGAGATCTGGCACCCTCCTCTGGCATTTGGGTATACATGGAGGCAGAAAGTTGTATACATAATAAATAAATATATCCTTAAAAAAAAGAAATACTATTTGAACTGGGGTGATGACTCCATGGGTAAGAGTTGCCTAAAAGTGGGAGGGATCAGGTTCCAGTATCCCCTTCAAGGGCATGTAACCAATGACCTAACTTCTCCCCACCAGCCTCCACTCCTGAAGCTTTCACCACTTCCCAGTAGCACCCAGGCTGCCCTTTCTATATAAGGCACTGAGAGGACATTCAAGAGCTAACTCTAGCACTTTACTACTTGGTTTCTATGCAATAGGATCAGAAACTCTTGTGATGCTAAAAACCAGGTGTTTCGTCTCTTTGTCACTTATGGTCAACAGAAAAGCAAGCTTGATATATTTCAGAAAATATTTGAGGACCTTTCTGTAGAAGGGCCTTCCAAGAGCTAATACTATTGCAGGAGGCCTGGGTGATGACACTAGCATCTCCCTCCACTTAGTGTAGGCCACTGTGTGCACAGTGTGGACATGCATTAGGGTTTTGGCAGTCACTGAACAAAAGGAAGAGAAAATTTAAGATGGCCCGAGTCAACCACCATTCCCTATTTTAAAAAATTACATTAAGAAATTGATGTTTATTCTTGTTCTAAATGGAGATGATAGGACTGGAGAGATGTCTCAGCAGTTAAGAATACTGGCTGTTCTTCCAGAGGACCCAAGTTCAATTCCCAGCACCCACATGGAAGTTCACAACTATAAGTAACTCCATTTCCAGGGGATCTGATACCTTCACGCCAATGCACATAAAATGAAGTTAAATAAAATTATTTTTTTAAAAAATGAAAAGGAGATGATGTGCCTAAACTCAGCAGAAAAGCAGCACAAAGTGCAGGTTTCCTAAGCACCTTCTGAAACCAAGCTGGTTTTGTTTTTATCATTTATCTATTATATATGATACTGACTTTCCCATCTGTTATAATAGGAGCAAATCATGTTTAGGAAGAAAAAACTCTATGAGAGATACTAAGAGTCATTTCAGCCCTAAGCTTGTACATTAAGTTTTAATGTCAACAGCGAATAATTCTGACATTCAAATTTCATTTGCACTCCTAGAAAGATATATCTTCCCTGCAGGGGATGTGATCTTTTTTCCCCAGTGACAAATGATGTCTGTAAGATTTTCTTCCTAAACTCATTTATTTTATAAGATGGGGAAGGCCATCATGAATGTGCAGGGGAAACTGGAACAGCCTCTCCCCCATGTAAGAGATAAAGATAGAGATGCATAGGAGGGGAAGGAGAGAGGCTGGGGAGAAGGCTCAATAAGTAACAGTACTTGTTTTGGGAGCATGAGGACTTGGGCTCAAATGTTCAGCACCTAGATCACCTGACTTGCACTCAGGTGATTTCCACTCTCATTGGGTATACCAACGACCATTAGGGAAGCCCCGTGCCTAGAAGCAGATTGCTGACACAAAATGAACTTGAAGGTATTTTTTGGAGATTATTTTTAGTTTCATAATGCTTTGTCTGGGCATTTTGAACCTTACTTGTATATTGTATTATATTATATTATATTATATTATATTATATTATATTTGCTTGCATATTTCCAATTTTGAGTTTTTATGGCTTGTGTGTGTATACATTTCTTGTGCTCTTTCGTTTTTGTTTGTTTGTCTAGTTATCTTTTCTATTGGCCTGTCTGTTTTCTTAAGAGAGATTAAAAACAAGGTGTGGATTTGGAAGGGTGGGAGATGGGGGAGGATCTGGGAGGGTGTGAGGGATGAGGAATTGTGATCAGATTATATTGTATGAAAATAACTTTATTTTCAATAAAACAATTAAAAACAAAAGCAAGCACCCATTTTAAAAAACAGCATATGGTTGGGTTGTCCAATTACCTGTAACTCAAGAACAATGAGGCAGTGGAGACAGAAGGATCCGTGGAACTTGCTGGCTGGCAGCCTAGCATCAGGTTCAGTTAGACACTCTATCTCAAAGGCATAATGGGAGAATGATAGAGCAGGACATTGAACGTTCTCTCTTGATCTCTGAAAGCCTCCTTGGGCATATGCACTAACACACTAAAATGCACACAGCAATCTCCTCTCTCTCCCTTTCTCTCATATATACACACACACACACATACCATCACTCACACACACTCAATATGCCATACATACACACATTTGTACACATCATACGTGTACTCCCATGTACTACATACACACTCACTTTACACACATACACCATATACACATGTACCATATAAATACTCACAATACACACATACACACACACACTCCAAAAAGAAAAAAGAAAAAATGAAGAAAGAAGAAGGTAAAGAGAAATAAAGAAACAAAGAGCTTTCTCTCCATCTCCACTGAGAATCAATATTTAATCTTTTCTGCTTGAGAACTCTGGCCTGGCTAGTCAGGTGATTGAGACTGCGATTTGGTAATCCATGCTTACTCTCTTCTCTAATGTTCTTTTATTATATTTTTCATGAAGATATTTTCAGCAGAGTCAGATTTCTGTTTTGTACAGAAAATGATTTAGCAGTGACATGTTACATTCATGAACCATGTGGAAAAATGCCTCTTTCAGAAATTCTTTACGTGCATGTATGTATAATACATCTGTGCGAGTGCAGGTGTATTGTGGGTGGGGATCAGATGACAACTTGCAGGAATCCTCCTTCCACTGTGTGATCTGAAGATCAAACACAGATTGTCAGGCTTAGTGGCAAATGCCTTTACCCCCTGAGCCATCTCACAGTTTCTCTCCCCTCCTTTTAAAATACCTTGTAATTGTATGTAATTTTGTACCTGTACATTGCTATCACCAATTCCCATGGCTTCGTCAAAGCCCATTTTAGACCATGGGAGACAAATGTCTGTGAACAACTGTAGAAAAAAGCTAAATAGCTTTCATTCTACCTTGTCAAATTAGTGTTTGTGTGTGTGCATGCATGTGTGTATGTGTGTAGAGGCCTGAGAGCAACCTCAGGCTTCATTCATTCCTTGGGAGCATCTACTTTATGTTTTGAGACAGTGGGACTGCAAGCCCCAGTGACCCTCCTCTCTCCATTTCCACTGAATTGGTGGGACAGCAATTTCCTAGGATCCTCCTCTCTCCATTTTCCCAGCGCTGGGTTACAGGCATGCACATGATGCCTGACCTGTTGGGTTACAAGCATGCACCATGAGGTCTGACATTTGACTTGGCTGCTGAGAATAGAACTGAGGTCCTCACGATAGAGCAGCAAGTACTTTACCAACTGAGCTATCTCCTCAGCCCTAAATTATCATTATTTAAAACATTAATCAATTGATGTATTCTTCATGCCTCAACTGCTCAAAGACAGCAGTCTCTAGGTTTGGGTTTTCTCTAAAGATCTAAGTGTGATCTAGTGTGAGCACAGTGGTTTATGTGTGATCTAACCCCATGATTTTCCCCATAAGATAATGTAAAGAGAGACAGGAAAATGGAGGCAGTGATTAAGGGGGAGTATCACAAAGCTGGGACTGCTGTGGTTTGCTGGAGGCTTAGCCTTCCTGGTTTCCTACCTCTTGGAGGAGACATAGGACATACCTGGCATCTCTTTTAGCCGAAGAACAGCAAGCTGTACTATTGATGCTCCACTCTCAAGAGCTATTTGCTTAGTGAGTTTTGCAAGAACCCAGATCTTCTGCCTCATGGCTTGTTGGGCACACAGCTGAGCATGCTCCTTTGGTGTGAAGGATGAGCGGAAAGGGAATATTGACAGAGCTCAAGAGCATCAACTGTAGCAAGACTGTTTGCAGAGGACTGATGAGCAAGAAATGCTTCCTTGGGGCTCTTTCAGGGCACAGATGATCAGTACTTTGATGGGTAAAGCTAAAACTGGAGTTGCAACAGAAGCAGCGGGGTGTGGTGCTACACGCTAATAATCCCAGCACTCGTGAAGCAGAGGCAGGCAGATAGGCATACACCTAAGTGTAGTAAGATCTGTTTTTAAAAGCCAAATGGTTGGGGATGTGGCTCAGTGCTATGGCACTTGACTTGCATATGCAAGGCCCTGGATTTAAACAAAAAGAAAGGAAAAGTCAGAAGAGAAATGAATATATATTGTCAGGACTGCCTACGTGATTGCAGAGTCCAGGGCAAGCACAACACCAGAGTCAAAAACTAGGAAGCACAGAGCAGGTGGGCAAGAGCTTCATAATGGCCACACACACCAAACTGAACTTGAAATGTGCCTATGGCCTGTGCACCTGCAGTAGCCAGTGAATGAGCCTGGTCTTCTTTAGTGAGTATTTTATCAAGATTTGTGCTAGGGTTTCTCAAAAGGGCATACTGAGTACTGAGATGTTAGCTGTTCATTTAACATAGGAATTGGTTGCTCTGATCTTGGAATGTTTGGTAGTATAGAAGAAGGTTGGGCAAATTTGTTCTGTCAAGAACCAGGCAGGGAGCACAATTGCCTTTGTAGCCTGGTGAGCTACATTTAATTTATGTTGGGCTGGGGATTGAACGCAGGAGTCCCCTGCAAGTTAGCTAGGTACTCTATGTGGCATATGTACAGCTCTCTTCTGCTTTAAAAACTTGAAATTTTTAAAAAAGTGTGTGTGTGTGTGTGTGTGCACATGAGTGCTAGTGTCCACAGAGGACAGAAGAGGGCATCATCAGGAACTGGAGTCACAGGCAGCTGTGAACTGCCTGATGTAGGTGCTAACAATTGAGCTCAGCTTTTCTACAAAACTAGTATTGTTCTGAACTGCTAAGCCGTCTCTCCAGAACTTTATTTTATTTTGAGAGAGATTATTATTTAACCTAGGTTGGCCTTGAATTTACTGTAAAATGACCCAAACTCCTTATCCTTCTGCCTCTACCTCCCAAGTACTTGGATTACAAGCATATACACCATGTCCAAGTTCTTTCTGATTTTTCTTAATACTTCATGGCAAAAATAATCCAGAGCTCATGAATCCTAGAGATCATGGGCTGATACTGGCTGAAAACTACCTTAATCACCAGACATTCTTCACTGTCTGCTTCCTGGCTGTGGGAAAAAAAACTACGACCTATTTCCTGTTGCTATGTCTTCCCCACCATGATAGACTATACTCTTACATGTGGAACAGACTAAACCTTCGCTTCCTTAAATTGTTTGCCAGGTGTTTTATGACAGCAACAGGAAGAGTAACTAGTATAGCAGGTAGCTTTGGCACATGACACAAGGTGACTTTCATGATTCAAGGGCTCATGTTGAGCAAAGATCCATTTTGGCCACACTAGTTAGATTTCATTGTTCTGGACTAAATGACATAAGCCTAAGATTCTAATGTTTTTTATTTCCTTGACCCAAAGATACAGGAGAAGTGTCTGGAAGTACCTGGAATATACTGTGGTTACCTCCCACACAATCAGCCAAGAGATGTAACTTCCATGTGTGTTTTTTTTAACTAAACTGAAAAAAAAACTACTAAGTATCTCAGTATACACACACACACACACACACACACACACACACACACACACTCACTCACTCACCAACAGAATGTTTTCTATTTCAGATGTGTGCTGCTGAGATAAATGTTTAACACATTAGGATTTAACAGAACACACTAAAAAGTCCTAAATTAAAATCTGGAAATGTCTAGGGATTTGCAGGTAAGAAAAAACATCCTTAAGACATTCAAGCCTGAAATATTTAAAAGGAAAGCATAACCCCATAGACATTCTCTGCAGCTTATTTTAGTAGTGATCTTAATAAACATTTGTTATTTTTGCTGGTGGTGGTGCACACCTTTAATCCCAGCACTTGGGAGGCAGAGGTGGGGAGATGTCTGTGAGTTTGAGGTCAACCTGTTTTATAGAATGAGTTACAAGATAGCCAGGACTACACAGAGAAGCCCTGTCTCAACAAACAAGCAAGCAAACAAACAAATAAGAAGTATATGATACTTTTATGGATAATTCAAATATTAACGTGGAGGTACTCAAATGTATTAGATAACTTACCCAGTGCCCTATCAAATTCAAGGTCTCAATCCTCAGTTGTCTGATGTGGGATTTTCCTCTGTATATTGTGACTATGTTTTATTACCATTGGTTAATAAAGAAGCTGATTTGGTCTATGACACAGCAGAACATAGCCAGGCTAGAAGAGGTATATAGAAAGAGTAGTCAGAGTCAAAGAAACACCATGTAGCTGCCGAAGGAGACAGATGCCAGAACTTAACAGAGTAGGCCACAACCTCGTGGTGACACACAGATAAGTAGAAATGGGTTGATTTAAGATGTATGAGTTGCGAGGAATATTCCTGGGTCATTGGTCAAACAGTGTTGCAATTATTATAGGTTTTGTGTGATTATTTGGGTCTGGGCAAATTGGATGACCTATCAAGTTGACTAGGTGAGTTACAGGTTCAGTGAGAGTCTTTGACTTAAAAGTTAAGATGGAATCCTCCTGAGAAAGACAGCTAGTGTCAATCTCTGGTCTCCACATATATGTGCATAGTGTAAATTTCCACACAATGTGCATACACACAAGCAGGTACACACATACACCACCATAGCCTACAAAAATTCAAAAATTAGATAGGTCATTGGGCAGGTTTTGACAAAAGCCCACATCGTGTGTGCCTAGCTTCTTTCCATCTAAGTGTGGAACACTTCTGTCACCTGTCTCTTTCACCCAGGCTCTTTGGGCAAACACTAATTCGAGCTGCCACTGCCACTTCTTGAAACACTATGCTGACTAGTGTGATAGGCCTTGAAGATTCTGTGTCTGTCTGCCTAGTTTGATTATTGCTATTACAGTCTCATAGCTGCTCATGCTTAAAGCCCAAAGCTGTTTTTTTTCTTTTTGTCATAGGCCTCCTCTTTCCTCAATATATCATTGCTCTTCCAAGCAAACTTCAGAGCATACAAGCAGAGGAACTGCCTGTTATTTTGCAGTGCCAGCGAAACCAGCATTTCTAAGTGAGCCTACTGGTCTCTGTTTATATCTCCACCATCATGTTTATATTGTTGTTCCCAACGGTAGGTCTCATTTTGCAACCCCCTGCACTTGTAGGTACCTGATGTGGGTGTTGGGAATTGAACTAGAGTCCTCTGGAAGGGTGGTAGCTACTCTCAATTACTGAGCTGTCTCTCCAGCTTTTCCACTCTTCTTTTATTGCCCGTTGTATACACACAGTTAACTTTCCACCCACTGCTTGTATTCCTAGGTACTTCATTTTTCTGTCTTTGTTCTGCCTACATTGTTAGCTTTTTTAGCTCCGTGTACTGGAGGAGATGGCGTCATGGAAGTAAGGGAGAGAATGTTTTTCCAGGAAGAAAGGCAGTGTTTGAGCTAATGTGTTTGCTCCTTTTGTTTTCACATTATCAATGCATGAGTGATCATGGTTCTTTCTGTACATGGGCTGCTAGGAATACAGAGCCCTTCCTTAGTATGGAGATGTCGCCTACAGGTTGGATCACAGTGATAATGATGGTGTATTGTGGCTCCTGTTTTGCTTTCTTTTGTTCTATATTTCTCCCCCCCCCCATGTGTGTGTGTGTTTGAATGTGGAGGCCAAACAGAGCACAACATTGGGGACCAACTTCAGGAACATCACCCACTTTCTTTGGGTGTTTACTGGTTCACTAATTAGAATAGAATGGTTAGACAGTTAGCTCCCAGGATTGTCCTATCTCAGCCTCCCTAGCACTGGGATTACAGAAGTGTGCCACCATGCCCAGCTTGTAGCAGAGCTAATGCACTAACCAATTTGTCCAATGAATCAGCTAGTTGATTCTTTGAAATGTATCATAGCAAAAAACAAGTTATTCAAAGACAGATGCCTCTAAATTTATCTTTATATTATCTTCCTGTCATTTAGCAGAGACTTTGGCACACAGTAGGAGCTCTCTAAATGCTAAAAGTCATTGAAATACAAAATAAAGAAGGGGCTAGGGGCTCCATACCATCTGTGCTTGCTATGTTTTAATGTAAGATTATTATTATATAATGGGCTCTGTATAAGTGTGCTGTTTCATTCAGAATATCATGAGTTTGTAAGAGCCTGCCAAAGAGGTTATGGTTGGGAGTGCTGGGGCATGTAAAAATGGAATCAGTGAGCATCTTGGAAAACTTTGTGCTTCTGGGGATCTGTCTGAAGGCTGTTGTCACTGTCATAACAGAAGGACTAGACGAGATAAAATTAATGATTCTTCACTTTCTCTTTCCATGCTGACCTCAATCTCATTGTGTAGAAACTCAAGATTTATACATTATTGAAAAAGCAGGTAGCAAGAAAGAAAGGCGCAGGAAAATTAAAGAGTGAGAGAAGAGGGAATGTTTTTTTGTATTGATTTTTCTAGCATGAATGTTGATGTTGTTGATTGTACTAATCACTTGCATTTCCTGTGAAGAGTGGTTCACTGTCTCTCTGGGGCTCCTTACCTCTGTGTCTTTTTCAAAAGCAGATAAATGGCCACAATCTTGTCTTCTGCCCCAGGAAATGACTTCATAGACTAAGTCTCGAAGAATCTCCCCACTCCCATCTCTGGGCGTTTTATTAATTTGCATGCACACTCTTGGATCTCTCTGTGCAAAATCATGATGGTTAAGAACAAACAGATATAATGAGAGGAATACAGCATCATACCTAGCGTATTCTTATTGATTTATTGACAGTGTCATGTAGCTCAGGCTAGCCTTGAACTATGTACCCTAGGAGGACTTTGAATTCTTCATTCTCCTGCCTTCACCTCTAAGGAGCTTGTGCCACCAGGCTTAGAATATGTGGTGCAGTAGGTGGAACCCAGGGTTTCATGCCTGCTAGGCAAATATTCTACCAACTGAGCTATATCTGTGATGCCTGACATAATCTTGAGAGGATGCCTAACCATTCTTCAGTACATCCCTGAAATCCTTTAATACAGCCTCCAGCAAATAAAAAAGAATCAATCTCAATAGACTGAGGTTGGGAAACTCTGAGCTATACAGATCCACGTGTTGGGTCAATGGTAACATAATTGATAAATGACCCAAAATCCTTTATATTTGGGTTATATGTTGAGGACCAAGGCTTATGCAAGCATCTGCTACCAGCCAGTTTCATGGCTGCAAAACCAAACCAGATTCAGGTATACTGTTTCAGGGCAGCAAATCCCCTCACAATAAGAGAAACAGAAGTTGCAGGAGATCCTGGCGCCTGGTACACCAAGTAATAATTCCTGCTTCAGATGGTTGGAATATTTGATTTACATTTTCTTTATGCATTTAGATTTTATTTGGCACATTGTGTAAAAGGCACTATTTTATGCTTTAAAGCACAGCAGTGTAGTTTGAATGAGAACTGTCTCCCATAGGTACATGTGTTTAAGCACTTGGTCTCCAGCTGGTGGGGTTGTGAAAGGTTGTGGAAACATTAGGAGGTGGAGTCTCACTGGATAAAGTGGGTCACTAGGGTGTACCCTGAAGCTTTACAGCTTGGCCCCACTCCTTATCTTCTTTCTTCTTACTGATTGCAGATACAATGTGACCATTCACTTCATGCTCCCATTGCCACAAGGACTGTATTATCCCTTCTTTAAATTAAAAAGAAAAGAAAAACAATTATGCGTGAGCATTTGCTTGTATGAATTTAAGTGTACCACATGCATGAGGATGCTCAAGGAGGCTGGAAGAGGGTGTAAGATGCCCCTGGAAGTGGAGTTACATACGGGTTTGAACTTCCATGTGGTAATGTGTACCAAACCTGGGTCGTCAGCACATGCTTTTAGCTGCTCAGTCAGTTCTATACCACCCTGTATCTCTTCTTAAACTCTGACCCCAAATAAACCCTTCTCCCTTTAATTGCTTTTGTCAGGGTATTTTATCGCAGCAATGTGAAAAGTAACTAATGGTCTTAGGTGAAGGATCTTGGACTGTATGGACTTTCAGACATCCCTAAACTGAAAAGACTTTCAAGTCCTGCCTTGTTTCATTTTAGTGGACTAGGACTACATTGTTCTGTGGGAGAACACTGCCAAGTATGCACAAAGCCCCGAGTTCACTTCCCAGGAAGCACATAAAAACACAAACCACCACCAATAACAACAACAACAATAAAAAAGAAAGAGGCTGGGAGGTGGTGGCACATACCTTTAATCCCGGCGTTCAGGAGTCAGAGGCAGGCAGATCTCTGTGAGTTCGAGGCCAGCCTGGTCTACAGTCCAATTTCCAGGGCTGGCTCCATAGCTACTGAGAAACCCTATCTCGAAAAACAAAACAAAAAAAAGGAAAAGAAAAGGAAGAGATTATATTTTAAAACAAAATGTCAAAACTAGGCATGGTGTGATGGAGGAAGGTCATTGGTTAAATAAAAAGAAACTGCTTGGCTCTCATTGGTTAGGAGATAGGTGGGAGGAGTAAACAGAACAAAACGCTGGGAGGAAGAGGAAGTGAAGTCAGACTCAACAGCTCTCCTCTCCAGAGCAGATGCCTCAGAGAGATGCCATGCTCCCCGCTCCAGGGAAGATGCATGCTATGAAGCTCCGACCCAGGATGGACTTAGGCTAGAATCTTCCCGGTAAGACTGGTGCTATACAGATGATAAGAAATGGGCTAGTCCAGGTGTGAGAGTTAGCCTAGAAGAGGCTAGGTAGAAATGAGCCAAGCAGTGTTTAAATGAATACAGTGTCCGTGTAATTATTTCGGGGCAAAAGCTAGCCGGGCAGGCGGCTGGGGTGTTGGGGACGCAGCTCCTTATTACTACAATGGTGATACAGGCTTGTAAACCCAAGACCCGGGAGACTGAGGCAGGAGGATTACAAATTTGGGCCAACTAGGGCTACACAGTAAGATCTTACCTTCAAAGAAAAATGAGAGTTCTGGGCAGTGATGGCTCACACTTTTAATCCTAGCACTTGGGAGGCAGAGCCAAGAAGATCTCTAAGTTCCAGGCTAGCCTGGTCTGCAGAAGGAGTTCCAGGACAGTCAGGGTTATGCAGAGAAACAGGAGAAACCCTGTCTCAAAACAAACAAACAAACAACAAAATAAATAAATAAAATTTTAAAAATGAGAGCAATAAAAACTTCAGTACTTCTCCCATAAAAGGGCTTGGCTCAAGTTCATTTTCCTTTATCTTGAAGCCAATACTGAAGTGAGCTAACAGGTCCTGCACTATGCTGTAAGGGTCAATGTACATATAACACCCGTGAGGTAGACTCTAGGCAGTACATTTGCAGTCAACTTTAGAGCTTTTTTCTTCATTGTGTGATTATTATTAGTACCATCATCATCATTATTATTGGAACAAGGTTTTGGGAAATACAGTTGTGATCAAGATGTGATGTAGCTCACTGAAGATAATAGATCATGGTAAACATGTTTATTGAGATTATCAAAATCAGAAACCTAGATGGTCTGCAAAGAAATAAAACAAGATTCCCATAGTTCGTCCATTCACTCACTTGTTCGCTCCTTCCTCCCTCCTTCTTTCCTTCCTTCCTTTTTTCTTCCTGTTTCCTTCCCCGCCCTCTCCACCATCTCTGTTCCTCCCTCTCTCTTTTGTGTATATGTGTGTGTTCATGTGCCTAAAGGTGCGCAAGCATGGATCTGTAGAAGCTAGACATCAACCTCAAGCGCTGTTCCTCAAGAGTCACCCACATTTTCAAAAATGATGATTATGATTATTGCATATATGATGTGTGTGGGTGCATGTACCACAGCATTTGTGTGGAAGTTAGAGAACAGTTTTTTGGGTCAAGTCTTTCATTCCACCATGTGGGTCCAAGGATTGAACTGTTTGTCAGGTATAGGCCGCAAGCTCTTCCCCAGCTGAGTCATCTTCTGGGTGGGCCCTACCTTGTTTTTGGGAACACACACTGAATTCCCAGACTTGCAGATTAGGCAACACTAAACATACAGCAAACCCCAGGGATCCTCCTGTTTCCCCAATACACAGGAATGTGCTAGGTATTTTCCTGGGTTCTGGGGGGTTAAACTCTTGTCCTCAAGCTTGTACCACAGATACGTTACCATCTGGGCCATCATCCTAGTCCCATAAACTGTTTCTGATCCAAAAGAGTCAGCAATATGCACAGAACTTTATACAGTTTTCCACATTGGAACTCATTAACGTCTTCTCCTTGGTACCCTGGAGGCATTTAAAAGCATCTTCCAGGCTTAGTTACGAAGATGCTCTCCTGGTTCTACTCGGGTTTGATGATGGTCATTTCTTACTTAGAGGCTGCCTGCGGAGACTTGATCAAGTAATTTTTGTGATGTCAGTTTTCTCTGATCCTTTTCTTTGCTTGTTCTGATCCTTAATTTGTGTGTCAGCTATCCAAATAATAGAACTGGAAAGACATTTCTACTTAGTAATCTTGCTTTGAAAGTCAACAAGTTCCCCTGCTCAGCCCTGTCAACAGGCAGTCTCCAAGCTTAGCAAGCAGACAGAACACATATTCAATTGTCTGTATTGAAATTGGTGCCCTTCCTGTTAGAATTAGGATTTTGCCTTTCTTTGCTCCCACCCTTTCACTTTGGCCTATTCAGAAAGTGGTGGCTCATGCCTTTAGTTCCAGAACTGAAGAGGAAGAGGCAGGGGGATCTGAGCTGCACTCAGAAGGAAGGCGCTGAGCTGGAGAATGTGGCCAGATTGCTAGAGTGCTTGCTTAACATTCATAAAGCCACTGGTTCTATCCTTAGTACTGTATTAATTATGTTTGGTCGGTCATCCCTGTAATCAACACTCAGGAGGTAGAGACAGATGGATAAGGAGTTCAAGGCCAACCTCTTCCCTTCCTTGTCTTTCTAAATTAACTTTCTGGCTAGCACACAAACAAATGATTTTCATTGTAAAATAAACATGATTATACTTTGCTCTCATCCAAGACTCTGTCCCTCTTCACCCCTCTCTTGTTGGTCCTATTCCTCCATCAGCCTCTCCTTTCAAGATGCGTATATTCTATCATCACACTTTATTCTTCCTTCCTCTTCATTTTAGACCTCTTCCTTCTCCTTCTAGTCTGCTTTATACGTTCATATCATCCATACCTCAAGTTCAGATTCTACAATGAGAGAAAGGATGAGATATTCATCTTCCTGGGGGTGGCTTATTTCCCTTAACATGGTGGTTTGTTCCTCCACTCATTTTCTTTATTGGTTCATTTGTGAATGAACTCTAGCCTTATTTTGAGACAGAAGTTCCCTAAGATGAACAGATTGGTCTTGAACTCACCTTGTGGTCCAGGCAGACCATGAATTTGTGATCCTCCTACCTCAGCCTCAGGAGTATCTGAGATGTCAGCCCTTCACCTCCAGGCCAGGGTGATTTTGTGATCTTTTAGTAGACTAGTTTATGGAGTCTGGGGATGAAATAGAAATCTCCAGACTTCCAAAATTATTGATATGGCTCCCTCCCCACACCCCAAGCAGTAGGGCAGGGAATTCAACTAGAATGTTAGCCCTAGAATCCATGTTTTTCAATATGCAGGTATGTCTTGTAACCAGGAGTAGTCCACCATCTGGCATAAATAGGTTAATGGAATGACGGGATCCTTTTACGCTGTTCTTGCAGTTTCTCTGTAGCTCTGGAAGTCAGCTATTTTTGGCAGCTGCCTTGGTTGGCATCCCCTGCGCCTTCAGATATTTATGAAAAGTGACTCCATGCAGACAAGGCAGGCTCCTGGGGTTCATATAGAGCTTGAGGCTGAGCTCCAAAGCAAATTGAGCTACACCCTATCTGCTGACCTTGATCACATTTAGGATGGGGCTCTCTTGTCTCAGAATCTCCAAGGAGCCCTTCACTTTGATTAGTACATCCTTAGACTAGACAACGATTTCTTAATAGTACCAGGCGGTGTGATGCTGCCTTTCATGGGAGTTCCTTTGTGGTCCCTTGATACTTGCTTTTAGCTGACTCAGAATAAAGAAATGGAGAAGAAGCCAAGGGCATAGAAAAAAGAAGAAAGAAGTTTAGCTACCCAGAGACATTGGAGAAAGATCCAAGATTTTCTTGCCCTGTAGCTCACCTCTCTTTAGAGGTAGGAGATTGGGGTACAGTATGGGCCAACAGGACACCTCTATGAAGTGTGTGAACTACAAAGCTGTTCAGAGGACTACGAACATTTGTACACTGAAAAAAGACTCTGGGCTGACAAGATGGTGCAGTGAGTGAAGGTCTGGGTTGCCAGTTCCAAGGACCTGAGTTCCATTCCTCAAACCTACATAATTAAAGGAGTAAACCAATTCCTATAAGTTGTCCTCTGCCCTCCATATACACAACTATATTTTTAAAAGAATACATAGGCTTTTCAGCACTGAATGAATTTTACTTCCAACACATCGCTCTGAAATACCAGGTAAACTGTAGATTTATCCCTATTTTGCAGAGCTTCCAGAAGCTCCTAAGCAGTCAGCTACGCATCGCTCTCCCTTTTTCTTTTCCTCTTTTGCCTTAGTGGTGTTTAGACTGCATCTAGGAATTCTGGTGCCCTTGAATTTTAGAATGTATTCATGATTTAAATAAAGAAAGTAACACATCGTTTGAGGCAAAATTATACATTTCAAAGAAGGCCCGAGGAGATAGCACAGTGGGTAAAGTGCTTGCCTTGAACTTGCCTTGCAAATGCGAGAACCTGAGTTCAATCTCCTTGTAAGAAACAAAAAAAGCCAGGTGTGATGGCAGGTCCCTCTAATCCCAACTCTGCATCCCTGTTGCTTGCTAGCCAGCCAGTGTAGCTTAATTGGTGAGCCGCAGGTCCCAGTGAGAGGTGGTAGACAGTTCCTGACACTGGTGGTTGAGCTCTAGCCTCCACATGCAGGTGCACACATGTGCATTTCCACTTGTATGAATGCACACACACATGCAAAACAAATAAAAAACAAAAACAGAGAGAGGCAGGGAGGGGGAGAGAGAATTTCAGAGAAGTAAGGCAATGTTGGCCAAATAGCATCCTTCAGAAAAATGTCCTGACATCCCATCAATACTTGCAATCATTACTCATCAATTAGAACATGATAAAGTAGTCAGACACACTGACTTGTACTGGCAACCCCAGGTACTTAGGAGGTTGAGGCAGAGAGATCATTTGAATTTGAGCCCAGATTGGCAATGCTTAAAAAAATAAAAGGAAAATAATTAGTGGATGAGCACAGGGAAGGGCTTAGCAGGGCAAGTGTTCACCACACAAACATGAGACTAGCATTCAGATCCAAGGCACTCACACAAAAAACTGGGTGGGATGGTAGCTGGCTTGACATCCTAGTTAGGGAGTTGGAGAAAGGATGGTACCTGGGCAAGCTGCCTGGCTAGCTAGACTAGCTGAATTGTTGAGCTCTCTATTCAGCAAGAGACTTTGCTTCATTAATTAAAGTGGGGAGTCATGGAGAAAGATACCTGGTAATAAGCCTTAGCTTACGAATGGCATACATTCACACAGGCATCCACACATTCTCACACACACTTGCTCCCTCACAATTCAAACACACACACACACACACAATTAATTAAGTGAAACACTGGAAATGTTCTGACCTCAACAAGGGCAAGTTCAACAAGGGCAAGCTGCAGCCCACAAGACTATACAGTAAATGTACAGCCAAACACTCCTTGTTACAAGTAATGAGTATATGTCTTGATAAACAGAAGTAGCAAAAAGACAGGACTTCAGACACCCATCAATGGCAACAGCATGCAGTCTTATGCAAATCAGTCCCTCCTGCCAAAGAATGATGCTGAGCTACAGTGCAAAAATTGTGCTAACTCAGCACATCTTTCTCAAGAATAGAACAAAAATGATATCTTATGTGGAAGGTTTCTTATGGTCAAAAACAATGCCATTTTCTAAATAGAGGCAGGATTGTGATTCCCGAGCCTAAGGCATTTGCATTACTAGCCAGTAAGGTCTGTGTCCAGTATTTAGCTAAAATACAGAGAACAAAGAGTGCTTGAAAAGCTTGGAGCAGGGGGATGTGATTTGCTTCTGTGTTTAACCCTGGAACCTCCAGCAGCTGAGAGCTGCTTGCAAGGCTGCAGGTGGATAGCATAGTTTTGTTGTGTAAGTCCACACCACTGTGGTGTGTGCAGTGCCTTTGGAGCTATGGTACCTGTAGTTCTTGGAGCCTGCAGATGTGTAACAATAAAGCCCAACAGCCAGAACAAAGGGGGCCCATGGTATCTCCTGGGAGACCTAGTGTGTCACAATTTTTTGACACATGCTGACATCCTGGATGTCGATTTTAAACACGGGATGTGTTGTAGCAACATGCAGTGTGTGCCATGAAGCCTGACCCTTAGTATCTCACCTTGGAGTTCCAACACCAAGAGCTAAGCAGATTCAATAGTTCAACTCCATGTACACCAGATACCCTGAGAGAATGGTGACAGGTAGAACTAGCTTAGGGTGACAACCCTTTTCCCTCACACCTTGCCTCTGTCAGACCACATCACCCACCCAGCCAGTTATGTTCAAAATCACCCACAAATACTTTCAGTATATTTTCAAGTGAGGGACCAATAATACACATTTATGTAATGACTATGTTTTGGACCCCACACAGACATTAAAAATTGCTAATTTATTTTGGCTCTTTTTATGAAGCAACCAAGAAATGTGTAACAGAGACAATAAAAAGGGAATGCAATTGAAGAAAGGTGTGGTCTCATTGCATAGGAAATTGCAATGTCATAAAAAATTAAAAGGAAAATGCTGGCATTGTAAACAGCAAAAAGTGTTTTAAAATGTTAAGTTTAAGCCCAGGAATTCAGGCATGGTAGGGTATTAGGACTATCTAGAAGAATAGAACCTTTAAGAATGAATATATGTGTGTGTGTGTGTGTGTGTGTGTGTGCATATATAAAATGAAAATTAATTTATCAGACTGCCTTGTATACTGAGAGGCCGAGAACTTGGTAGCTGCTTGGCTTACCAACCTGGACATCTCAGCAGTCCCTAGCAAAGGATGGTAGCATCATCAGCATCAACAAGGTAGATACATTCACCAGCAAGAAGCAAAAGTAGGCAGGAAAAACACTAATGTTTTTCCTGTGGCCCCTTTATACATGAGCCACTGGCAAAAGGTGGCCCAGTCTTCAGGAGCATCTTCCTTCTGCTAATTCTTCCTAGAAAAGTCTCCACAGACCTGCCTGTCTTCTACTTGATTACAGATCCAGTCAAGATTAACCATTTCAGGTAGTATGTATCTGCAGTTCTAGTTACTCAGGAAGCTGAAGCAGGGGGATCATTTTAGCCTAGAAAGGCCTGGGCAGTAAGGTAAGACCCCGCTTCATCAAATAAACAAGTGAGATCATGGATGGTTTATAATTAACTGGGAATCATACGGGTTGGGTATAATAGTCTGCCATCTCTAACCTGAAGTTCTTGTTCACTGTCTCTGAGTTGGTGATTTGAGAGTGAAATCTGAGGGCAGGGGGTAGAGCTGAGTGGTAGAGTTCTTGGACTTCAGTATTAAGTCCCCTGGAGCTTCCACTGCTGCCCTCCCTATACTGCACCTGCTCCATTTTGCCTCAGTCCACGTGTTGTTGTCTTTAGGGACCCTTTGATCTCTTCCTTCCCTGAACCTGTCTTTTCAGATGCCAGAGACTAGCCATGTGTGAAGAGCAAGGTGTAGCTGAGCTGGGGACAGCATGTCTCTTCTGCATCTCAAATAGTCCCTGGCATGGTTCCATCAGACTGCTTAGGGCTGTGTACCTGTGTGCAGATGCGAGTCTTTGGAGGCCAGAAGAGCGCATTGAACCAATGCCAGGGGAGTTACAGGGGGCGGGAGCTGATTGGTTAGACTAGCTGGCCAGCAAATTTGTCTCTGCTCCAACTCCTGGGCTTCTAAGTACAGGTACTAACTACCCCACTCACCATTTTGCCCGAGAAATCTTACTCAGGTTCTTATACTTTACCAACTGAGTCATTGCCCTAGCCCCTGAATTGTCTTTCCCCACTTTCTTCTTCTTCTGTCTCTTCTTCTGAAGCTCTTTGGTAATTGTCTTAGTGCAACAGAGGACAGTCAGCTTAAGTTACTGGTTTACAAGCTATCTTAAGAACATTTTTATTTCATGCAGCTCAAAGCTGTAAAGAAGAAACACATTTCTGTCTTTCCAAAGGACACTTAGCAGTATCAGAAGACAATTTTGGTTGTAATAACCGGGGACACTATTGACATATACACAGTAGTGACCGGGCACACTATCAAACACCTTACACTATATAGGAGAGCTCCAAGAAGTGTTCAACCTCAAACACCCATACTACCAGATCTGACTTAAAATACATAGCCAGAGGGCAGACTTTTATTTATTTGTTTGTTTATTTGCTTATTGCATTGTGTGGATCACATGCAGAGGTCAGAAGACAACTTGTAGAAGTTAATTCTCTTCCTTCTACCACGTGGGTCCTGGGGATTGAACTCAAGTTGTCTGGCTTGGTGGTCGAGCAGTCTCACCGGCTCCCAGCGGGAAAACAAACTTGATGGGTGTGGTCAAAAATATGAAGCTCTTTACATAATCTGATCACTGCCCTTGTCTGGGGCCCACACTCACCTTTTCTATATCATTTCCATTCAGTATGTTCAATGTTGAAACACATATGAAAAATATTTTTTAAATGTTATTTGATTCTTCCTCTCATCAAACAATCTATTATGGCTTCCCTAGGAGAAGCTGGCATGCATCCGAATGCCAATATTAACTTACAGGAGAATGCCTCCCCAAGGGTGATGATGGTTTCTGTGTCATAATAAAACAGATAAAACAGGAGGTGCTTAGGATGTCTACAGCAGAATATGGTGGACATATGCACAGTGTGCTCAAAGGGTACCAGCCTTCTCCATCCTTGCCTGCAGGGTAGACTCCCTGGGGAGTTTTAAAATATTTGGACAGGCACATCAAATATTCAGAGAACAAGGAAATTCTAGTCTTAGTGTTGTTAAGGTCCTGGAGAAATTCTATAGCAAATATTCCGTGCTGGGAAATCATGACAGAGGAAGAAGACAGGGTGCGCTAAACCCATCCCTTAGGCTACCACATCCAGGAAGAGAAGATCAGACAGGGGCTTGAAAGGAGGAATTTTTTCCAGGAGCAGAAAATAGTCTGGCTGGGAGAATGGTATGGTGGGGATTGGGGTGGATGGAGCAGAGATGGCCAGCAGGGAGCCAAGAGTGGACAAATAAGCAGAGAGACACACACTATAGTGAAGACGCCTTGGGGGAGTCAGGCCTGTGCCATTTTCAGACCAGGGAAAGAGGACAGAAGCAAAGCTGGCCTGTGTGTCTACTAAGAGGTATCTTGATTTTAAAGCAAGCCCAAAGGGGCACCCTTAAGACAGGAAGTGAGCGGGTTCAGATTTGAGGGTTGAAAAGTGGTCACCAGAGGTTACGATCTAGGGATCTGATCAATACTCTTCTGCATGGAGAAAGAAGACCTTGCTTCTGCACTCCACCCTGAACCAGCCCTTGATACAGAAAATCGAGACTGTGCAGTCAGCGTTCCTCACTCTGAGATATTGTTGCCTGGGGTTCTACAGTGTGTGAATGAAAGAGATACAGCTTGAACGCCCCTATTGCAAAAATTAGAAGTGCTCTAAGACATCAAATAATTTTAGTTGTGCCAGGTGTGATGATACAAGCCCTTAATCCTAACACTCAGGAGGCAGAGGTATGCGGATCTTTGAGTATTTGAGGCCAGCCTGGTCTACAGGGCGAGTTCCAGGACAGTCAAACAAACAAACAAACAAACAAACAAACCCCCGAGGCCTGGAGAGATAGCTCAGCCATTAAAAGCTAAACTCACAACAACAACAAAAAAAATGTTTTTTAAATTGAGATGTCATGGAAAAAATCCATACCATGTGGCTTTGTTTCATGCATTAAATTATAACAAAATAATGAATAAAATTACCTTCAGAACTGGGCCGATGGTTCAGTAGATAAAGCGTGTGGCATGCAAATAGGAGAACTGCAGTTCAGCTACTTAGCACCCACATGAAAAAGCAGGTAGTTAGTTGTAATCCCAGGACACAGGAGGTGGAGACAGAGCAACCCAGGGGCAAGCTGTGTAGATGAACTAGTAAAACCGGAAAGGTCCAGGTTCAGGGAGGGAAATGACCCCAGGAAAACGACATTCTCCTCAGTCTGCCACAGGCACACACATGTGAACCTGCATACAGACATTCAGACATGTCTACACAGACACCCACTCTACACATACACATGGAAATTGTGGCTCAGCAGGTAGATGTTCTTGCTGCCAAACCTGATAATCCGAATACAATCCCTGGAACCTACTCTCAGCTCCTGCAACTTGTTCCCTGACTTCCACACGCACATAACACCCATGCCGCCTTTCTAATAAATAAAGAAATGTTAAAAAATAAAAATGAAAAAAATTACCATCAGGATATTTGAGTAAGGTATTTGTGAAAGAGAAAGGAATTTAGTGTTTAGAGTTTAATTGCTTTCCCAAGATATCTCATTAGTTATATGCAAATATTTAAAAATATCCTCCCCTCTTTAGTCCGGTGAATTTCAGGTAAGCAAGAGTAATCAGAACAAATGGGAAGAAAGAGCAAGTCCTGTCTAGCTTCACCTGAGAGCATGCTCACCTGCTTCTCTACAAAAGCTTGGTGGTGAATAAGAAAAGTTTAAACTTTCTTTTCTTTATCTTCCCCTTCCTTCCTTCCTTTCTTTCTTTTTGACAGGATTTGTGTGTGTGTGTGTGTGTGTGTGTGTAAAACAGCCCTGGCTTTCCTGGAACTCACTTTGTAGACTAGGCTGGCCTCAAACTCACCTACCTCTGCCTCCCAAATGCCAGGATTAAAGGCATTCATCACCTCGCTTGGTGAGAAGCTAAAATTTTCTAGAAGTTTCTGGTAATCTTTGTAAAATTAAGATTCTCAGTTTCAGTACTTTTTGTTTGCTTATTATTTGTATTTTTGAGACAAGGTTTCTCTGAGTAGCCCTAGCTGTCCCAGAACTCACATTGTAGACCATGCTGGTCTCGGACTCACAGAAATTCACCTGTTTCTGCTTCCCCAGTGCTGGAATTAAAGGTGTACGTTAAGCCTTGGCACATTTGACATTTGGAGATCAAGCATTGTCTGTGATGGGCCCATCTCTGTGTTTTATTTTATACCACTCCTTCCCTAGCCCTGTCTGACAACCTAAAAATGTCTCCAGACGTTGCCTAATCTCCTTTCTGGGGCAGAATCACCACTGGCCAAAGGCCACTGGTCTAGACCAATGTTTTTCAGCCTAGGGAGAGTATGTCCTGAAAAAGAGCTGGTCATGAAGCCAGCTGTGAGTGGTGACTAGCACTGAGAAAAACAAAAGTGTGTCAACAAGAAAATGGCAGAGCACTCACAGACGCAAGAGGAGGATTATTTCATTAGCACAGTGCACATGGCAGCTGCACGTCTATATGTGAGTGGGCTCTATGTTTCTACAGGAAACACATATACTGCTGTGGCAGGTGAGTGGTTCTCCCCGGAGAAGGAACTATAACAGGGTTCAGCTATGTGAAACAAAATTAACAGCAGTAAAGCCTGAATTGTAGATCCAGAAAGCAGGAGCTAATCCCATCAACCCCAAATGAGGTCAATTTGTGGTCAAACACATCACAGCAAGATGGAGATCTGGCCCAGAGCATTGTGGGAACTTGCCAGATGACACAAAGGTATAAAACAATGGCAACCAAGTGCATGAACCACATGATGAGGGCTTAAACTGGGTAAGAAATCAGAGGAGTGATCTGAAAGAAATCAGTATCTAGCAAACATCTTCTGTAGCCTGTGCTAGGTGAGGTTGAATATTTATTCAGGGGGCTATGAAGGGGGAAGGGGGAAAAGAGAAGGGGAGAGAGAGAGAGAGAGAAGAGGAGAAAGAGACAGAGAAGGGGGGAAGCGGAGAAATGGAGACAGAGGCAGAAGAGAAGCTGCCTCTCCGAGAGGAAGATGGAAAGAGATCAAGCTCAGGCCGGAAGCTGAAGATCAGCCTGCCTCAGTGGATGGGGGAGGGAGTGGGCGTGGCTTGTCTCTTAAAGAGACAGAAAACCATAACATTCCCAGGTCTTCTTCCAAGCCTGGGGATGTTGGGATGTTTGGGACTATCTATTTCCTGCCAGGCTGGTCAGTCACATTTAACTATTGGAAACTTGATCAGTATTTTCTGCCTTTAATTCTACCCAGTTACAGCTAGGCATTCCAAATCCTGGCGGATGGCTGTGATTAAAGTGCTTGCCAAGTAAGCGAGAGCACCTGAATTCACGTCTCAGAAACCCACAATAAGATGGACACAGTATCCAACATCTATAATCTCAGTGCTCACAGAGGTAGAGAGAGGAAAAAAAAACACAGAAAAATCTAATTTTGTTCTTTGACCTTCATATGTATTCCATAGCTCAAGTGCATCCATATGCTCCCCCTCCCAGGATATGTATACAGGATATACATAGAAGATTCAAAACAAAACCGGGATTATCCTAGCAGGCAAGGTAAACATTTATCCCTGACCTATATTTGTGTGTCGCATTGAGAACTGTAGAGGAAAAGGCTACTTACATAATTACACAATTACATACCTTTTCTTCCACTTCTGAGTGCCCAGCAAGTACACTACCACTGAGCTATAACCCCCTGCCCATGAATTATAGGTTTTTGTTGTTTTGAATCAAGGTTTCATATATCTTAGGCTGGAAACTTTTTTTCTTTTTAATAGTGATTTTATTTTAAATCTGTCTGTTTGTATTTATTTCTCCCTCTTTTATTAAAAATAGATTATTTTCTTGTACAGTCTATCCTTATTACAGTTTCCCTTCCCTTCACTCCTTCCAGTCCCTCCCCACCTCCCGGCCACCTGGATTGCTCCTTTTTTTGTCTCTCTTTTGAAAAGAACAGGCTTCTAAGAGATAACAACAAAGCAGAACAAAACTGTGTGACTGAGGATGACCTTGACGTTCTCATCAAGTCGCCTCCAGCTCTCCAAGGGCTGTGATTACAGGTGTGTGCCACCAGGCTCAGGTAGAATCTAAGGCCACCAACCTTCGGTTTCTTGCTAGTCAAGGGCACTACCCACAGAGCTACACCCCTAGCCCATGTTTGAAGACGGTAAAACAGTAATGTTCTGCAATTAGGAATGGTTAAAACATTCTGGCATAGAAAATTCCACTGCCTTCAGTCAAAGTCTGACTTTGAAAATATCTAGTGACCTAGAAAAATATTTTTACAGCTATGTAACCTAATCACAGTGTTCAACTGCTTGCACAGAGCAAGCACAGTTTTATTACCCACCTCCCCTCCCCCTCAACTGCCATTTTTGGATGGGAAAATGTTTCTGCACAGGGAAAGATCTTTAGATACAATTACACTTTTGAGCATTCAGGCACTCCCCGCTAAGCAGACCCCCTATTCTTCAGTTTCCCTATTTCATAGGGTCTCTGGGTTTCCCAGAAGGTCCCCAGCCCCTGTGGAGGCGGTGAACCCAGCAGGCTTTGAGCCCAACCATCACAGCCCAGGCCTGGCTGGGGGCGGGGCGCTGAGACTGCGCAGCTCTTTGAAGATCCTCGGTAGTTCCTTCCCAGCTAGCGCAGGCGCAGGCTCTGACCTCTTAACAAAGAACAGGTTCTGCAGCCGCCTCTCCCCCGCCGGGGGGGGGGGGGGGGGGGGGGGGAGGAGGCAGAGGGACCACGTGACCTTTGGATGCGCTAGCCAGCCCTCTGCGAGCCTGGCTGGGAACCGGGCAGGATAGTGGGCGGGGGAGGGGAGGGGGACTTGAGTGTGGTGGGGAGGAAGGGGCGGGGCTGCAGCTGGAATGCACACCGCTGGAGGAGGAAAAGCAGGAAAAAGGGAGGAGGAGGAAAGAAAAGGGGTGCAAAATGCGAAGGTGGGGGCTGGGCTGGGAAGGAGGGAGGGCCTGGGAAATGGAGGAGGAGGAGCAGGCTTGGAAAGTGAAAAGGAGGGGGGATGGAAAATAGAGCCGGAAGGTGGGTAGATGGGAAGTGAAATGGAGGGGAATGGGAAGTGGAGGAAGGAAGGAAGGGGGAGGGAAGTGGCTGGGGGGTGGTGGTGGTGGTGGTGGTGGTGGCAGAGGGAGGTTGGGTCAGTGGAGGTGGGGGATGGGAGAAGGGGTGGGGCATGTCACTGCGGAGACTCATTAAGATGCAATTGACATTTTTTTTTTTTTTGTAAAGAACAGACTGTATAAATTTACAGTTTCCTTTTGAACCCAAGCAGACAATGTTCAAACACGTCAGATTTCTGTTTCGGAATGCAAATGAAAACACGCCCAGTTTCTGGAAGGCTTAATTAAGGACTTAAGAAAACAGATTTACAACACAGCTGTAGTAGGGCAGATCCTAGTCTCCTACCAAAATGGTTTTGTGTTTTCTTTTTTCTTTTTTTACTTGAAAAGAGAACATTGTTTGGCCTAGGTCTTCCTTGAATGTAACAGGAACTACTGCTTAAAAAAACCTCAAAATGTCAATCACCATTTTGTGTATGTTGGGGGTGGTGAACAGGTATGGGTGGATGGGGGAGATGGCATCTCAGGACTCTTTCAAGGTTGATCACTCTGTCCCTTCACTATAAAGAAACAGCCCTCCCCAATGCACCCCAATTATAAGACAAACCAGAAAACAAAGCAAAAAACAAAACACCCCCCCCCCGAACCATAATATGCCAACTAAGTAAAAAAAAACAACCCCCTCCCTCCTCTCCAAACTGGGCACAGCCACTTGCTCACTCCATGCCAGCTTTGGTGGGTATTTTTTGCTTGTTCCTTCTAGAGAGATATACAAGGCCTTTAAATGCCATTCTGTGCATACAACTTAAAAAATGGCCAGGTGCAAATTGGCAAGTGTAGTTCACCATCTGTTACCAGTGCATGCAGCCAGACTGGCCAGTATCTCCATGGGCACTGTGTGTGTTGCTCTGCTAATGATAGAGTGCCTCAGTGGTAAAACAGGATTCCTCTGAGATTACAGATGACCTAGCAGTCGGTTAGCACAGAAAGGCCTGTCTTTAGAGACATCCCTGCTCCCAAGGTAGTCAGTTTTGCTTTGGGTGAACAATTTCAGGAAGGAGAGACTGCAGGCAGGAAAAGGCAGTGGGCTAAAGCTGTAACAATTTCCTTATTCCCAAGTCACTCACCCCAAAGATACAAAGCAGTTTTCCCCCTGGCAGACCCCTTCATTTCCCACGGGAGAGGGGCTGCCCTTGCTGTGTGTGCTAATAAACACAGTGCTGTCTGTTGAAGGTCAGACTCTGCTTTCTTCCTGCATTCTGTTTTAGAAATCTTCCAACTAAGGCTGCTGGATGCCAGGCCCACCAACTGGCCTAGTTAAGCAGCAGTCAATTTTTTTGTTTGTTTGTTTCACAGTCACAGAGGGTGGATCACGGCAGGGTGAATCATGCCTGTAATCCTAGCATTCAGAAGGAAGAGGCAGGAGGATCTCTGCCAGTTTGAGGACAGCCTGGGCTGCAGGTGTGAAACCCTGACTCAAAAAAAAAAACGTGACAGTTCTGGATGCTGGGTTCAAGATGTAAGTATCATCAGAAATCCTTTTGATGATGGCCCCTCCTCCTCTTGTAGATGCCAGCTTCTCCTCATGTTTCATGTTTATCCCACTGGTTGAGAATAAGGGCACTACCCTTATTTAAATTTAAAGCCAAATTTGAAGCAAGCTTTAATTATATACTAGCCAAGTGGGTGGGCCATGACCAGGTCCATCTCTGGGATTCCAGAAAATGGCTCTGATTCAAGTTTTGCAGAGGCTTAATTATTTCCCATTAGATTTAATTTGGGGAAAGCATACATCCTGATGTACCTCAGCCTATATCCAATAAGGGGTAAGGGTACATCCTGGTGTATTTCCTGCCTGTGTACCTCCCGCTCTCATGTGAGAGTTTTTGAGTTTTTTGTTTGGGGTTTTGTTTGTTTGGGTTTTTTTTTTGTGTGTGTGTGATGTGGGATTTCCCCTCTGTATGCTGTGAATATTATCATTGTTTTATTACCACTGATTAATAAAGAAGCTGCTTTGGCCTATGGTAGGGCAGAATAGAGTTAGGCTGGGAAAACTTAGCTGAATGTAGGGAGAAAGAAGGCAGAGTCTGGGAGTCAGGGAGACGCCATATAGCTGATGAAGGAGAAAGGCACCGGAACCTTACTGGTAGGCCACAGTCTCATGGTGATATATATAGATTAATAGAAATGGGTTAATTTAAGATGTAAGAACTAGCTAGGAATACACCTATGCTATTAGCCAGTGTTCTAATTAATATAGTTTTTATGTGATTAATCAGGTCTGGGTGACTAGGAAACCAATGTGTAGTCTCCTTTTACATTTTGGTGGTTGGGAAGGAGGATTCGAGACTGGATTCCTGACTGTCCTGGAACTCGATTTGTGGACTAGACTGTCCTAGAAACTTATGGAAAGCCGGCTGCTCCTGTCTCCAGAGTGCTAATGGCATGGGCTACCATGCCCAGCTTCATGTGGGCTTTTGAGATAATCTTGTGTAGCTCAGGCTGACTGTGGTTGAGGATGATCTTGAACTCCTGCCCCTTCTTTTACTTTCCAAGCCTAGTCATCCACTCAAGACACTGATTAAACCAGTTAAAAGTATATGAGTCTTTTATTGGCTGGAGATGAAGAGCAGGTTCATGCCTCAAAGTCCCTTGGTGCGAAAGCTCAGAGATACAGCGTTTTTAAATATAAAAACCACACTTATCATAATTTACATCAAAGTTAGATGAGGGTCAGAATGCCCTTGAAACATTCATTTCTGGCAGAACATAGTAATTATTTTAGACATAAGTACAATTATTTTTGACTTACACATTTCCAGTTATTTTAGTTTATGTTAAGTTTGTATAAACATTAATTATTCTGGCTAATACATCTGGATCATGGTCAAGGGCATGGAAATCTCAGATATGTTGCCAAGCTGATGTGACTGCTGGGGGATGAGAGAAGAGAGCTGAGAACTGTCTAAAAAACCTAAAATGGACTCAGGACAAGATGGCATTACCTTAGTCACTTCACAGGTAAAGGAATTGGAGGTGGCCATCACCACACCCACTTTATGTGGTGCTGATGACTGAATCCAGGGCTTTTTGCGTACTAGGCAATCTTTTTTTTTTTTTTTTTTTTACAGAGCTATGTCCCTAGCCTTTGTCATCATTGTCATCATAGGACTGTTTCTTGGTGTATGTTTCCTAGTCTTGTGATTTTTCGTTGTTGCTGCTGCTGTTTTGAGACAGTTCCTTGTAGCCTTGACTGTCCTGGAACTTGATATGTAGAACAGACGGATCTCAAACTAGCAGAAAGCCTCATACCTCCTACCTCATTCTATAAGAACACTGTTCAGATACCACCTCATTTTACCTTAATCATGTCTGTTTATTGTTTGTATTTGAGATAGGGTCTTACTACATAACAAAGGCTGGCCTCAAATTTATGCTTTTCTTGTCTCAGATTCCTGATTGTTAGAGCCTGGTTTAGTGATGCATAACTGTTATCCTAGTATGAAGGAGAAAGCATGAGGATCAGAAGTTCAAAGTTAAACTACATAGGGAGTTGGATGCTTAGTTACTTTTCTATTCTCATGAAGAGACACTGTGCCGCAACTTATAAAAGAAAACATTTATTGGGGCTCACAGTTCCAGAGGGTTAGAGTCTACAACCGTCATGGCAGGGAGCATGTCAACTGGCAGGGAGAAGAGAGAGAGAGAGAGAGAGAGAGAGAGAGAGAGAGAGAGAGAGAGAGAGAGAGAGAGAGAGAGAGAACTAACTTGATATGGTGTGTTTGGGCTTTTGAAGCCTCAAAGCCCTCCCCAGAGACACCCCTCCTCAGCAAGGTCACACCTCCTAATTCTTTCCAAACTACCACCAACTGGGGGCCAAGCATTCAAAAATATGAGCCTATGGGGGTGGTTAACCTGGGCTTTCTGAAACTCTACTGTAAAATAACAAACTAAATTTCCCAGTGCTGGAGTTCCGAATGTGAGCTATGGAGCTGACCCTTGACCACATCTTTAAGGATTCTTCCTGTATACATTACAAGGTAGTGGGGTTGGAATTTTAATGGAATGCTTTCAAGGCTTGGTAAGTGAAGTAGAGAGGAAGCATGGCCTCTCAGCCCCTCAAGGAAGTAGCAGGGTAGAGAAATTAGGTGACCTCCATCTAACAGCAGGGGCCCTGTGAACAGCTGTGCTTGAGGGGTTTGTAGGATAGGTGCAGTATTAATTCTCTTTTCTGGGTCATGAGATTGTGTTTTAAAGAGATTACCTGTCTGTTTCAGCTTCCTAGTAGCCGGAGGGACAGCTGACAAATTATTCCTGTATAATGCCTTTCTGGTTGGAGAAGCATCTTGCTAATATCTGTGTCCCCCGAGCTGAGAATATTTGGGGCACTGAAGAGGGAGCCCTTGGTGTATTGGTAGAACGAGGAAAACAAGTTAGTCGGTGTAGGCTTTGACGCCAGAAATCATCTGCTTTGAATGTCTGTGGCAAAGATCTCCAAGGTTGTTTATCAAAAATGGTATCTTTTGTGATAAAATGACTATTGATAATTTTTTAAAATATCTGTTTTTTCCCCTTGGTTCCTTTCATGGTCAGAAATATAGTAAGAAGTATCAAGGCTAGGAATATTTGGATTTGGGGGCAGGGCTGCTTACTCAACAAGGTATGGCCAGAGGCTAAAATCTATTGGAATCTCTGTGGCGTTTGCTTTGGTTTCATTCCCATATCATTGGTGTAGGTTGGTAGCTAATTCTAGAGTACTTTTGAACGTGTGTACATATCAGTCCTATCTGAATAGAAGTGTCAAGGGTGAGCTGAAACATGGGTTATAGAAACATTTTGGGGGTTTGTTACTTAGAATCACCTGGGGCAGTAGTCTTGATCAGATAAAGGCAAAGTTGATCTTTTGGGTTCTGGAGCCTTCCATGGCGTTGGTGAACTTTCCTCCTCCATTCATTTTCAGAACAATGTCTCAGAGGCATTTTGAAGTATAGGGGCACATTATATGTGTTCACTGAATTGTGCCAACAGCAATCTATTACCAGAAGGTGCTAGAAATGATAAAATCTACATCTATGTGGTGTTTTTGCCTAGCTATTAAGAGTGCTACTTGCCGGGTGGTAGTGGCACATGCTTTTCATCCTAGCACTTCGGAGGCAGAGGTTGATCTCTGTGAGTTTGAAGCCATCTTGGTCTACAAAGTGAGTCCCAGGGCAACTAGGGCTGTTACACACAGAAACTGTCTCAAAAACAAACAAACCAACAAGTGCTTGCCATTTTTTGCAGAAGACCAAAGTTTGGTTCCCAGAAACCATGTTGGGCAGATCACAACTTCATGTAACTTTAGCTCCAGAGTATCAGATACCTGAAGAGGCCATCAGCTTTCCTGGAACTGGAGTTATAGATGGTTGTGTCTTCAGACGATCTTGAATTTATGATAGTCCTCCTGCCTCAGCCTCCAAAAGCCTGGGATTTACAGATGTTGCCACCCCTCTTGACTAAAAGGTAGTTTTCTTTGGTGTACTAGTTTATCATTTTTCAAGCTCTGTGACCTGGAGCTCTAAGGTTGCTCAGACAAGGCCAGAGAACATATAACATTGCTCTGCCTCAAGAAGTTCATCCTCCAAAGAAAGCCAGATCTGGGCTTTCAGATGAATTCTTGGAGTTTGGTTTTTGTTTGGGGGGCTGCTAATTGAGTGCAGACAAATTCCCTCTCAATAAAATCTGTCTTCTGAATCACTCCTCAAAACCAAAGATTGCTCTAAGGCAGGGAGACTTACTGTACCCAGTGCTGAAAAGAGAAAAGAGCTCAGTAGCTCTTAGATCTTGCGCATCCTGAAGGCTACTCAGGAGAGATTTGGCTATGTGAGCCAATGTGTTCCTTTTATTTTTCTCTGTAGCCACATTTAATTTAGGTTTCTAATACTTGTCACTGAAAAAAACAATACCTTGTGGACTGAAGCTAAAATAATGTTTCCGAATAGCAAAAATGTTTCAAGGTACTAAAATATAGATCATTAAGATATCATAATAGAATTTCATTTTAAGTGAAAATGTCCTGGATCTATGTGACAGTTATGACTATGTGTAAGTTTTATTGTCTATTAAATGTCTTTTTGGACTATGAGAAATTTTAAGAAAATAATCAGAGTAAATAACATACCAATTCTTCTCTCAGCCAAAAAATACCTTTTTGTTGAAATCTGTTTTGGCGAGATTTAAAATTGTGTTTTAATGCTTTTGGAGCCACAAAACATTCTCATCCTTCCCTCTCATTTGTTTCCTTATTGTGACAAATGACCTATGCAAATGAGAGAGCATTCCAGAGAAATGTGCATTCCTAATGACCTAGTCACACCCCCAAAACGAGAAGCAGAGGGCAGCTGTTTACCAGAAAGCTACTATGATCCGCCATCACGATGCTGGGGCATGCCAGCCATTCACAAGATGGGTAGGGATGGTGGGGAATCAGCTCCTGTTTGTCTTAATTGCTTCTCTGCTACTGTGGTAAAATAGCTCGACAAAAGCAATTCAAAGGACAAAGGGCTTCTTCTGGCTCACAGTTTGAGGGTATAGTCACAGTGGCAGGAGCGGTCTGTCGGTGGTCAGGCAGCATGAGACAGATGAATGTTGGTGCTCAGCTCACTTTCTGCTTTTTATCCAGGGCAGGACTTCAGCCAAGCTAGATAATCCTGCACAGGTGTGCCCAGAGGGTCATCTCCTAGGTGATCCTCAATCTGCCAAGTTAACAATCAAGTACTGTTCAGTGTGCAATGTCCCTCTCAGCTGAAGCCATGGTTCATTCATTTTGCATTCAATGTGACTATGCTGCCACACATTTATCCAGTAGAGAGTATTTCTGTGGCCACTGCTTTACTGTAGAGAGCTTGTGGAAGCTGACCAGACCAGCAGAGACCTCCCAGTGGAAACAAACAGAAACGTTAAGTATTGCTCTTCTCAGAAGCTTGAGCTTCGCCACGCTATGCCATCTGCCTTCCTTGGTTGACATCCAAACCTGCCAAAGGCTGTTAAAAAAAACTGTACAACCTGGTGAACTGGTGTTTGACACAGTTGTGGACTTCAACCCCAGCTGTGCCTCAAGAAAGTAAACAGTTGTATGTGTCCCTTGGAGCACACCATGTCACCATGGGTGTCAACTGTGGTTGATCCACAGTCCCTCCTAACCCTGTGCACCCCTCCACAGGGTGGTCATTAGACTGGTAGTCCTCTTATCTCTTTGCCTAGGGACCTTGACTCTTATCTGAGTCCATGGTCTTTTAATTTTTAAAAACAAACAAATAAATTTACTCCCCCACCCAGGGTCTCTCTGTGTATCCCTGGCTGTCCCAGAACTTGCTTTATAGACCACGCTGGCCACGAACTCACAGAGATCCCCCTGCCTCAACCTCCCAGTTTATTTTTGAAAGGCATTTTTTGACATTTTCTCATTTGTATGCAATGTATTTTGATCACATTCACATGCTTGGTCCCTTTCGTCTCCCTTGTCTCCCTCCCACTCCTTCCCTGATGTCCTTCCCTGCTAATTCCTCTCCAGCTTTCAGGTCTTCTTTGCACGTCTTTTGCAAATGGTTCTAGACACTGTGTGGCCATACCATTCAAAATGCATTATGTCACAGCACCCCCACCCTGCTCCTTTCCCTGCTTCAGCTCCTGCATTCTTTCTACTCCCTTTTCCGTGATGTTCCCTGTGTCTTGGAACAGGCAATATAGATCTTCTATTAGCACTAACAGTCATTTTTTCTCAGTACTCAGTTTGATCAGTTATGGGTCTCTGCCTTAACTGTAATCCACTACAAAAGCAATTTTTTTCTGGCTAAGGCAGATAGTGTTACTCTAAGCATATAACTATAAAGCACTTTGGCTAATTCTTCATTTAGCTTAATATCAGAAGTAAGTTCCCTCCTAAGGCCTGCAACATCCGCAGCAATAAGTTTACCGTACTAAGTATGTATTTCTCTATGGAATGGACCTCAAATCTGATTAGAATGGTTTGCCCCTCCCCGCAACAACTGTGTCACTATTGCACCAGTGGAAATACCTTGCCTGACAGATGTTTTAGTATTTAGACTCCATAGATGGGTAAAGTAGCTGATACCTTTTCTTCCCTAGTAGCTTACATAGTACCTTACAGTACTATGAGCCATAGCCAATGTTACCCACTGGCATCCAGCTTACTTCCAGCTTGATGTATGTATGCCTTCAGTAGCAGGGTTGTTAGCGTCAAAGAGAAGTAACGTGCACTTTGGGCATGGCTCAGTGGGTAAGAGCTTTTGCTGCACAAGCATGCAGACCTGAGTTTGAGTCTCCTGCACCCATGTAGAAAGCTGTGTGTATTCATGTCTACATATAACCCCAGCATTGTGGGAAGGGTGGAGACAGCAGGATTGCTGGGGCTTGCTGACCACCTACCTAGATCCCAGGTTCATTGAGAAACCCTGTCTCAAAAAAGGTCATACCAGGATGTCTGACATCAGTCTCTGGCCTCTTTGGGTATACATGAGGGCATGCATCACCACACATATGTGTACATACCAAACACATGTGTATACACCCCCCTAACAGTAAATCGAAGTAAGCAGTTTATTCTGGGCACTCTGGAGGCCACGGGTCTGAAAGCCACGTGTGTGCAGGCTTGCTTCTGCGGGAATGAATTTACCCTGCACCTCCATTTCAGTTCCACCTGCTTTGTGAGACTTAAGACTCAGCTCTGTTTTTACAGGGCCTTTTTGTTATTCTCTCTCAAACACTCATTTCTTTTTCTTGTGTGCGTAAGTACCATCTACTCAATGCAGGGTACATCTTAAATTCCACATTTCCATAGATTCTTACCTTAGTCACATCTGTAAAACCTAGTTCAGATCAGGCTGTATTCTGAGGTCCTGAGAGGACTTGGAGCTGTCATTCAATCTTCTACTGACGTCTGTATCACGTACTTTTCCTGATGCTGGGATAAAATGGTTGGCACAAGCAACTTAAGAGAGAGGGCTTATTTTGGTTTCAGTTCAGGGACACAGTCCATCATTTTGGGGGAACCCCTAGTAGGCAGGATCTTGAGCAGGTGTACTCAGGAGGCAGAGAGTAAAGAAAGCTCAGCATACATTCTACTTTTTATTTGTGTGGCAGGTAATGTGAGTCTTCCCATCTCATTTAGCCTAATCTAGCTAATCTGTCTAAGATGTGACCAGAGCCTGGTCTCCCAGGTGATTTTTAGGTCCTATCAAGTTGGTAATCATCATTAACCATCACTATCTCTTTGCTTAATATCCTTAGTGGTATTTACTTCTGACTTCTCAGACTAGAATTTGGACCCAGTCTTAACCTGATCTCTCAGCATCCCCAAAACCTCATAACTGCAATGCAGCTAACCCATGTTCTTTTGTTGTTTCAAAACATGCCTTGTCATATGGTACCTTTAAGTAAGAGAACAAAATCCTCTCAGGCTGGAGATGCAGCTCAGCTGGGTAAAAGTGTGCACTTAGAGTGATAGGGCCCGAGATTTACTGCCCATCCTCCTCCTGTACCAGACACAGCTACTAAACAAACAAAGAACATAACACAGGAAGTAAATAGGTCAGGCATTATCTCCAGACAAATCAGCTGCCACGACAGAAATTCTGAGTTGTTGTTAAAGGTGCCTACAGTTGAAAAGGAAAAAAAAGCTAAGTCATCTTGAAAGCTTTTATTTGGTTTTGAAAATACCAGTCATTGTTTATCTTTTCATGGAAATCTGTGACAATTGCTGGGCCAGATGGTGCACACCTGTAAACGCCTGTAGTGCACTTGGGACCTACTTGGGAGGCTGAGGAAGGAAGAGGAGTTGAATCCAGGGGTTCAAGGTCTGTCCATTCATGGAGGCCCGAGGATGAATTTCAGTGTTTTCCTTTATTGCTCTCCACCTTATCTTTTGAGACCGGGTCTTTCACTGAACCTGGTACTCACTGATTCAGCAAGACTGACCGGCCAGGAACTCAAGGAATCCTGGCTCTGCCTCTCAGGTCTGGGATTCAGCCGTGCACCCTGTGCCCTGGCTTTTTATATGGGTTTTGGGGAATCCAAACTCAGGTGGATTTTACCCACTGAGCTATCACCCCAGCTCCCCCCCCCCCCAGTGCTTTTATGTTTCTTGCTTTGAAGTGAGCTTTCTGGTTTGTTGGATAAAAGAATCCCAAAGTGTATGTGCCCTGAGGAGAATGACACTAAGAACACAGATTCAAACTCAGGGACTGTGACAAGTGACCAAGAGTCTCTACCATTCTAGACTCTGTACAAGTTTTCTTGAGCCTGGTATGATGATGAATGCATATAATGCCTGCACTCAGGATACTGAGGCAGGAAGATTGCCAGATGGGGCTACAGAGCCTAGATAGGTTAGGCTGAGATACAGAGAAATTTCAGGCCAGCCACAGAGTGAGAACCTCTCTTTTTTTTTTCCAAGGGGAAGAAAGGTTTTATTTGAGGAAGAAAGTGTTTATTTCTTACACATTCCAGAAATTGATGTGGGATTCTCCTCTGTAGGCTGTGAATACCATTGGTTATTAAAGAAACTGTCTTGCGCCTGCGCAGGGAATAGAGGTAGGTGGGGCAAAGTAAACTGAATGCTGGGCGAAAGTAGGAGGAGTGGGAGAAGCCATAAAGCCGCTACCAGAGACAGACATGTCTTGAACAAAACAAAATACTCCCAAATAATGAGTCCTATTGATGCACTACTAACCATAGGTATAGGGCAAAATGGTTAAGAACATTAAAAATGAGAACATTCTGGAAGCTTCAGGTAGATTGGAATTCTTTCAGTCTTTCCCTATCTTTGTAATGCTTAGATTGCTAAAATCTTTCTTCCGATTAATAAGATAGCTCTCATTGTGTTCAGCACTGACTTTTGAGCAATTATTAGCTGTTTGATTGATGTGGCTTGAAGCTTGAGGAAGGAAATAAGCTGCACAGAGAATGACCTAGCAGTTCTCCCTCCTTTCTTTGACAAGGTTTCTTCCATATATGCTTTCAGAATGAGTGAAAAGAAAAACACACAATTGAGGTTTGGCTAGATCATTTTCTTCTGTGGTTTTGAAAGGTTTTTACTTGTTCACATTGTGCAGAGGACCTTGACATTGATGGTGTCACTTGATGATTCACAGAGCCCCACGACTTTAGAACTCAGCTGCTCTCCCTCCTGATGAGACATATCTGCTTCTTAAAGGCCAATTCTACCCCCCTCCTTTGAATTCTGTGACATTTGACTTAAGAGGAAAACACATTAAAAAAGTTTTGTGTTGGAAAGCAATGAACCGAGCCACCAAATTTTTGGACATAGGAAGCAGGCCAAAAAACTTGCTTCATACAGCTTAAGTTTTTAAGTGGGCTCTTGGAAGCTAAGCTATTCTGTATTTTCTCATGTATTTCCCCCTAATACTTCATGTCAGTGCTGCTAAAAAGGTCTCACTTGTACTTCATGGATGCACTAAGGAGGCAGCAGGTATTTTTCTGTGTGCAGGAATAAGGAAGCTCTGATTGCAGACGTTCACTGAGGCCTTTTATCTTTTGTGGCAGGTATTCCTATGGTCTTGGTGAGACAAAACCTGTCATCTCAGTTGTAGAATAAAAATAACCATATGCAACATGCAAATAAATGGGCTGTATTAGTCAGAGTTCTCTAGAGGAACAGAATTTATAGAATTAATATACATACATACACATGTATGCTATATACATAGGTGCATACATGGGGTTTATTAGAGGGGCTTACAGGCTGTGGACTAGATAGTCCAACAGTTGTTGTCTACCATCAGTAGGTTCAAGAGTCCAGTAGTTGTTCAGTCCTCAAGGCTGAATATTTCAGCTGGTTCAATAAATACTAGAATCCCAAAAAATTAGGCTCTAATGCCAGCGAAGAAATGGACTTGCCAGTGAGATTGAGAACAAGTAAGCAAAGAGAGCTAGCTTCCTTCTTCCATGTCTTTTATATATAAGGCTGTCAGCAGAAGGTATGGCCCATACTAAAAGTGGGTCTTCCCACCTCAAAAGATCTAGATTAAAAGTAACTCTTCCAGCTTTAAATGATTTAATTAAGAAAAAAAAGTCCCTTACAGATGTACCCAGCCACTTGGTTTTAGTTAATTTCAGGTTTAGGCAAGTTAACAACCAAGAACAGCCATTGCATGGGCTGAATGCCAATAAAACTTGATTGGCAAAAATGAGATAATTCCTGATTTGGCTTGTGAGCATCATTTGAAGGGACTTTCAGGATTTAAAAAAATTATAATTAAAATCTTTTAAATTATACTTATTTATATTTGTGTATTTATATGAAGGTCAGAGGACAATTACTATGTGGTTTCTAGGGTCCAAACTCAGGTTGTCAGGCTTGGAGGCAAGTGCCCCTATCTGTAGACTTATCCTGCCAATCTCTTCTTCATACCTTTTTTTTTGTTTGTTTTTCGAGACAGAATTTCTCTGTGTAACAGTTCTGACTGTCCTGGAACTCACTTTGTAGACTAGGCTGGCCTTGAGCTCACTGATATCTGCCTGCCTCTGCCTCCCAAGCGCTGGATTTAAAGGCATGTACCACCACCGCCCAGCTCTTACTCATATTTTTAAAAACAGCATCTTTGGTGTACCTCCACCTTACTTATTTGAATAGAGCAAGAATACATATTATACACTGAATTAAAATAAACCTTTTTTTTTTTGCTTTTTTTTTCGAGACAGGATTTCTCTGTGGTTTTGGAACCTGTCCTGGAACTAGCTCTTGTAGACCAGGCTGGTCTCGAACTCACAGAGATCCGCCTGCCTCTGCCTCCCAAGTGCTGGTATTAAAGGCGTGCACCACCACCGCCCGGCAACAATAAACCTTTTTTTGCGGAGGTGAGGGAGTCAGAGCCTCATGTGATCATTTGCTGGTCTTGACTCCATATGTAGCCGAGAATGACCTTTAATTCCTGATCCTCTTGCCTTTACCTCTCAAATGCTAGATTATAGGCATGTACCACACAGCCTGGTTTACAAAGTGTTGGGGATTAAACTCAGGACTTTGTACAGACAAGGCAAGCACTTTACCAATGGGATCCATCCTCAGCTCAAGAAAAGTTTCCTAAAGGGACAATTTACCGAAGTTGTTCAGCTAGTAGAAAAAAAAGTGTTGGTAGATGCTGCCTTTATTATGAGAGAAAAAGAAGAGGGTGTGAACACAGCTCTGTGGCAGAGTGCCTGCTTAGCATTAGCCAGGCCCTGTTTCCATCCCCAACACCACAAAACAAACCAATAAAACCCCAAAGAAATAAAGCAGAAGAGAAACACCACCTAACACAAGTGATAGAAATAAAGGTGCCTCCGTAGGGGGCTTGGGTCATTGATACATTGAAAGGAGGGGATTTTCCAAAAGAATTGTTGAAGTGCTAATTCTCTTCTTTCCTTACCCAATTACAGTGTTTTTTTTTTTTAAATCTACTCAGAGCTGGCATGTTGTCATTCAGAACTGTGATGGGAAAATGTCCTGATGTCACAGCTATTCACAATTGCATTTAAACAAAACAAAATAAAGCACCCCCTGCCTGCGCGCAACACAGCAAAAGACAGAGATATATTTCTTACAGATAGAGTGGGGAGTTTTGACGTAGCAGAAAGTGAAATCCCAGGAAAATTTTTAAATTGAAGTTTGAATTATCACTGGCTTCGTGCTTTCTACTCAGTACAGAGAGAAACAGGAACCAATTTATGTCCTGTAAGTTTTGCAGCCTGTGAATCATGTAGAAGCATCACTGTTCAAGTTGCATATCGTTTTATTCCAAAAGTAAAAGTTTCCAAACAAAAAGCCCAGGATAACCAAAACAATCCTATGCAATAAAGGAACTTCCGGAGGTATCAGCATTCCTGACTTCATGCTCTACTATAGAGCTAGTTATAGTAATAAAAACAGCTTGGTATTGGCATAAAAACAGACACGTGGATCAATGTAATCAAATCGAAGACCCTGATGTCAATCTACACACCTATGAACACCTGATTTTTTACAAAGAAGCCAAAATTGAACAATGGAAAAAGAAAGCATCTTCAACAAATGGTGCTGGCATAGCTGGATGTCAACACGAAGAATGCAAATAGATCCATATCTATTGCCATGCACAAAACTCAAGTCCAAACGGATCAAAGACCTCAACATAAAGCCAGTTACACTAAACCTGATAGATGAGGAAGTGGGAAGTAACCTTGAACACATGGGCACAAGAGACCACTTCCTGAATATAACACCAGTCACACAGACACTGAGAGCAACAATTAATAAATGGGGCCTCCTGAAACTGAGAAGCAACTGTAAGGCAAAGAACACAACAAGACAAAACAGCAGCTTCCAGAATGGGAAAAGATCTTCACCAACCCCTCATCAGACAGAAGGCTGATCTCCAAAATATACAGAGAACTCAAGAAACTAGATATCAAAATACTAAATAATCCAATTTTAAAATGTGGTATGGATCTAAATAGAGAATTCTCAACAGAAGGAACTCAAATGGCCAAAAGACGTTTAAGGAATTGCTCAACATCCTTAGCCATCAGGAAAATACAAATCAAAATAACTCTGAGATACCATCTTACACCTTTCAGAATGGCTAAGGTCAAAAACAGCTATGACAGCTTATACTGGATAGGATATGGAATAAGGGGAACACTCCTCCACTGTTGGTGGGAGTGTAAACTTGTACAGTCACTTTGGAAATCAATGTGGTGTTTTCTCAGAAAACTGGGTATCAATTTACCTCAAGATCCAGCAATACCACTTTTGGGTATATACCCATTGGATGCATAATCATACCACAAAGACATTTGCTCAACTATGTTCATGGCAGCATTATTTGCAGTAGCTAAAACCTGGAAACAACCTACATGCTGCTCAACTGGAGAATGGATTAAAAAAAAGAAAGGTGGTACATTTACACAATGGAGTGTAAAAATGTAAAAAAAAAAGTAAAAAACAATGACATCTTGAAATTTACATGCAAATGGATGGAACTAAAAAAGCATCCTGAGTGAGGTCACCCAGACCCAGAAAGACAAACATGGTATGTATTCACTCATAAGTAGATATTAGATATAAAGCAAAGGATAACCAGGCTACAACCCACAACCCCAGAGAAGCTAGGTAAAAAGGAGGACCCTAACACATGGAAGGCCCCAGGAAAGGGAAATAGTTACAATCTCCTGGGTAAACTGGGACCGGGTATCGAATGGAGGGGATGGGGGTTGGGAACATGAGGGCTCAAGATTGCCAAGTTGGGGCTGGGGAGAGAGTGGGAGAGCAAGGAAAGAGACATCTTGCTAGAGGGAGGCATTATGGGATTAGGGAGAAACTAGGCGCTAGGGAAATTCCCAGGAATCCACAAGGATGATCCCAGCTAAGACTATAAGCTATAGTGAAGAGGGTACCTGAACTAGCCTTCCCCTATAATCAGATTAGTGATTACCCTAATTGTCATTATAGAACCTACATCCAGTAACTGATGGAAGTAGATGCAGGGATCCGCAGCCAAGTACTGGAGTAAGATCCTGGAGCTTAGTTGAAGAGAGGAAGGAGGGATCATATGAGCAAGGAGGGTCAAGATCATGATTGGGGATACCTGAGCTAGTGCGAACTCATGCATGGACTCTGGACAAATAGCTGTATGGGACTGAACTAGGCCTACTGAATGTTCTGTGGCTTGGGCAGTTTGTGGGGCCACCGGCAGTGGGACAAGGATTTATCCCCAGTGCATGAACTGGCTTTTGAAGCCATTCTCTATGTAGGGAAACCTTGCTCAGTGTAGATACAGTGGGGAGGGCCTTGGTCCTGTTTCAAGTGATGTGACAGACTTTGTTGACTCCCCATGGGACGCCTTACCCCCTCTGAAGAGTGGATGCGGGGAAAGTGGGGGATGAAAAGCAGAGGAAAGAGGAACTGGGGCTAGTATGTGACTTCTTCCTTCAAGGAAAATGGGTATGGGTGGGACATCTCTCTAATGTCTCCATATTCATTGATTTGTCAGGACAGACAATCTACTGAAAGAAAGCAAACTGACTTAACTGTGTGCTTACACTTGATAGGGATTTTTCTTAGCACGTGACATATATATTTTTATCCTCAAAATTATCCTTTGAACATTGCTACTGCATAGAATTCCTAGGAAAATATGACAATAAAAAGTTTAAGAACAGATTCTGTTTCATTTTATAATTAAAATATGCATCATTAGAATGGCTTCTCAATAAATTATCATGTGGTAATGCCTAATAACTAGAATAATTTCTAAATTATTTGTTGCATTTTAAAAATTGATAGATTAAAAAAAATGTCACCATTGTCAAAATAATGCCATGAAGTCTTCTAGGGACATCTTGGTTATAATTTCAAGGGGCTCCTAGTATTTTTCCTCAAATCTGCCCCCATCCTCTGACAGTGCAGGTAGAGGCTTCACAGATGGAACAGGAGCTGATAAACTCTGGTAATTCCTTAAGTACTTTCTATCTTTTCTTTTTGATGGGTCTCTCATTGGCCTGTAATGTGTCAGTCAGGCTAGTCTGGGTGACAAGTGGGCCCCAGGGATCCATCTTGTCTCTGCCTCCCTTACTCCAATCTTACAAGTGTGAACTACCACACCCAGCTCCTCCCCACTCTCATCCTCCATCCCTTCCCTTCCTTTCCCTTCTCTTCCCTTCCCTTCCCTGCCCTGCCTTCTCCTCACCTCCCTTCCCTTTTCCTTTCCTTCCTTCCTTCTTTTATGTGTGCATATGATGGATATGTGTATGTGCATTTCCATGTGCATTCTTATGTGTGATTGGGAGCGTGTGTATGACATGGTGTGTATGTAGAGTTCAGAGGACAGCCTCAGGTATGTGTCCTCACCTTTCACATTGTTTAAGACAGGATCACTTCGCTGTTTGCCACTGCATATGCCAGGCTACCTGACTTGGGAGTTTCTACACAGCTGCTTTCCAAAATTTAGGGAATTCAGATCCTCATGCTGTAGGACAAGCACTTCATTGACTGAGCCATTTCCCAAGACCACAATTATCTACAGTTGAAAAACAATTTCACTGTTCCCTGTGTTTTCCTTTATAATCAAGGTCACCGGAGATGGCATCAGTGTATATCAAAACACTTTAATGTTATTTGAAGACAGTGCCTTTATATCTACATATCTGATGCAACTTGAAGACATCCCCAGCTCTGAGATGCTTACTCAAATAGCAGAGCCTGGCTTAAATAAATGTCTATAAGGCAAAAAATACCTTGAATCTAAACTTGTGCTAAGATGAGGAATGGACAGGTTCCAAAGCACTGACTGGGTGGTTCTTTTGGCTGTGTCAATTATATTTGAGTCTGGGTTCCCAGTGATTGATGAGGTCTTAGTAGAACCGTGTGATATAGTGCCCAGTAGGAGTTGCATTGTGAATGCTAAATCTGATACAATTCAAGTTTTCCCATCCCTGGCTTGCTAGTTGGGTTCGAAAGGCACTGTATAGAACCTTTTGCCAAGTTAGTAAAACATCAAGAAGAATAATTACTGAATGTGAAAATAGCAAGAGAAGAGACCAGTAGGAATAGTTCAAACTTGTTTGCAGTATGGCACATGAAATCTCACTTTTATTTATGGAGGACCCTGCATAGTTCTGCGACCCATTCTCTTTGTGATGATGAGCTCGGCTGCAGGAACAAAGATTCTCAACTCTTAAAACCAAGTTGACACCATGTGTATGTGTTTGTGTGTATTGCTCTTCTATGCATTCCTGTGTGAAGGTCAAAGGTTAACATTGGGAGTCTTTATATGTCTCGGCCCTATTTTTATTTTGAGACAAGGTCTCTCACTGAACCTAAAGCTCACTGTTTCAGTTAGGCAGACCATAAGGCCACCTGGGATCTTCTTGTCTCTGCTTTCCTGAGCCAGTGCTTCAGTTACTGATACACACACACACACACACACACACAGATTTGGTGTGGGCATAGGTGATCTGAACTCAGGGCCTCATAACACTTCTGCCTAGCCCCCTAAGTTTATCTCGTGCTCAGGTTATTTGCTGCCACCTTTTGGTCCCATGTGACCCTGTTCATCATACTCATGTGGGAATTGAAGTCCTTGGAGATGAGGGAGAAATGACAAACCCAATGGGCACCTTGGGCAGCCCCCTAGGCCTTTGTGTCTCTTCCTGTATTAATGAATTTTCTTGCTGTTTTGACCAAACACCAGATGAGACTCAGCCTGCGTACCCAGGGACATGGTTGAGAATGGAGAGGACCTATGACGGACATATTCTTGTAAGTCCACAGATCTTTCTTCTTTTGGGCAGGGACGGGCAGGCCAGAGAGGTCAAGGGTGGAATGAAGATCTGAACACTGTCCATCTTTTTCAAAGACTAGTAATATTGATATATGCTAATGGATCATGATAGAAATATCTCTTCCATTCTATGTGACTGGAAATTTTTGCTGGACCTCACAGACAGAGTTAATAATACACACACCTTGAGGTCACTTAAGACTGCTAATATACTCTGTACTCAGACCATTTGTTTAACCTGCCTTTAAGAGAACAATGTTAGCAATCAGCCTTACTTGCCTTGGCTTTCCTATGTGATCAACTTTTTACAACCTAAGCTAATGCATAGCTGTAATCTTAAACTAGGCAATCTTCCATGGCCCTGACCCAGAACAGTGCATGCATATCATTTGCTGAAAGCAGCAAATACAGAGGTTGAAAGCCACCTTCTAAAATGAATATCCACCATAACGGTTAAACATAACATTTAGATGTTGGCTGATAAATGAAGATTATTTGTTATCTTGTCAGTTGGGGTCGGTTGGAACCAGTGACTTAATCCCTTGTAAAACTCTGTGAAAGATTTCTGTAAATTATCACTCATTTCTTCCCCATGTGATGCCTTCTGTGCAGTTCAGTAGACAGAGTGAAGTCCTTTGTTATGGGTACAGACACATAGGGGCAGATGCTGACACAGACAGAGATTCACAAGATAGTCTTCAGGCAGGCACAGATTTCGGCTTATACAACAGACAGACAAAGGACAGAAGACACAGGCAACATGATATGGAGAATTCATATCTGGACTTGCTCTTGTTTAAATGACTCCGAGGGGAAGCACATTTATTTATGTCCTTAATGCGACAATGATGTATTATTTGGGGATGATTGTAGTGGTTGGTGGGAGAGAGTAAGACAGAGATTTGAACAGCCATTACATTTCTTTAATACAGACATGTGTTAGTGGACAAAGGAATTATATACTTGTTATCAAATGAAAAATCTTTTGTCAGAATAACACATGGTGTTCCAAATCACTTTAGCAGTTTCTGGGTTTCACGGACTCTTTATTGTATAGATTGAGCATTTGTGGCTCTGAGAAGTTTGAAGAGTCTTGTTGGGAGGGTGTGCACGTGTGTGTGGAGGCCAGAGGCTGAGTGTCTTCATGAATCTCTCTACCTTATCCTTTGAGACAGATCTCTCATTGAACCCATAGCTCACCACCTGTCTAGGCTGGCTGACCAGAAATCCCTGTGCTTTCCACCTTGCCAGTGCTGGCTGTGGGGCCCAGCTCATATGTGGGCGCTGGGGATCAAATTGAAGTTGTCATGCTTGTGTGGCAACCCCCTTCCTGACTGAAAAACCTCACCAGCCCTGAGAAGAGTCCTTTAAAGGAAGATACTTTCTTAGTGTTTTGTTCGGTTTCTACTTTGAATGTTAATAACTATGTCAGACCACACCATGGCCAATAACACTTAATTTCCCCCAATCAATTAAAGTATCTCTCTGTATTGATGGTGGATTGATTCTAGGAGCAAGCATGGATGCTCAAGCCTCTCACTAAAATGATCTTTCTTTCTTTCTTTCTTTCTTTCTTTCTTTCTTTCTTTCTTTCTTTCTTTCTTTTTTAAAAAAATGATACAGATTGGTAGATGTCTGATTCTTTTTTAAAAAATATTTATTTATTTATTATGTATACAATATTCTGTCTGTGTGTATGCTTGCAGGCCAGAAGAGGGCACCAGACCCCATTACAGATGTTTGTGAGCCACCATGTGGTTGCTGGGAATTGAACTCAGGACCTTTGGAAGAGCAGGCAATGCTCTTAACCTCTGAGCCATCTCTCCAACCTCCCCCCCCCCTCTCGCTCTCACTCTTTCTTTCTGGTATTTTTTTTCCCTGTGTAGCCCTAGCTGTTGAGGAATTTGCTCTGTAATCCAGGATGGCCTCAAACTACCCACCCCTGCTTCCTGAGTGCTGGGCTTAAAGGCATGTGCTATTATACCTAAACAACCTAAAATAATGTAATGCTTTCATATAGCCCACCCACATATTTTTAAAACTTGTTTTGCAATGTTATGGATGGACTCATGGCTTCTCATATTCTAGAGAAGTGCTCTACTCCGAACTGTATCTCCAGCCCCATGAGTTAGGTTCCTAGCACCTGTGTCAGGTGGTTTACAACCTCTTGCAATTCCAGATACCCTTTTTTGATGTTCATGTCATTGTACTCGTGTGCATAGACACACATATACACATAGTTAAAAAAGGAGTTTCCTCGAGAATCATTCACCATCTAAGTCGTGTTTATCTACAAAATTTCCTTTCATGATGCACCTAGTTCTCAAGATCAACTGTGACCAACCACATTAATTTATGACTGCCACGTGGCTCTCTGTTTTCACACCCCTTCACTCATAATTTCTAAGTGAAAGAAGTTCATTTGGAAACTCGGTACCATTGAATTTACTGTGGCTTTTCAAATTCTTTAATTTTTACTTTTAAAATTCTATTCTAAAAATATGTCTTTATTTATGTGTATATGTGTGTATCAGCACAAGTTTATGTATACCATGTGCGGGAACTGGAGTTATAGGCAATTGTGAGCTGCCTATTGTGTTTGCTGGGAATTGAACCCTGGCCCTCTGGAACCACAGTAAATGCACTTACTGCTGAGTCATCTCACCAAACTCTTTCAGATTCCTCCTTCTTCCCCTTTCCATCCTTCTCTCTCCCTTCCCCTCCTCCTCTTGTGATAATTATAATGCCTTTGCCCTGAACAGTACATGGTGAGACACTTTCTCTTGTGTGGGGATTCTTTCTTTGTGTGGGATTGTGGCAATGAACTTCAGGAAGCAAGGTTTCTATGCCACAGATACTGTGTAGCAACAGCTGTGTGGATGGAAAATTCCAGAGCCTTTTCTGTTGTGGTGGTTTCCATTTTTATACGTGGGAGGAAATGTGTGAGTTACTGGACTCAGCTGTTTCAACATTTACAGAAAGGAGGAGCTAACGCTTGCTTGTTGGTTCAAATAATAGCAAAAAAGATGTGTTTGGCTAAAAAGGGTTTATGAAATGTACGTATTTTGACCATGTTGTGTTAAACACTTGAGAGACCTCTAAAATATCTTTACGTTTTAGGCTGGGGATGTAGATCACTTGGTAGAGTGGCTGCTTAGCAAACACGAAGCCCTGAGCTCCATCTCCAGGGCTACGTAAATCAGGTTTGATGGTGTATGCCTGAAATCCCAGGACTTGGGAGTTGGAGGCAGGAGGATCAGGAGTTCAAGGTCTACTGGAGCTACATAGTGAGTTTAAGGCCAGTGTGGGCTATTTGAGAGCTTGTTTCAAAACAACAAACAAAAAACTGGAACAAAGTAAAAAATGGTGGACAGCATCTGAGAAAGGACACCTGAGGTTCTCTCTCTCTCTGTGTCTCTCTTTGTCTCTCTCTCTCATTCCCCCCCACACACACACTATGTTCAAAGCTGTGCATCCGTTAGCAACATTTTGTGTTCCCTCCTCACCATCTTTTTTCCCTCATGGCTGACAGATGCTTCCTTTATGCCGATTTGCTCACATATTACCTCCTTTTGCTCCAGGTTGTGAAATAAAAAATTGGAGGGCAAGACATTTCTCACAAAGCAAAAGACAGAATGTTAGGATTGTGTGTTGATTTATTGCATACATGCAAACAATTAACCTGCTGTTTTTAAAATGCTGTCTTTTCTCATGGGCTAGGCTTAGTCTGCAGCAATGGTTAGGGTGAGGCGAGGTTGCCAGGCCAGGCCACTCCTGTCTGAGGGCCTGCTACTGGTAACCTCTGGTTAGCCAGAAACAGGAAGTAAAGGAATGTGTGGAGGATGGGACAAGGCACTTTGGCATAGGAAAATAGTCCTTAGTTTTGCATGCCCTGATCATGTCTTGCTGTTCATAGTATTTTATTCTGGGGAGCTCGGATAAATGAGAATCACACTGCCACCAGCATTCTCCCTCTTTTCCCTGCCAACACAAAAACATGTCTCTCATCTCAAAGGGAATAGAAGACAGGTTTTTTTTTGAGTCAAATATGAATAAAAACAGCCTAGAGACATAGATTTGAGTTGTCCCAAACATCGTGTTCCAACATGGTGGTATGAAGTTTTTATAGTAACAGAACAAAGAAAATCATAAATCAAGACACTTTTTTATATTGGTGGGACCATCAGGTATTAGTGAAGAAGGGAAATGGGCCTCAGCTGGCTATCTGATGTGGAACTGAGTGGTCTATTTCTATGTTCTACAAGGATTTACCCAGTAGTCACAATGGATGGATATTTGGTTAAACATAGAGCCAGACAATTAGAAAGGATGAGAAGTGGCTGAGGAGATGGCTCAGTTAAAAAGGTGCTTGCTGTGCAAGCATGAGGACCTGGGGTTCACTGGCTGACCAGTCTATCCTAGTTGGTGATCCCTAAATTGGGACCCTGTTTCATAGATGGTGGGTGATATCTGAGGAGTGACACTTGAGGTTGGCATACGTCTTCCAGACATCATTCACACACAGACACACACAAACACACACACATGGGGGGGGGTGTAATTTCATACCAGATCTGCCACCATCATGGATGTCCAGTCAGTCTTGAAGACTCTTAAACAGGTGCCGCTTTATCCCACCCCCGCCCCGCTGGGAACTTGAGCTCACAATTCTTACAGTGGAATTTGTGCTTCTGTGTAGCAACATAAAGGGAGAACTAAGTCTAGACTGTTTAGCGTTAGAGTTGTTCTGACCGCAGTTCATGCATTCATCCAAAAATATGAATCTAGTGGTTTTGTTATTGACAAGCCCTCAAATTGGTGGTGGAAATAGGGTCATGATCCAAACTGCTCTGGCATTCTTTCTCCTAACTCCTATAAGTGAGAAGAGATTTCTGTTCCAAGAATGTAGGACCTACTACTACACATGGATACTGAAAAAGGTGGTGACATAATCGGCAAAGATTACAGAGACAGGGAAAATGTCTGATGAGAAGGTCAAAACATTTAGAAGGTGAAGAAAAGGCAGTGCTGTGAAATGAAAGGGCCCAGGCTATTCTGTGTGAAGTCCTCTGCATTGAACTGCTGGCGGATTTCTTATCTATGGCCGCTTAACACATCATTCCCTTGAAGCTTAAAACAACAAACATGAGCTCTTGCAGAGTTCCTGGGCCAAGGAATTTGGGAGCAGCTTGATTGAGTGGTTCAGAGCCAGAATCTCCCTAAAGCTTGGAAGCGTGAGTGGAGCTGGAAATTGCTTGCAAGGTGACCCTCCACCCCCAGACAGCTATCAATAACAAGGCAGCAGTTCCTTTCTGACTGGGATTATGGGTAGTATACCAGCATGCCTGGCCTGCACTGACTTCTTTTAGATTGTTCTGTTTTTAGTACTGGGACCTTGTGCATACTAAGCAAGCACTCTACCACTGAGCTATATCTCTGGGTCCTGATTTAGTTTTTTTCTTCTTTTCCCTGCTCCCCCTTCTTTGTTTTTATTTTTTAAAGATTTTTTTTACCTATGTGTATATGTGTCTCTGTGTGAATGGATTTGGTGCCTGTGCATTCTAGAAGATGATAGCAGAGCTGGAGTTCCAGGTGGTTGTGAGCTGTCATATGTGTGCTGGGAACTGAAACTGGGTTCTCTGCAAGAGTAGTCAGTGGTCTTAACCACTGAGCCATCTCCCCAGCCCCTTCTGTTTCTTTTGTGTTGCTGGGGATTGAATGTAGGGCCTCCTGCTTGCTATATGAGCTCTCTACTATTCAGACCTAGGCATTAGGCTTTTTTTCTTTCCATCCTTCAGCTCACAGGCTGATCAATCATTCACAATCCTCTTGCCTCAGCTTTCTGAGTACATGTCCAGCTTCCAAACCTCCTTGGGTTAAAAATTTCACCTGCCTGTACAAGCTGTATGAATTGGACAGAATATCTTCCTTTTTGTGAACTTCACTTTCTTTATTGCAGAAAGGAACATTAACAGCACTAAACCTGGTGGTCACTGGCAAATTGAATATGTAATGCTGGTTGAATGCTATATACTTAAACCAACTGACTTGTCATAGGAAGTACTGAAGGTTTTTTTAAAAAAATATTATTTTAAAAAATAATAAAGTATGGGTGCTTTACCTGCATATGTATGCCCCACATGCCTGCCTGGTGCTCACAGAAGCTAGAAGAAGACATCAGATTCAGTGGAACTGAAATTACAGATGGTTGTGAGCTATCATGAGAATGCTAGAAACAGAACCTGTGACCTTTGAAAGAGCAGCAAGAGTTCTTAACTGCTGAGCCATTTCTCCAGCCTGAATAATATACAGTCCATAAATATAGGAAACCTTTGAGTCAGATTCAGTTTCTTCTTTGTGTTTAGAGAGTGTTTCCTTGAGAAATTAGACACTGAATTTTGGGTCAAGGTGGCGCTGTGGATGGACTAACATTTTGCTGAAGGAAGTTCTACTGAACACACATTTTTATATTTTGAATAATTATCTGGAACCCAGAATGCAATTTTCCATGCTTGAGAAACCCCGGTTACAATGTGAACACTTTATGAATTTTTGTTTTAAAGTTCGTTGTGCATGGCAGGCTGTGTTCTTTGGAGGCCTTCTGATTATTGGATTTGGTCCTAGAACTTCCTGAGCTGAGTCATTCCATTTTTCTATGAGCCCTTGTAGTTGATTGTGTGGTATACTTGTCTAAATGAGACACTGGCTCACGTGCCAAAACTCTCAACTCCATGTAGGTAGAACAAGATGATAAACACACCAAGGGTGCCAATCTGGTTTGTAGGCCTTTATGTCAAGAAAAACATTTCCTTAATTAATTACTTTGTGTGTGAGAGTGTGTTGGGTGTATACATATTCGTGTGTGAGTATATGTACATGTGTATGTCCTAGAGTCCATAGGAGGATATTAGGTGTTCTGCTCTATTACTTTCTACCATATTCCTCTGAGACAGGGTCTCTCCCTGAGCCTGGAGATAGGCCAACAGCCAGCCAACTCCAGAGATCCTCCTGTCTCTTCCTCCCAGAGTCCTAGGTTACAAGCACATGGATGGCCATCCCTGGCTTTTTATGTGGGTGTTGGGGATTTTTTTTCCTTATTCTTGTAGAAGAAACTAATTTTTACAATGAACCATTTCCTCCGTCATCATAATATGCTTCTTAAGAATATAAGGTTTCCTATAATCAGAATAGTCTTGTTTATAATGTAGCTGTTAAAATGCAGCCCCTTCCATGCATGAAGAAAAAAAAAACTTCAGTGTAATCTTTCTCCAATGCAAATGTTTGATGAAACACTTAAAATTTTAATCTCAAAAGCCTTTCCAACTCATCCAATTCTCTTTGTTCTATAGAAAAAAATAAACTCATGCCCCACACTTTTTAATTTTATTTCTAGTTTTGAAAAGTAAATGATCAATTGTAGTTTATAATTCATAAGGTTGTTGGCTATTGTACATAGCCACAGAAAAATTTGGGGAGGTGAATGGGCTATGACTATTCCCTTTATCAGAATATAATGAGAAAAAGTGACTTTATAGAAGGTGGGATGTTGGCTCTGTGAAGAAATGTTGAATTAATGTTAGAAAGATCTATGTTCAGTGTTTGCAAACTTTAAAGATTACCAGTCAAATTATATATTTAAAATTCTTATTTGTCTTTATAGTGTGTGTGTGTATGCATGTGCCTGTATGCGTGTGTGTATGCATGTGTGTATATACGTGTGTGTGTGTACGTGTGTGTATGCATGTGTGTGTGTATGCGTGTGTGTGTATGTCAGAGAACAACTTTCAGGAGTCATTTCTCTCCTTCCACCGTGCAAGGCCGGGGGATCAAGCTCAGGTACCCAATCATTTTACCAGTTCCTGAATCACTCTTAAGCTTTGAGTTATATTTTATTTTTACCATGCTTGGTTAGAAGTTATATACACTTAGGGTCCTCAATACAAAAAATGTCAATCCAAGTCCACAGTTCATTAGGTATAGAACACACCCGTCTGTGCTGTTGTTTAATCATGCATGCATTCACATGCAGAAAGAGCTGGGAAGTTCCGAATGTGCAAGTCAGTTAACACGCTGTTGTGTGTCAGATTCCATCAAGCCGCCCACGCAGGGCAGCCTCTGAAGGAGGAGTCTGTAAATGCGGGAGAAGAACACTATGCTGCCTCCTGGGTGTTGGCAGAGCCTCCTACCACATCCTCGTGGGAAGCCGCTTCAGAGTCTCAGGGCGGCTCTGTGACGTAAGGCATTGCCTCATGGCTCATTAAGCTCCCCCTTGGAACAAGAACTGTGCGTTCCTTGTATAGTAAGCAGAACACAGGCACAGGCTGCAGAAAGAGGCTCTCCGAATACACTAATCCACAGAAAGCAAGGCTGGGATTCTGGAAGCCAAAATCTCTGTAACTGGGACCAGCTGTCATTTTTTGTTGTTGTTCTTTTATTAATTTATTTGTTAGCTACAAAACAAAAGAATTGGTTTATTTTATGAGTCTCTTTCTCTGTCTGCCCTTCTCTGTAGTATATGTACATACCTATGTCAGTATGTGCATATGTGTAGGTGAGTGATTGGCTCTGTGTGTTTTCCTTGATTGCTCTCCATCTTATTTTTAAAGGTAGGCTATGTTACTGAATGGGGAGGTCATGCTGAGGATCTGAACTCAGGTCCCTGTGCTTACATGGAGGGCACTTTACCCACTGAGCCACCTCACCAGCTCCCAATAATGAGCTTCCTTGTGACATTCTCATATACATTTCATATACATGTATATGAAGATGTGCTTTGCTCATATTTGCCCCTCTTACTCTCCTTGTTTCCCTCCCCCTTCATACTGACTCCTTTCTTTCATCCAAGTTCATAGTTACTTTATAGAACCCAATTTTAATAGTCTTCAGGTTTAAAACACTCAGGAGAACTATATTTTTGTAGATTTTCCATTTCTGTTGCTTTTTTTGGGGGGGGGATTGTTTTTTCTTCTTTACTGACACTGGTGCTGCTGAACTGTCAAATATGCAGATGGAAAGATGGATATATGGTCCACCTTGAGGGTTTTTTTTAAGAACAAATAAACAAACAGATGAAAAGGAAAACAATCCCCCAAATATCTCCCCAAACTAAACCAAGAAACAACTCCCTCAGGAAAACCCTACTGAAATGATAAACCACAAAGAAAGTTGGGCTGGTTCTTTAACCGGATCTAATCATCATTTGTCTTTAATGTTTCTAAAATAAAATGTGCAAATGAGAAGGGGCAGCTCCTAAGCTAGCTTCCCCCACCCCTTTGATGGATTCACGCACAGGCTCCATTTGCTTTGCCTTCCTTTTCTGAAACTGCTGGAGAGAATTATCTTCTCGGGACATCATATTCTTGGCTCGAGCTGCAACCAGACAGACTGCACCAGCTTTTTCAAAATTCCCTTTGTATCTTTTTCCTCTCGTTTCCTCATCTTTTATTTCTCAGAATACACATGCTTTTTATAGCTGTGGGAGCAATTGTCAAATCTGGCTCTCGGAAAATAGTTAGAATTAGAACATATTAGGGGAAAATCACCAGTCATCTGCAGAAGCACATTGTGTTTTATAAGAAGCATTACTTGAGGCTGCAGACTGGAAAATCAAAAGGAGGTGGAAAATTTTATTTCAGCTATTATTCGAGCTTTGTTTATAAGAATCATTCTTAATGTGATATGGACACATTAATTAAAAATACATTGAATCAGGCTGGCAAGATGGCTTGGCAGGTAAAAGTGCATGCTACCGCCGGGTGGTGGTGGCGCACGCCTTTAATCCCAGCACTCGGGAGGCAGAGGCAGGCGGATCTCTGGGAGTTTGAGGCCAGCCTGGTCTACAAGAGCTAGTTCTGGGACAGGCACCAAAGCTACAGAGAAACCTTGTCTCGAAAAACCAAAAAAAAAAAAAGTGCATGCTACCAAGTCTCATAATCAACTGTCCACAGTACCCATAGGGTAGAAGGAGATAACCAACTCTGACACAGTGTTGCAATAAACATGCCCCCCTGCCCAACATCAGGGAAATAAATTCATATAAGAAAATACATAAGAAAAAAGACAGCAGATTTTGATTCAGATTGAGTATGTTTATATTTCTCCTCAAATATGCTCTGAGGGCTGAAGAAGTCCAGAAGGTCATTTCACAAGCATGTCCTTCTCTTAGCTTCAGTTGAATGGTTAAAGAACTACAACATCCTTTAAAAAGTGCATGGTCTTAATTACTTATCAATTGCTGAGATAAGACACCATGATCAAGGCAACTTATAGGAGAAATAGTTTATTGGGGGCTTAACACTATCAAAGGGCTAGTCCATGACCATCATGGCAAGGGAACATGGTGGCAGGCAGGTAGGCATGAGCATGGAGCAGTAGCTGAGAGCTCATATTCTTATCTGCAAGTAGAATTTAGAGAGGGATAGTTGGGAACTGTGTACACTTTTGAAGCCTCAAATCTCACCCCAGTAACATGTCTCCTCCAACAAGGCCACAGCTCCAAATCCTTCTCAAACAGGTCCACCAACTGGGGACCGAGTATTCAAATGTATGAGCTTAAGGGGCCATTCTCATTCAAACCACCACATGCATGCATGAGTATGTGTGTCTGTGCAGTGTCCATGGAGACCAGGAAAGGGCCTCAGCTTCTTTGGAGCTAGAGGTACAAGTGGTTATAAACTTTCTGACATGGATGATGGGAATTGAACTTGAGTCTTCTGCAGAATGCCTGTGCTCTCAGGAGAAAAGAAAGGCAAGAAAGAAATGCAGAGCTTTCCCAATCCCATGTTTAAACCTGTAAACAACATGCTCCAGTTGCCTTGACTCATTCTGTAGATGGAGAAACCAAGGCGCTAAAGATCAGGATGTGAGAAAAAAAGTGTTGGAAGCCATAACAGTTATATTTATCTGTTTGTTCTTTTCTTTATAAGTGTGTATGTTTGTGCTTGTATGTATATGCTATATACACATAGGTGTATATTTACTATATAAAAATTTCCATTATAACATAAAATGCTAAAACGCCAGATTGAATTAATTTTGATAATGTACTGTCCTAGTTAGCTTTGTTGTCTTGACACAGTCTAGAGTTAGCCATTTGAGAGGAAAGCCTTGACTGAGGAATTGACTAGATCAGAGTGATTGGTGGGCATGTCTATGGGGGATTCTTTTGATTGTTACTTGTTATAGGAGGGCCATCCCACTGTGTGTGTCTGTTTCCTAGGAAGGTGATCCTTGGCTATATAAAAAAGCTGGGTAAGCATGAACCTATTAGTCATGGATTCAGAGAGTGAGTCAGCAAGCAGTTCCTCCTTGGTTTCTATCTCCCTGTTTCTGCCTTGAATAACTTCCCTTAACTCCCCCAAGAAGAAAAAAGGAAGGGAGGAATGATGGTAGGGAGGAAGGAAAAGAGAAGGCAAGAAAGAAAGAAAGAAAGAAAGAAAGAAAGAAAGAAAGAAACAAGGAAAAAAGGAATGAAGGAAGACGAGCTGGGGGTATGGCTCAGATGGCAGAATGCTTAGTGCACTGGAGATCAAAGCTTCAACACAAGTCTGTAACTATGATACTTTTGGAGATGTCTGATGTGACATATGAGGACAGTGGAGTAGTCTCGTGGAGAGGCAGGTGTTGGCGATGAAGAATTGAGGCCTTTTAAATCCAGGTAATAATGCCATCTTGGAAGTCAGTCTTCTCTAACTCTGGTTAAGCCATCAAATGGTTGCAGTCCTGTGTTACAGATCACCTGTAACTCTGTTCCTCAATCTTTTGACTAACATCGAAAAACATAGGGACTAGAGAGATGGTTCACTAGTCAAGAACCCACACTACTCTTGCAGAGAACCTGCAGTTGGTTTCTAGTACCCATGTTGGGCAGCTCACCAGCATCTGTAACTTCAGCTGCTGAGGGTTCAACACCTCTGGCCTCCAAGGGCACCTGCATTAAAGTATACATACCCCTACAGATAAATAATTAAAAGTAAAAAAAAAATCTCTAAGAATACATAAAATCTAATTGACACAGAAATGGAATTGCATTAAAAAAAATTGAAAACCCCTACTCTAGTTCATCTCAAGGAATCAAATACTTTCCTAGTACAGGTTTTTGGTAACTGTGGAGATCACTAAAATGAGTATCAACTCTCTTTTGTTATGTGTCCTGTGTTAACTTTTCTTTCCTTTCTCGTTTCTTCTCTGTTTTCTACTTTTTCTCTCTCTTTTAAAAGACATGGTCTCATAGTCTAGCTGTGACTGCCTCAAACTCACTACAACCTTCTTATCTTTGCCTCCTACAGTTGGGATTATATGTTTTGGTTTGAATGTAAAACGTCCCCCATAGGCTTCTCTATATATGAATACTTTGTAGTGCGTGTGTGTGTGGGGGGCTGCCTGTTGGGGTTTCTGTCCTGCCTGGTTCAGCAGCTGTTTAGTCCCAGAGAAAATCACACAGAGGGGCCTATATTGGGTTATAAACTGATTGGCCCATTAGCTCAGGCTTCTTATTAACTCTTGTAACTTATATTAACCCATTATTCTTATCTATGTTAGTCACATGGCTCGGTACCTTTTTCAGCAGGGTAGGTCACATCTTGTGTCTTCCGTGGTCTGGGCAGGACTGGGAGAAATGGGCTTCCTCCTTCCTAGAATTTTCCTGTTCTCATTGCCCCACCTCTACTTCCTGTCTGGTTGACCCACCTATACTTCCTGCCTGGCCAATCAGCATTTATTTAAAACATGGTTGACAGAATACAGACAATTCTCCCACACCAATACTTGGTTCCCAGGATTGGTGATGTTGCTATGTGGATAGGTTATATAACTTTTAAGAGATAAAGCCTTGTTGGGGGTTAGTGAGTCATTGTGAACAGGCCTTGAGGTTTTATATCCAGGCCTGGCTTCCTGTTGACTCTCTGCTTCCTGACTGGGGTTACAATGTGACCAATCATCCTTCTGTGCCTGCCATCCTGCCTTTCCTGCCTGTTGCCATGTTTTTCCTGCTGTGATGGACTGTACCTCTCTGGAGCTGTGAGCTCACACAGACTTTTTATTCCTTGTATTACTTTTGTCAGGGTATTTTTGTCATAGCAATGAGAAAGCAACTAAGCTCCAGATCCTTAGTGCTGTGTGTACTTCTTTTTTCAGTTTTGTTTTTTGAGACTGGATTTCTCTGTGTAACAGCCCTAGCTGTCCTGGAACTCGCTCTGTAGACCAGGCTGGCCTCAAACTCACAGAGATCTGCCTGCCTTTGCCTCTTGAGTGCTGGGATTAAAGGCGTGTGCCACCACCACTTGGCTTGCCATGTATACTTTCAGTGGGAATATTTCCTGTCTTTCATGCCAGGTAATATATTTGTGTCCTTCTCAGGAGTTTACATGGAGACATACATAGAGTGAGAGAGGAATCATGTTTTCCCTGCAGATATTCATACATTCTTAAATAAATATACACAATAACGTGGGTTGGTACTCACATTTGCAGGGTCTTTGGTTTGTGTCCAGTCTGGAGTAATGGGGCTCTTGGCCCATCACCCACGTCCTGGTAATCTGTTTACTTCTTTAGAAGGTGGCCATAAAAGAGACTTTCTTGTGGTGTTAGATGACGCATTATATTGGTGCTTTTTTTGTTGCCATTCTGATACACCATCTAATTGCATTGTATACCACACACATAATTGTACTTATAAGAAACAAATGGAACAACTCACACTACAAAGCTGATGAACACTTCCTAACTGGGTCTCATGAACCTCAAACCATGTTTAACCTCATCCAGTCATGCTAAGTAAGCTGGAACATTATGCTAATATGATTAAAACAACACAAACCCCAGATAATTTAACATACTGATACTGTTCTAAATTTTTACTTTGGACAATTGTCACAAAATATATCTACTTGCAGTGCAATTAACTGTCCATGGCTGATATATTCTGAACCGAAGTTACTTTATAAAGCTACCCCTGGTTTATACAACGAGATGGCTCAGTGGTTATGAGCACTTGTAGAGAACTTGAGTTTGTCCTAGCACCTACATGGTGGCTCATAACTGTCTAACTTCAGCTCCAGGGGATCTCTTTTCCAGCTTCGGAGGGTACTTCATGCATGTGGCACATTGTGGGCCCATATTTCTTTCTTTCTTTTTTTTGAATTTTTTTTTTGAATTTCTATCTTTATTTTTTTATTTTTGTGTTTTTTTAAAATTTATTTATTTATTAATTAAAGATTTCTGCCTCCTCCCCGCCACCGCCTCCCATTTCCCTCATATTTCGATATGGCACAAAAGCCATTACCCCCGTCCGAGCTGATCACTTAGCTCTGCAGACAAGCTGTCTGTGCCCTTAACAAAAGCCAGGATGCCTGCTCCTAGCTTCTTTTGTTAAAATGTGGATTACCTGAGAAGAGATGTTTGACTGAAGCTGATGTCTTAGGAGTTCAGATGTTTGGTGCTTCCTTCCTTTTGTAATTTGGAAGGTGTCTTATAGAGATGCTAATTCAGGGCCTACCTGACTGCTAGATGCGGATGTAACTTAAGCCCAGGCACCTGGTTGCCTAGGTGATGGTGTAACGTGTTTTCCTCGCTCAATTTGGTGTGGGTATATAAAATGTTTGGACAATAAACGGGGATTCTGACCTTTTCCATGATGACCATGTAAACTGTGTCAGTTCTTTTCCTCGCGACTCCGTTCCTGCCGGGTTAGGGAATTAGGGAATTTATGTTGGACCCTCACGGGCCCCGACAGCACATACACATACACACTCATGTACATGGACATATATACATAAATAAACAAATCTATTGTTTAAATTTTTCTTCATTTTATGTGTGTGAATGTATGTATATTTGAGCATAATATACATGCCTGGTACCCAAAGAGACCATATGAAGGCGTTATACCCCCTAGAACTGGAGTTAATGGTGGTTGTAAGCTGACATGTGGGTGCTGGGTTCTTGAAGAACAGTTACTGTTTTTACCTGTGGAGCCATCTCTCCAGCCCCAACAAATACATTTTGAAAATAAGTCAGTCATATGTTGAAGACTTTTCAGTTCAACTGACTGAGTAGAAGTTTCTCATGGTGAAAGTTAGAATGTTGTATATCAAGAGCCAAAATTATGTTGGACTATCATCAGTCTCTATATCTGCTTTAACATCCTTTGACTGTCAGGCAAAACCTTTGGAATGTTTTATCTTAGACCAGTGACTCCTATCAACCCTAAAGCTAATATCTGAAACCTGTAATTTAGAGTTTTCCTAATGTTTGGAACCTGCCTACCTGATGTCCCCACCAATGTCTTTTGAGAATGCCTTGTTTATGACTGTCCTCTGTTCTGGATTTATCTAACCATTTCCACACTGGAACATGTTATTTGGGCCATGATCATTTCTGTTTTGTTGTGAAAGTTGCTGACATACAGATAATAAATATTCCTTGTCTATGTAGATATAGTATGGTAATATAGAAATGATGCTAGCTTAAGACCAGATTATAAATGACCTTACGTAGGGCTTCATTCTTTCCTTAGACTTCCCAAGAATTGAAAGAAAAAGGTCATTAACTTTGTTTAAAACAAAAAATTCTACTTTTGTGGTCTAAATTTTGACCTTATCAGTTTTAATCTGTCAGGGGTCCCTCAGAAACCACCTTGTGAATTCATTTAAGTCCCTTAGCAAACATTTAAAGATAATAACTTCAAACAACCAAAATCCTGTATGACTAGTACAGAGACAGTCAGTGATGTGCTGTAGAAGTGACTTAGTTGATAAAAGTACTTGCTATGCAAGCAAGAGGATCTGAGTTAGAGTCCTTAGACTTGTATAAGACTAGAATACTCGGTTTATGTCTGTAATTCTGCTCCTACAGAGAGATGTGAGGAGGAGATAGGAGATCCTGGATGCTGGATAGAAATCATGGATGCTACCAAATAAGAGACTCTGTCCCAAACAAGGTAAAAGATGAGGACCAACACCAAGGTTGTCTTCTGATCACTTCATGTGTGTCAGGGCATGTCCACAGTCACACATGTATACATCAAACACACACACACTGAAGTGTGTCTCTTTTAAAAAGTACACTCCCATGATCTTGAGTCAGATTATTTTTCAGAATGCTTAAATCCATACTAAGATCATTATTATACTTTAACTTTGCTTCATACCAACTATTTTTTTAAGATCATTTTTCTGCATCAAAGCCATGAATCTTGCTTAGGCCTTAGTTGGGAATCCTTAGAAGAATAGGAGAACTCCTCAGTTTGCTGTGAGTGATAAAATGAAGCTTGTGCCCCTATTCTCCACAATGTTGATAATCCCATCCCATAGAAACAGTATAAGAATGTGTTATTTAAGGGCTCTCGCTCATACGATTTTGAAAATGCAATGCTTCATTATGTTGCTTCCTTTTCCTCTTAAATTTAAACTTATATTTACTTTTCCCCTCTGTCTCTGTTTCTGTCTTTTCTCTTTCTCTGTGTGTGTATGTAGGTGTAGGTAAACATCAAGTTGTAGAAGTCAGTTCTGTCCCTCCATCATGTGGTTGCCATGGATGGAAGTCAGGTTGTCAGGTTTGTCAATAGACACCTTAACTCGCCACATTATCTCATCAACCACCCCCCTTTTCTGCAGATTACACTTAATTTTTTTTAATGTTCACGCAAATGAATATTTCTACAATTTATCTTAACAGCTTTTATTCTTTTCTTTTTGCTGTGTAGTTCCGCTTGGCTTTGAATTGACTACATAAACCAGGCTGACCTCAAACTCACAGAGATCCTCCTGGCACTGTCTCCAGAGAGCTAGAATGAAAAGCATGAGCTAATACACCTGGCATCTTACTGGCTTTTCGGCTTTTAAAGAGCAAGAACTGGGTGTTATAATGGACTGGATAGCCTTTCTAGAGGACCAGTCATTTTGTTGTTTACTTGGGCTAAAATCAAACCCAATTACAAACAAAACATTTTTCATTTTCCCTCCCTCCCTCCCTCCCTCCCTCCCTCCCTCCCTCCCTCCCTCCTTTCTTCCTTTCTTCCTTTCTTTCTCTTTTTTGGACATGACTGAATGTAGCCCAGTTATCTCAGACTCACTATGTGGCCAAAGATGACATTGAACTTCTGGTCCTCCTGCCTTCAGTTTTGGAGTGGTGACATTTCAGGAGTATGTGATCACTCCCTCCCTGTTACAGTGTTCTGGGAATGGAAGCTGGGGCTCCCTCCATGCTAGACAAGCTCTTTATTAACAGAGCTACACTTCAGGCCTAAGTTAACTTTTGACTCTGTAATTTAGCACTCACTTACAGGTGATTTTTCCTGATTATGTAAAGTTGACTGATGGAGATCAGGAATGGAGACTTTGGAAGCCCTGCTCAGCTGCCCAGGGCGCCTGCCTGGCTGCTGATCTGTTTGGATATAGCAGATCCGGGCTGCTTGCCTTTTAATAGGCTGTTAAAAATCTTTGCCAAGCACCCAGACAGCCAGAACCTCTGCAGAGTCCTTCCCAGAGTCATTTTGTTTATTAATTAAAAAAAAATACATATAAGTAAGAGAAAAAAAAACTCCATGGGAGAGAAGAAGCAAATTTGCTGGTGAGCTTTTGATCTCATACCCAGTGGTCAAAGCATGGCAGACCCTTGGGCTTGCCGACAGGAAGCAATGTATATATGGTAGTTTGTCCTCTACCCTTCCCAGTGGCCCGCACACCTCAGTCCCTCCCTACCTGCTGGAGGACCTAGCTCATGGAATGGAGCAGTTAGGCAGAAGGTAGAGATGGAGTGTGCCAGGTTGGCTCCCAGTTGGCGATGCTCTTTGGAAAGGTTGTGGAACCTTTAGGAGGTGGAACCTGGTAAAGGAAGTCACTCAATGTGGGCTGGTCTTGAGGTTTATAACCTTGCCCAACTTCCTGTTTTCTCTCTGCTTCCTATGGATGAAGTGTGAACAGCTGCCCCATGCTCCTGCTGACATGCCTTCATGATGAGCGCTGTCCCCTGGAACTGTAAGCACAGACATACCCCCTTTCTGTTAAGTTCTTTCTTGTTAGGTACTTGGTCACAGTAATAAAAAAAGTAACCAATGCAGGAGGTCATGGTTTATAACCTTCTAAGCTGGCCTCCGTTTATTTTTATCTTATTGGTTTTCCACAGTCAGCTTGATTCTGGGAGAGCAAGGTGTATTCAGGTCATCAAAGAGGTAACTCAAGAAATTTGGGTTTATGGTCTTTGTGATAATACATGTAGTAGTAGCCTGTTTCAGAAGAATGTGTCTTCCTTTAAGTTGGACATGGCACATCTAGGCTGCCTACCTTTTTTGGGGTTTGGTGTATATTTGTGATGTTTAGTATATATACATATTCATGTAGGTGTGCACATTTATGAAGGAAAGTATGTGAAAGCCAGAGGTCAATGTGTTTTCCTCTATCACTCCTTATTGGGAAAAATTGTTATTGTCTCATTTATTTGTTTATATGTATTTGCTTTTCTTAAATCTTGTTTTTAGGGTTTTTCGAAACAGGATTTCTCTGTGTAACATTTCTGACTGTCCTGGAACTCACTCTGTAGACCAGACTGGCTTCAAATTCATAGAGATCTGCCTGCCTCTGCTTCCCAAGTGCTGGGATTAAAGGTGTGAGCCACCACCACTTGGCTCTTAGTTACTTTTCAGTTGCCATGACAAAACACCATTACCAAGATGATATATAAGACAAAGTATTTAATTTGGGAGCTCATGGTTCCAGGGGGTTAGAGTATATATGATCATCATGGTGGGGAGCCTGGCAGCAGCTAGGCAGGAATGGCACTGGAGCAGTAGCTGAAAGCTTATATCCAATCCACAAGTCCAAGGCAGAGAGAGCGAGAGAGCTGAGAATGATTTGGGCTTTTCAAACTTCAAAGCCCAACCTTAGTGACATACCTCCTACAATAAGGCTGATGTGGGAGTGTCATATATCAATCTGTTGATTTCATTGGTTAAGCAATAAAGAAACTGCTTGGCCCTCATAGGTTAAAACATAGGTGGGAGGAGTAAACAGAACAGAATGCTGGGAGAAAGAAGCTGAGTCAAGGAGTCGCCATGACTCTCCCACTCCAGGCAGACGCAGGTTAAGATCATTCCTGGTAAGCCAGCTTGTGGGCTACACAGATTATAAGAAATGGGCTAGTCCAGGTGTGAGAGTTAGCCGAGAAGAGGCTAGATAGAAATGGGCCAAGCGGTGTTTAAAAGAATACAGTTTCCGTGTAATTATTTTGGGTAAAGCTAGCCGTGCGGGCGGCCGGGTGCTGGGGAAAGCGGCCCGCCGCTCCTATTACAACATAAGGCCACACCTCCGAATCCTTCCCAACCAGTTCCTGTGACAGGGGACCAAGCATTTAAATATATGAGCCTCTGGGGGCCATTCTCCTTCTAACCACCACAACGCTCCCATGCCTTGCTTATATTGAGTGACAGGAATCTGAATTGAGGCCCCTTGCTTTTTTGGCAGGTGTTTTACTGACTGAGTGAGCTGGTTAGTTTTCATTAACTTTACACATCTAGGGTCACATTTATAGAAACAATGTCATTGAGAAATTGCCTCCACTAGATTGGCTCTTGAGGATGTCTGCAGGCCATTGTCTTCATTAATAATTGATATAGGAGGGCCTAACTGACTGTGGGCAGTGCCATCTCTGGGCAAGTGATACTGAGTTGCATAAGAAAACAAGTTGAGGTGCTGGAGAGATGTCTCTGTGGTTAAGAGCACTTGTTTTCTTGCAGAAGACCCAGGGATGATTCTCAGCACTCACATGATGGTTCATAGCCATCTGTGTAACTACAGCTCCAGGAATCTGATGCCCTCTTTTGTCCTCCTCAGGCACCAGGAATGCAAGTGGTCCACAGACATATATGCAAACAAAACACACATACAGATAAAATAAAAATTAAAAATTAAAAAGAAAGCCAGCGGAGCAGGCCAATAGACAGTGTTCTTCCATGGCTTCTGCTTCAGTTCTGGCCTCTAGATTCATGGCTAGAATTCCTGCCCTGGCTTCTCTCAGTGATGGACTGGAAGCTGGAAGATACAATAAACCTTTTTCTCCCCAAGTTGTTATTGGTCTGCTGTTTATCACAATAGTAAAAACTAAACCAATACATGGACCCAGTTCCTCAATCCTATCTGCCTCTCAATAGGGAACACTTCCTTTACTTACCAGATTTTAGGATTGAAAGCGGGGTTGCAGGGAAACCTTATCTTTGCGATAAGAGAATACAGTGAGGTCTAAGCAGGGCCCTAGGGCTTGTCACACAGCACACTGTGACAAAATGAAAATCAGAGGCTATAGAATATTTGCCAATTCAAAACTGAAGTCTTGGTACTTACAATAGCATTATGTCAGCTTCCAAGTCTCGAAGAAGGCCTAATGGCTGTAATTTATCCTTCAACTATCACCACATTGCTATTAACACATGCACAGATACACACACAGACAAAGACACAGACACACAGACACACACACACACACACACACACACACACGCACGCACGCACGCACCTTTTCTTTGGGTGAGTATATGCCCTTGTGTTTCCATGGTGGACATGTATAAGCTGGGGGAGAGGTTTTGTGTGCACATAGGATCAGCATCTACAGTGTTTCTATTTAGTAGCTGTGTAAATCCTGTGCGGCCTTGCTCCCACTCTGCTCAGCGATAGCTGTTTTCCTACCCTCGTGGCTCTAATGTTTGTATGCAATCAGAAATAATTTTGAGGCCTCAAATACTAAACCGCAACCTGTGCTAAATTAATAGGTCAGGAGGGACTCTAATGACTACAAAATTGAAAGGTTATTTACAAAGCAGGGTTGGATGGGGGAGATTTGCCAATGGATGGTGGACAGAAAGAGAGCTGCAGCCTTGGGAGTGATGCATCCTCCCCTAGATGGGGGAGGAGGAAAGTCTGTTGCCTGGAGACAGTTAAAGCTCAGGTAACAGAATGTGCCTTGGAGCAGCCTGAAAGAACAGCAGCAGCAGCAGCAGCAGCAGCAGCAGCAGCAGCAGCAGCAGCAGCAGCAGCAGCAGCAGCAGCTTTCTGGCTTAGGTAGCTACCAAACCTTGTATGTACCCTTAAGACTTGGGGTTTCAGATGTCTGTTTAGACTGGGGGAGCAATGTCCTCTAAGTGCACGGACTGATTAAAGCTATACGCCCTCACCCAACGACAGACAGCCATATCCAGCTAAAGATCCACACTAAGCATTGACATCTTTTTTCCCCCTTTGTTCCTGTTCCTTTAATTTCTCATTTCCTTTGGGCTTCTCTCTCACACTGCTGTCTGACATCTCTTCGGCAGCCCTCATAATAATCACATGAAAAGCTAGCATCATATTCACCATGTCTTTCTTATGCACACCCTGTTTACTGATTAAGCTTTTCCTGTATGTGTTCCCATAGCTTTCCCCAATTGTTTTTTTAACGGTTTAAATTTTTCTCATTTATTTACTGTTTTGTGTGTGTATGTTTGGGTGCATGTGTCTATGACAAGGTCAGATAACAGCATTGGGAGTTGGTTTTTTTCTTTCCATCATGTGGGTCCCAAGTATCAAACTCAGATTGTCGGCTTAGTGACAAGTGCCTTCACCAGCTAAGCATTCTCAATTGTCTCTTGTCTTTTTTTTTTTTTTTTGGTAATTAGTTTTGAGACGTGTCTCATGTAGCTCAATCTGGCCTCAAACTTGCAATGTAGCAGCGAATGGCTTTGTAATTCTGATCTTGCCTCCATCTTCCAACTCCATCTTCCAAGTGCTGAGTATTGAACCGAGAATCTGTGCAAGCTAGGCAAACTCTGGGCACACTGTGTTACATCCACAGCCTATTTATTTGATCTTCTTAAAATGAAAGCCTAAGGCATTTGCTGCTTCCCTTAAGTATCATCTGTGCTAAGGAGATGCGCTCATTTGTCTGTCTGGGATGGAGCCCTTGACGCTCATATTAGTGGCCCCACCTGGCTACACTGTAAGGGGTTCTCACCACTGTCACCCATTTATGAAAGCTATTCATGTTCTGTCATTCATATCATAAGCTCCAGTTGATGAAGAGGTGTGCCTCTGGATAAATTAGCAGTTAGCATCCACATGTTCCTGTGGCATATTCCATTCTGCCCCAGGCGGGTGGTGTTGGGAGGGTGAGGCAGAGTGAGGTAGAGGTGTCAGTTCCTCTCATTTGGGAGCTAGCGAGTGTTGCTGATTCCTGCTCTCTGGGAGCCTGCTGTGTTTTGGGTCCTTCCTGGTTGTGGCAGAAGCCTTCCAGGGGAAGCTGATTTACCTGGAACTAAATTGGGGTCCATTGCTCTGAGGGAGCACTTTATAGTTTCCTTCAGACTCTGAGGCCTCTCTCTTTTCTCTCACATTATGGTCCTAACTCACAATAAAGGAAACACACAGGATAATATATAATGGAGTGTTCACAGAATGGGGTGCAGGGGACTGCATAAAAATAACCTGAAGGCAGAGCTGTTGTATCTGGTGTCACCAAGACTCTGAGCACTTGTTTGCCTTCCCAGGATTCAATGCCAGGTGGTGGGGGGCCTGAGTCAACTGAGAAATGGTTCAAAGCTCTGGGGTGGATACTGTGATTTTTCTTTGCTTATCCACAGTGCAGTGGGCTTTATTATAAGGATATTATTGCATTTTGAAAAGTTCATCAAGATCACACTGTATTGAGATAACATTGTCTCCATTGCCCCGGGCTGCTTCCCAGCTGAGACTTGAGAAAACAAAAGAAACAATTTCATATAATAATATTGGCAAATACATCTGTAAGCCCTATGTTCAGGTCTTGAATTTCGTTATCTATTCTCTGGGTTGCTAACTCACTTGCAGAAGGAAATTTGCTGCGCAAAGCGGGAGAAATTAGTTTGCACTTGCCTTGATGAAGAATCTGTTGAGGTGGTTAAGTTGGGCCATATATTCAAGTGCAGTTTACCTCTGCTAAGAGGAAGAAAAAAAGACTCTATCCTATCACATTGTTAGCATGAATCAGGAGGCTTGAGCACTGTCTTGAACATTTTCAGATGGATTTAGGAAAGTGGTCTAAATTTATGAAGATCAAAGATGCTGATAGTCTTATTTTAAGTATATATGACCACTGATGTCTATATTAGGTACAACAAAGTCAAGTCAGCTTGGAAGCTGCTGTGCTATGAATGTACTGTTGTGAGTTAACTAGTGTTGATTCTAACCTGTTTGAGTTTGTCATAGCTGAATACACTTTGGTGGCTAGTTCTGGTCTATGTGCATGTATGTATGGAGTGCATGCATGTGGTCAGACTTTTACAATGGAACCGTCAGCTCCCCAATAATGACATGGAGACTTATTAATTATGAAAGCTTGGCTGATAGCTTAGGCTTGTTTCTAACTAGCTCTTATAACTTAAATTAACCCATATCTTTTAATCTATGTTCTTTATGCTTGGTTACCTTTACTTTGTAATGCCTGTACTGGTTGCTCTGCATTCTCTTAGTGTCTCTGCTTTCTTTCTAGAATTCTTTCTGGTCAAAAGCCCTGCCTAGCTATTGGTCATTCAGCTTTTTATTAAACCAATCAGAGTGATACATCTTCACAGTGTACAAAAAGATTTTTTCACAATGCACACATTTGCATGTGCCAGCTAGAGTTCGAACTTAGGTATTGTTAAGAACCATCTACCTTGTTTTAGCAGACCATATCTATTATTAGGACCTAGGACTTGTTGATAGGCCAGCTAGCCCCACTGATGTTGTCCCTACCTCCCAAACACTGGGGTGACATGTACTCATCAGCTCTTTCAACATGGGTTCTGAGGATCAAACTCAGGTCCATGTACTTGCTCAGCAAATTCGTTACCAGATGAGTCATCTCACCCTCAAAGGCCTCATTCAGGTCCCACCACTTCTCATTAGTGCCACAGGGTGGTCACCAAGCCTGGAATACACAAGACTTTGAATGGCATTGCTGTGAACAGACTAAGCACATTGATAGTTGTATAAAACCAGCTTTTCCACTTATTTACAGCACAGGACATAGTAAATGACTACCGCCAGGTTACATATTTACTGTTGTACTGCAAACAATATGTGATGTCATGGCAACAGCAGTCTCAAGCACCAGTGTTCCCTTACTGCAGCAAGAGGCCATTCAGAGTGACCTGGGTCACTACAGGGATCTGGGACAATTGCACAAGGCTGGAATTCCTAGCAACACATTTCCAGAATGTACTGTCAAGCAATGCATGCTGTATGTATTATGTGCAGTGTAAATTACACTTCTATTTTTATATAATCTGTAATTAATTCTGTAATTATGCAATATGTAATATAGCATGCATATTAATATGTTATGACCAGGAATATATTTTACTAGCATACAAAGTAAGCCTTAAAGTTTACCAGCCCATAAAATATGCCTCACTCTCAAATTAGTGCTAGGCTCATCCCAGCCTGCCTATTCTCTAGTGGCTGGAGGCCAGGATGAGGTTGCTCCCACTGAATGCAGAGACTACCAGTCAGTCCTTCATCCCCATCAGCTCCAGCATACCCCTCAGCTTATTATGCCAGAAAGGGCCTTGGAGATGGCTCAGTCATTAAAGTGCTTCTCTTGCATGAGAACCCATATAAAAATGGGGGGCATGGTGGTGTGTGCTTGTAATCCCAGTGCTGGGGAGGTAATCTAACTTAATTGGTAAGCTTCAGGATAATGATAGACCCTGTTCCAAGAAAGTATTCCTGAAGAAAATGCATAAGATTATCTTCTAGCTTCCACATGTAAACGTATGCATACATATGGATCACATATGACACACACGCACACACACAAGTGCACGCACACACACACACGAAAAAGGTGCTAGGAAAAGTAGAAATGAAATATATCAGAATGCTGAATGGCTTTCAAAGAAAGAACCCAGCCAGGGAATAAGGCTCAAATAGCATATAAGGACTTGGTGTGCCAGGCTAAAAAAAAACTAGAATAAGCTAAGCATGGCATCCCATGCCTGAAATCAAGCACTTGGAATACAGAGACAGGAAGATCAGGAGCTCAGGTTCACTCTCCACTATAAAATAAACGAGATCAGTCTGGGCTACATGAGAATTCATGTCAAAAGACAGGAGGAAGAAGTGATGGAGGAGGAAGAGAGAAATGCGTAGAAGATGACAAAGCAGGACAAAACAGATCTGGAATGAAGTGAGTGATTTGGCATGTACATATCTCTGTGGGGCCAAGTATGAGAAGCTAAAAATTCCCTCTCTATATTCTGTGAAGGACATCCTATCTTCACAAGCCAAGCATGTATCAGTTAGGTTAGGATAGCAGCTAAACCAATAAGACATTAGTTACTAATCAAGGTACATGATAGTGGCCATCTTAACAGCCCTATACTTAAAAAATTAATTTTAGGCTGGGTGATGATGGCACATGCCTTCAATCCCAGTACTTGGGAGACAGAGGCAGGTGGATCTCTGTGAGTTCGAGGCCAGCCTAGGCTACAGACTGAGTTCCAGGACAAGCTCCAAAGCTACACAGAGAAACCTTGTCTCGAAAAACCAAAAAAAAAAAAAAATAATGGAAATACAAATATAAAAGAATCATATATATATTTATGAAGTGCCATGTGATGTTTGAAATGTGTATATAGTGCATACTATTTAGATGAGGGCACACCTATTTCTATTTTCAAATGCTTGTTTATTTGTGGTAGAAAACAAAAAACAAAAATATCCAAGCTCCCCCTTTCTGGCTTTAAAAATACATGTTACAGACTAAAGTTTTGACTCAGATGGCACAGACATGTGAGCCATGACCCAAATGCTTCAGCCCCATGAGACTAGCAAAGCTTTCTCTTAGTTGATGTTCAGAGGAATGGCAGTGGGTGCACAACATAGCCACCGTAGCAGGCCCACTCTTGGCTTAAGGCCTGAAGTCTGCTCCTTTACTGAGATTAGCTAAACCTGCCTCCTTGCTTGCTTGTATGTAAAGCACCCCCTCCTTCCTGTTCAACTGCATATAATAAATACCTTGACTTTGGGGGGTGGTGTGGCTTTTCCATCAGAGAGCCTGAACCACCCAAACCCGGTTTTTCTATATGAGTGCCTGTCCCTTCTTGATTTCCTTGTCACACCAGTTAGGTCTATCCCTGGAGCCATGAAGAGTGCGGCAACTGACAACTATCCTCTTTTCCTTTATGTCAACATGAACAGTGCTTTAAATGTCTATCACCTGTAATTGGAAGTACATTTAAAACCAAGGTTTGTTGCTTGTTTTTAAGCAAAGTCTCATGTATCTCAGGCTGGCCTCGAATGGACTAGGTAGCTGAGGATAATCTTGAACTTCTAATTTTCTTGCCTCCATCTTCTGAGCTCTGGGACTCTAGGCACTCAGTTTGTGGGGTGCTGTGGCTAGAACCCAGAGCTTTGTGCATACTAGGTGGTGAGCACTCTATCACGTGAGTGACATACCGAGCTCCTGGAGGTAATTTTTATGTGAGATAAAAATTTAAAAGAAGTCATGGATGTGTGTGTGTGTGTGTTGCGAAGAGTAGATCGCCTGAGGCAGAAGCAGAAGCAGTTGCTTTTGAGGGACGACCCATGAAAGGACAGGTGTGCGTCGAAGAAAGAAGAATGGTAGTGAATAATGAGCTGGAATGTCTATGTGGAAGTTCACATTTCTAGCTCCATTTGACAGAGTCCTGGCCTCGGTTAGGACTCGGTGCTTCTCTACCTATGATAAGGACCCTCTGGGGAGAATGCCAAAGTATAGATTGCCATTCAGGAATGAGGGTTGGCTCTGATTCTGTGTTTCTAAGAAATGTCTGATGATGCTGAGCATGGTGGTCCATGGAGCACAGTCTGTTGAACCTAAGGCTCTGCTGACATAGTGTGTGTGTTTGTGGTATTTATGTATGTGCATGTGTGTGGTGAGGCCAGAGGCTGACATCAGATGTCTCCCTTTATGCCTGTTCACCATATTTTTTGGGAAAGGAGCTCTCATTGAACCTAGATCTTACTGATTAGATAGACTTGCTGGCCAATGAGCCTCAGGGAGTTGCCTGTCTCTTTCCCTAAGTGTCTCTTCCCATGAGTGCTGGACCTAGATTTTATGCTAGCTCTGCTGGAGGAGATCCAAACTCAGATCCTCATGCTTGTGTGGCAAGCACTTTGACTGTGACACCTAAATAGCCCTTTCATTTTAGAAAAGTATCTTCAAAACACTTCTACCCTATTTGCTTTTGCCTAGCTCTCTGGTCCAGCTAGGCCAGTACTCTGCTACTTGAGCTACCTCCGCAGATCACGATAAGATTTTGTGTTTTAAAAAAACTGACTT